>NC_090386.1:47999739-48301062 GCF_036365525.1 Heterodontus francisci | reverse complement strand
TATTCCATACACTGGCAGTTCTGAAAGGCAAATGATATAATGGGAGGAGCCACGATCGGTACATGATGGCACACTTCATTCACACAGTTAAAGCAACACACGATAGTGAAGAACATTTAGAGATTGAACTTTTTACAGTGTTGTGTCACCCGTGCAGACCCATTTGAGTCACGGTGTTTTTTGGAAATGCTTGTGGGCACTCCTTCGCGGTGCAACCTCTGTGCTAGCTGCCTGACTGGAGGAAGGCTGCTGATCAGATTGCCCTTTGCTTGTGGATCATTTTGGTGGTCATCCTTTGTGCACACAAGGCCTGGAGGGTGCAGGCTGGCTGAGTGAATCCTGCATCAGTGCAGAACTCTCCTCAGACATTGTGACTGCTGGAGCTTGACTCTCCGGCCGAGTGGCAGAGGGGCCGGTGGCCACAATGGATGCACTTGGAGGGGGGACCCCAGATATGGTGGGCAGGTTTGCCTCCTCCAGCTCAAGGCTCATTTGAATCTCTCTCCTATCGCAAGAAGAACAAACTCCATGCCCCGGTCCCTCTCTTGCCTTGCTACCGATTTGTGGATTTGATGGCCTCGGTGAGGGTTTTCAGGTTGCGAACTAATGGAATCTGGCTCACCAGGAGGGCCACTGCCGTCTCCATGTATGACGCTATATGCTCAAATGCTGGGACATGGAAGCTGTCATGGCCTGGATGGACTCCCCCATCCTCCACTCAAGGCTGCGCATGGCCTGTAGCATCTCCACCAGATGTTGCCATGACTGATGCTGCAGTTCCAGCATTCCCTGTGCTGTCGACAACAAAGGGTCATCAGTACCCTTGGGCTCAGCATGGACCTGAGCACTTACAGCCCGCTGACTATCGGGCCGTTGGCTTTCTCAGCCTCAGTCAGCTGCTCAGGCACGTGGGCAGTGCCTTCACCAGCTTGTGACCCAAACTCTAAGGCCAACTGGATTCCCACCAAGGTGACTGCATCTGCGCTGGTGGAAGATGCAGGAGTGTCATGAGACGCTGCTTCCTCGGAGATGTCTCTTCCTCTGAGGTGCAGGAGGTGTCTGGGCCGCCACTGCCGACTCAGAGCGTTGACCTGCAAGATACAATGAGAAGAGCACACTGTCAGTCTTTATGGTGTGCATGTAACGATTATGACAGCATTGTGCCGAACAGCACGATTTTAACAGTGATCACTGTGTATATCAAATGGATGCATGTTCACCCAGGACCCCGAGTTCAAAGGCACCGAATGCATGGTCCACATGTGTCGCAGCAAGTTCGAGGGCCTCCTCCTCAGCCTGTGTCAACATCCGCATATCTGGCACCCCTCCACCAGTCCAACTCGTCTCACGAGCATCGTGGGCTCTCTTTGCCTGGAGCAGCAAGGAGGCAGAGATTAAGGATGGCAAGGCATCAAGCTGACACATGTCACAAAAGAGGTGCTGGGCTCAAAGGTGTGGAAGGCTCGGTGTGCACTGAGTGAGCCACTCATGTAGGTGCCATGCTCTGAGCTGCAGACAAGGTGAGGTCTTTCATACTTTCATCCATTCATGTCACGTCATTTGTCCCTGCCCAACCTCACTGTCTTTGGCATGGCAGTGGCACTCATGTGCCACTCCGTGTGAGGACACCCAGGTTCAGTGGGGCCATGATACAAAATGCCACTTACTTTTGCGGTGTGAGGCAGATTGTTCATCCTCTTCCGGCCTTGGACCCAATAGCTACTTACCTCCTCTGCCACCTCCAGCCAGGCTGCCTTGGTCAAGAGGGAGGGCCTCTTCTTACCATTTCTGGGGAAAAGAACCTTCCGCCTTGCCCACACAGCCTGGAGGTGAGCAGAGAGGCATTGCTGAACCGTGGGGACAACCTGGAGAGCCACTCTGCCATCTTCGGATTTTTGTCTGGTCCTTTAAATGTAAAGGTTATTCCACAGTGTAGCTGCTCTAGCTTCTGGCTGCAAGATTTCTCATGTTTTAAATCTAATGCAGGACTGGTGATGAAATCTGTGCTGCTGTACTAGTTTTTTATATATGACATAGATGGTCACGTACACTTTGCTTCTGCACCAGTTGATCATAATTATTGATGTAATATTTCAGGTTTGCAATGCAACTACAAGAGAAACATATTTTCCTGGTTCTTTGAAAAATAGTTTTAATTCCAGTTACATGTCTATTCACATAAAAGTTAGATAAAAAATGAATACAGTTTACAAATGCATATTAGTCTGCGGCTTTTCACATTCAGGAAATGAAAAGCCCATAGTTTGTAGATATTATTAAATGTTGCTTTTACTTCTGAGAGAGTATTTCCGTTTATGATAGAATTCAATCTCACTTTCACGTATGTGCAAAATTAAGATTATTCACCCAGGTGCAGCAAGCCTACAAGAACAAATGTTGCACTTCAGTGGAAGAAAAGCATCTGAACTGCACAGGACACTGGGACAAAGCAGAGTAAGTATTTGACATAAAAACTGAAAGTGCTGGAAATACTCAGCAGATCTGGCAGCATCCATGGAGAGAGAAGCAGAGTTAACGTTTCAGGTCTGTGACCTTGGGTGTCCAAAGGCACGGGAGTGCCAGCCACTGGCAGCAATATCTCTCTGCAACGGACGGCGGGAGTGGATAAGTAATTAATTCATTTATTTAAATACATTTAATTATTTAAATTTTGCTCCCATCGCCAAACGGCGGGGTGTGGTGGGGGGTTGCCACCACGAGGCCTTGCAGCTGCTGGCAATATCGGGCCAGGGCTTCCCAGCATCGAGGCCCATGGCAGGCCTCTCCTGGAGACATTTTCTGTCCCCTCCCACCCCCTACAACCCCCGTCATCGGGGGGCGGGGGGGCGTTGTTAAATTCAGCCCTTTCTCAACTTTACCAATTACTTTATTCGCTTCAAAGTTATTTCAGAAGTTATTAACAAGGATGGCTCAAATACTTACTGGCCTGTTCTTTGTCTAATTTTGCTTTAGATATTAGCTGCTGGTACTAATATGATATTGCAAAAATATTTAATGGATGCAATTAGAAAAACTGGAAAGCAGCAGAATGTTTGAAATAAGCGCATGAGGCAAATGTTATCTGGGTGAAGAAGCAGACAAAACAGGAGAGACTGTTCAGAAAGATTTTCACTGCTCAGTATTATACACTGTCAATTATTACTCCTTTAAAATCAAATGCTGAACCAGATTTACAGATTCAAAAAATTATATATTTTTTGCTCTATCTTCTTGTCTACTTCCTGCCCTACTTCTATGCATGCATACATATTTTTCAACTCAGTTAGTGAGGTTGAATAGTCCAGCCTACAAATAATCGCCATGGATACAGTTAATGGTGCTCATTAATTGGCCATGTGAGCCGCATGGAAGATGGCAGGATCCCCAAAGACACATTGTACAGCGAGCTCGCCACTGGTATCAGACCCACCGGCCGTCCATGTCTCCGTTATAAAGACGTCTGCAAACGCGACATGAAATCGTGTGACATTGATCACAAGTCGTGGGAGTCAGTTGCCAGCATTCGCCAGAGCTGGCGGGCAGCCATAAAGACAGGGCTAAATTGTGGCGAGTCGAAGAGACTTAGTAGTTGGCAGGAAAAAAGACAGAGGCGCAAGGGGAGAGCCAACTGTGCAACAGCCCCAACAACCAAATTTCTCTGCAGCACCTGTGGAAGAGCCTGTCACTCCAGAATTGGCCTTTATAGCCACTCCAGGCGCTGCTTCACAAACCACTGACCACCTCCAGGCGCATATCCATTGTCTCTCGAGATAAGGAGGCCCAAAAGAAAAAAAAAGAAGTCCACAACTAAGAAAGTGTGCGCAATAGGTTGAAGAGGCTGACACTCCCACACAGTCAGTTTTTTCCAATCTTCGACCAACAAAACAAGACTTTTGAGGGAACACAAGTGCTAAATTTGGCAAGGAATTACTTTGAAATGCAGGTCAAATATCCTAAAGGCCAGATTGCTTAAAGTTGCCACTGTGATTTCTGTGGTTATGGAAGCATCAGTACCCCTTCTCTGCCTTAGGATCTAATTGAAGCTCCCAAATCTTCTTACTGAATTCCTCTCAAATGCTAAAACACTCAATAATGCTTCAATATCTGTTGGAAAACACAATTGCTTGGTGTTAGCCTGTTTAGTCCAAGATTTTTTTTGTTATTAGACAAGTTGTTGAAATATCAACTACAGGTTTTTTCTCCCACACTATTCTGTCAAATAGATTCAATCCAATCAGCAAATAAGGTAAGATTATTCACTTTCCAGGAACATCCTGGAAATATTGTTCGATACTTGATGACCTCAGCAAGTAACCTGATGAAATTTTCATTTTTACAGACAATCTATTTCTCCGATGTCACAAACAGATTTCACAATTTCTTTTCTTATGTCTGGAGGATCATTAATTATACTGCATGAAATAAAATTTTATGCGGCAGTGGACGCCCTGTCCACCGGCCAAAAAGTCGGCGGTGAGACAGGCTCCACCAGGCCTGGAAGCCACGGTGATTTTACAAGGCCCAGACCCTTTATTGGCCTTGGGCGGGGCTCCGCCCCTCTGAGTCAGGAGGTCCTGCTTCCAAGAGCTGCTGGCCAATCAGTGAGCCGGCAGCTCTCAGTCCCAGCAGTGCCACCAGGAGTAGTGGCCACTGCTGGGACTGCACCCAGCCTGAGGAGCAGCAATGGAGGAGGCTCTGGAATAGAGGTAAGTGTGTGGGGTGGACCCTAATGAGGCAAGGGGGTGTCGGTTGGGGGGGACGGGGTTGGAAATGTGCTGTAGTGGGGGTGGTTTGTGCAGGATGCCCGATCAGGAGGGCCTGCCCCCAGCCCGCCAGGAGGCGGCATGTTTCATTGGGTGGCCTCCTGAGATGCTGAGCGACCTGCCCGCTGCTGGTAATATACCAGCGGCAACAGGAGGAGGCCCTTAAGTGGTGATTAATTGGCCACTTAAGGGCCTTAATTGGCCTGGGATGGGCAGGCCATTTGTCATCGCTGCCACTTGTAAAATTGAAGCAGGGGCAGGAATGCAACGGGAATGGCAACCCCCACCTCCCACTCAATTTTACACCCGCCCCCCCACTCCCCACCTCCCACTCAATTTTACACCCGCACCCCCCCCCCCCCCCCCCACCCACTCCCCACTGCCTCCAGCCCACTCCCACAGGGGAGGGAAGCATAAAATTCCAGCCTAGAAAACTGTTGGGTCTCACTGAAAATATCTCTTTGTGACCTTTGTGGTAGCAGGCTATACACTGATCCCTGTTGAGTGAGACAGTACTTCAAAGCTCTGTGGGCATTTCATGAAAAACAAGGCAATAAGAGGCTTCCAATTGCCTGCACTCAATTATGAAGACTGTAATTTTGAATGGCTGGCCAATAAAACAGACAAGATTTATTTGTTTAGTTATTTAACAAAAATATCGAATTCAAATTTTCCACTCTGAGCTGTTTCTCTTCATCTTCAATGCAGTCAAGAGCCATGACATAAGTCCAAGTGTCTGATTCCTACTGGTGATGAGTTTAGATATTTAGGCACATGGGTCATACCGCCTTGTGGGAAATAGCCTAGGCAGAGATATCGGCTTATTTTTCTATCTGGTAAGGGCTTGCATTCCCCTCAGCAGGAAATAGGCTCCCCCATGTTATTAGGTTTGTCTGCATCCTGGCATTTCACAGCTGCTCAGCACTTGGTCATCAGTAGTGGATCCTGCATCATCAATCATGCAAGACCTAAAACAGTAATGTAAATTCCAGAGAAACTTACCACAGAGGCAAGGCAAAAGATTTTTGTTGGTCTGACTGTCGGTATCAAACTGCTTGAAACTTAACAGTAAAATTACTACCCATTGCTTTCACAACTCTGGCAGATAAAACACATTATTAGCATAAAGAGTACAACATGAGATGATGTCTGGAGCATTGGGGAGATTTTTCCTCTGACAAATAAAATTATGTCAGGTCTGCTTTTCATATACAGTTTTGTGAAAATAACAGAAGATACTGAGAGTAAGACACACAACATGATTTGCACAATTGTGCTGCTGAGGGAACCCAGAAACAGTTGCTGTAACCTTCCTCTGATGCTTTGAGTCAGGACACCATGGTAGCCAGACTCTTCTGTATCTATGAAATTACAGTATATGATCAGAGAGCCTGTATAATATTAGTGAGCACATAATTGTACTGGCTGTCTTAGTAATACAACAATTATAGAGAGCACAATGGTTGTGTACCCTTTACTGTAAAAACTTCTTTGAAGGATTCCTGATTATAAGGCATGCACTTCATGTTCTTATGTACTCTCTGTTTTGGATTCTACATTTATGAGAAATACTAATTTAAAACACATGCAAACATCTTGGGGGTGAAATTGATCTATGCCAGTGGCGCAAAATGAGCTTGTAGCAAATCAGCAGCCAATTGTACACTGCGCCAGATTTTATTTTCCATTGATTTGAAAAATATGCCAAAATTTTTTATTCCAAACCAAGAGACTAGGAAACAAGTCTCCAAAAAGCGTGTGAATGACTGGTCTCTGAACTTCAGCAGTGGAAAGAAGATCCAGCGCAAGCGTAAAATTGGCTGCCAGTTCACTATGGGCTGGATTTTGTGTTGGAGGCAGGAGTCCCGCTGCCGGGCCGAAAAGGCAGGGGGAACCTCGCATGGGCTGTTTCCTGCCAATCAGAGGGCCGGCAGCTCAGTGGTATCAGCAGCGTCACTGGGAGCAGTGGCCACTGCCAGTACTGCAGAGGCCTCGGACCCAGGCCCAACGCTGGAACACCGGACCGGAGGTAGGTGAGGCGGGGTTGCCGGGGCCAGTCTGGAAGGCTCCGGGGGTGGGGGGGGGGTGTCTCGTGCAGTCTGGGGGAGGGGAGGGGGGGGTGTCCTGGGGGTGAAGTGGTTCCCGGCAGGGGTTGCAAACTTTGCCACTTATTTTTCCCAAAGCATGAGCATCAAACACTCTGCTATCAGATACAGCATATTTATACTCCCACGCCGTCTATTCTACCCTAAAATATGCCTTCACTCCTCCCTTAGCAGAGAACCTGCTACTAGTGTGACATTTTATTTCCTTCCTGGAAGCACACTGTAAATTCAATCCAAACGTGGCACAAATTATAGCCATGTGAAACTGGGTTGAGGCTATCCAAATTCCTTTCATTTAGGACTCCTGCAACTGGCAGAGAGGAGAAACATACACGCCATTAGCTTACAAGGTATCTCTGAGGCATACTTTTATATGAGGGGCACTATGAAATGCAAGTTATCATAACTCTTGTTGTGAGATATGTCCCTAATTTTGGCAACTAGTTGTCATTGCTACTTGTGCTTATGCATCAAAATTTGGGCACTGAGACACGAAAGTGCTAAACTTAGATACCAACAGCAGATTAGGCACAAATTGACACCTTCGTGCAAATAGGGCTAATGTGTTCAGCTTCATTTTTTTTTAAGAATATAAATTTGGAAACAATACCCAAGGGTTCTGATGCAGTTTGATGACACAAAGTCGTTGCTGTCACTGTGGAGACACACTGAAACAACGCCACTGATTTTCTGCTGATGTCTAGTGAATCAATGGAAACAGGGCAGCTGTGAAAGGAAAAGTAGGAAGAATCACATTCACTCCTGGTCATCCTGATTAGAAGCAAATGCAATTTCTATCTGACTATGTTATTTCCTCCATTTATTAATGAAATTAGGAGCAGATCCCCATCCGCATATTGGTAATCAGCGGCATAGTAGAATGTTCTGTCCAGACAGCAAACTGCAACCACAGAGTGAATATGCACTGCATTATCTCTTCTACTGTGATCTCCTGACCATAGGTCACTATTAACCCCCCTCTCCACCTCCAAATATACCACATGCAATAATCATGCATCACTTCAATGTGAAAAATTCTAAGTCAGTGAAACAAAATGATAGTGAATCAAAGTAGTTATTTTGTCTCATCTAATGAAGTAAACTCCAATATTACTTTTGACCTAATCAGCTGGTGCTAGGGCTTTGCTCAGGAGTCTCCTGAAATTAACGATTAATCTCCGGGGTGCTGCTGATGGTCCTGGGAGAAAGGTACTTTCTAGGGCTTGTTTGAGCCGCTGAACTTCCAGAGCCTGTACTCTCAATTTGTGCCCCAAATCATTCTACCAGCTTTGACCCTGAGGCCCAGTCAGGGCTTTTCTTAGTCTGCAACACTGAAGCCATCTCACCCTGGCTGATCTTTCTCCACATGGTCAAGGACTTGGCCGTACACATGCAGCAGGAAGGCCTTGAATCCTAAGGCATCTTTGGGCTCCCATTGAGCACCAACTAACCCAACCAGAAATTCCAGACAGGAGCAGCCTGGTCCCCAACTAGAACCCAAACCCAGGCCAGTCCTCCAAATGATGTCAAACTGAACCAAGGCAAAACACCCCAGCCGTACCCCTAACACAGGCAAGTGGCGTCCATCAGATCCCCAGCCTCTTTAAATGCAACTGTGTATTTTAATAGGTTTAATTGCCAGTTTTACACACAGCTCCTATTGGAAAAATGTTTGGTCATGACTACAGGGAGAAGCAGTTTGAAATACTGGAAGAAAATGCCTTTCACAGCCCTGATATTGTGTCCAGTACTGATGAAAAATCCTACATAAGAAATAGGAGCAGGAATAGAACATATGGTCCCTCGAACCTGTATCACCATTCGATATGATCTTGGCTGATCTTCTGCCACAACTCAACTTTCCCATCTGCTCCCCATATCTCTCAATTCCCTGAAACACCAAAAAATCTACTGATCTCAGCCTTAAACATAAGCAAAGATGGAGCATCCACAACCCTCTGGGGTGGAGAATTCCAAAGATTCACAATGTTCTGAGTGAAGAAATTTCTCCTCATCTCAGTCCTAAATGCTCAACTCCTCATCCTGAGACTGTGCCCCTGTGTTCTAGATTATCCAGCCAGGGGAAACAACCTTGCAGTGGCTACCCTGTCAAGCCCCTTCAGAGTTCCCATCCTGGGAAACTTCAGCACCAAAACTCCTCTACTTAATAAGATACAAAGGTAACCAGGGCCCAACTGATAAAAGGTAAGTTCAGCATAACGCATGCAATGAGCAATACTTGGAATGGTGTTCAACATAGGATAACACAATTAGAAACTGACATCATCAGGCATCAGCCGTGGCTCAGTTGGTAACACTCTTGCCTCTGAGACAGAAGGTTGTGGGTTCAAGCCCCACTTCAGGATCTGAGCACAGAAATCAAAGCTGATACTTCAATGCAGTACTGAGGGAGTGCTGCACTGTCAGAGGTGCTGACAAAAGAGACGTTAAACCAAGGCCCTCTCACCTGGATGTTAAAACATCCCATTGCATTATTTTGAAGAAGAGCAGGGGTGTTACCTCTGTGTCCTGGCTAATATTTATCCCTCAATCAACATCCCCCCCCACAAAAAATTATCTGCTCATTATCACATTGCGCAAGTTGACTGCCACGTTTCCGACATCACAACAGTGACTACACTTCAATAGTACTTCATTGGGACGTCCGCTGGTTGTGAAAGGCACTTTATAAATACACCTTTCTTTCATTCATTCAATGGGGCAGCATCAATAAAAAGAGGAGCTGGATATGGCAATTGCTAAAGCAGGTTAGCTAAGTTGGAACAAGTGCATGAAAATCAAGCGTGATAATGGTAAATGCAATAATATTTGCAAACTGTAGCAAATGTCCTGCGATCAAACATAAGATTAAATTGTCACATGACTGACCATCACATGATCAAACCTCCAGGAATAACACCAGCCAGAGTTGCTAACCCTAGCTGGTACACAATAAAAAGCTTGTAATCTGTGTGCCATTACATCCTTGACAGTAAAAGATATGCATAAAATATTTCTGATGAAAGACCATCAGCCTGAAACAGTAACTCTGTTTCTCTCTCCACAGCTGCTGCCAGACCTGCAGAGTATTTCCAGCATTTGTTTTTATTACATGAAACATGTGTACATCTAATGAAAACTAATATGGAGATGGTGGCGTAGTGGTAATTCCACTGGACTAGTAATCCAGAGGCCTGGGCTGATGCCCTGGGGACAGAGGCTCAAATCCCACCTCGGCAGCTGGTCGAATTTAAATTCAATTAATTAAAAATCTGGAATTGAAAGCTAGTCTCAGTAATGGTGCCATGAAACTATCATTGATTGTTGTAAAAACCCATCTGGTTCACTAATGTCCTTTAGGGAAGGAAATCTGCTGTCCTTACCAGGTCTGGCCTACATGTGACTCCACAGCAATGTGGTTGACTCTTAACTGCTCTCTGAAATGGCGTAGCAAGCCAGTCAGATCAAGGGCAATTAGGGATGGGCAACAAATGCTGGCCTTGTCAGTGATGCCCACAACCCATGAAAGAACAATAAAAAAATTCTTAAGTATGACACAGAATTGCAGTTCAGCATTGATTAACAGTATCAGAATTGCTTTTGCAGCTTTACACTTCAGACTCAACTTTCTATGGGTTCCAGCCTTGAATCACACTACAGATTTTTACAAATTCTAAATCAACCAATTGATGAGGCTCTTGCAAAAGGCAGGTGGGGGCCTAATTAAAATTCAAAAGTTGTTGCCCAATGACATCATCAGTGTCGCAACTTAAATTTAACTGTAAATCTGGGGGAAGCACATACTGTTGCATGCCTGGCAGCAGATCCATGGTGGGTGGGGGGT
Source organism: Heterodontus francisci (assembly GCF_036365525.1). Taxonomy (NCBI): domain Eukaryota; kingdom Metazoa; phylum Chordata; class Chondrichthyes; order Heterodontiformes; family Heterodontidae; genus Heterodontus; species Heterodontus francisci. The sequence continues at coordinate 48,290,350 of NC_090386.1, read as the reverse complement.
CGGGGGGTGGGGGGGGTGGGGGGTGGAGGATACTGGCTAAGGTCTGAAGACCAGCTCTTTTTTACACTCTCTGTGGGCCAGGAGGAGCAGGAATGCTTCTCCCAAGCCTCACAAGGAAGCCTTCAGCCTCCTCCAGTCATGGCCCCGATGTCTTGGCCTCCCAACCTCAGTCCCCCAGCTCCAATTATGGCTGGGAGCCTTCAGCCTCTACTGACTGCTGGGGACCATTCACAAGGATTCCTGGCTGCAGCCTCCTGCTGCTTAATCATGCATCGCTCATGCCAGGCTGTCAATTCGGCTGACTGTTGGGCAGGAGTCTGCAGGTTATCTAAATGAGGCACTGCCATCAAGATTGGCAGGGCTCTCATGTCCTCAACTTTGCTGGGTTCTTCCCACCCTGCTGGGCTCTGCCACACTCTTCCTTTCTCCCTGTTAATACCGGGGCCCATATGTTTTAACATTTTCAAGTTGTGGGAATGTTTTGAAAATTTAGGCTTAAGTGAGCATTTGAAAATACACAGGTGTTTCTTTGAAAAAAATATCCTTAATGAGAGAATTGATATGAATCATTTAAGGGTACATCAGCATCCACCTTTGGACTTTGTCGATGAGCAAATAACATCAACCTTTTCTTTGCTATTATAGTTATCAGGTGGATATACTGAAACAGTAGAGGAGAAAGGTAATATTTTATCAAACATTCCAACTCTAAATAAGAAGTTTAACAATATACTGAAGCTAATCATACTTTCCAAATTCTTTACAAAAATGAGAGAAATCACCAACAATTTCTGAAACAAAGATCTTAATAGCAGGATGCCCTCTTTAAATGTCACAAGGATGCACTATTAGAGGTCCAAATTCACCCCATTCATAGGCTGTGACAGTTAGATTTCAGCCGTCACCGAGAACCTCAATGCTCAACAACCATCTAATGGGATCATGTCTGTGGTGCGTGAAACATTCCATTCATACAATCATTGCATAATGTATGCTGTTTGCATTGGTGTTTGAGAAAATGCTTCCTTTAAAGAAATCCTCCAAACAGGTGAATGATCTATTTTCCACTCATTAAATTGAGCGTACCTGGTAGCAGTTCATTGAGCATCAAATCCTGTTAAAGATAATAAGACCATTTCAGAATATCACCATCATAAGCCCTTCGTCTGCACAACTTAACAGTGCACAGGTTAAGCAGTTTGGTTACTCACTGAATATTTCTTGCCCATCCATTTCCTATGTTGAGCTAACAAAATATTGTGATATGCCTGTCTCAAATGCATTAGAACGAAAGTGAACTCTGCAGATTTTAGCTGAAGCATATTATCCAATTACCACACTGCCCTGAGCCACATTCAGTTTGCTGTTTGCAAAATAATACAGCCCGAATTCTTGTTTATCATCTTTTACAACTGCATTACTCTGTTCCATAGTGTCTCTGCTCAAACAGCCCGAACACATCCTTAATAATGCATTACAAGAAACATTTCTCAGCACTTCATGTTCTGTACAAAAAGCTGCTGTTCCCACCACTTAAAAAGCATTCACCGTATCAGGCAGAAGGTTAAACTGACATGTTAGCCTCTCCAGAATGGCTACAACCTATTAACTCTTTAAATGTTAAGCGTCTACTGCTGCTTTCTGTGCTTTGGCCCACATCTTGCTTTTGTTTTGGTAATAAACTGTGTTTGTATCACATGATGAGGTGTCAGTGCAATTTAGCACTACATCATTTGAAATAAAATGTTGTCATATAGCTTATGGCCATGACTGCATTTTGTCCTTTGGGAAGAAGTGAAACTATTTATACCCTGGTGGATATTTTGTGCATCCAATTGTTCTGATGCTGTCTCAATATTTCACAACTGGAGGTTTGGAAAATGAAACAGCAGCTAATTGGTGAAGAAGTGTGCTTTTCAAAAAAAAAACTACACAAAAGCAAAAAGAGTGGAGGAAAATTAGAACTTACATTTGTGAAGCATTCTTCCATTTAGAAAAACATCTCAAAGTGAATTGCAAAGTGGAGGACAAATAGTAGGCATCCAGGAAGAAGGTTAAAAGGCAAAACAGAGATGTTGGAGGCTGGGGGTGCAAAGGCATGTTGAAAAACTCATTCATCTGATTTATAAAATAGAATAGCTGTCACTGACGCCAAAATAATAGACATTGCTGCAAATTAATTGTTTTTATCTGTATTTATTTGTAAAAAGTTTTGAAAAACAAGGGACACAGGAAAATAATTTAAATGGTTACTAGCACAGCTATGGTGTTAATAATTTACAGCAATACAGCACATAGCCATGTTTGTATAAATATAAGCAGAAATGTTGCAGCACTGAAACCTTACAATTATTTGCTTAGAAATGACCATCATGATGCACATTAAACATTACATTTGGTGAATGAATAGTCTGAGGATCACAGCTTCTGGGAGAAGACTGTATAGTCTTTATAGTATATAAGAAATAAAACTGGTTTAGAAACATCTACTTTTCCTCACAACCACCGAGCTCCACGCTGTGAAGTTCAGAAAATACCTAAATGAGCTTCTATTTTAGCACATTTCTTGTTAATTGTATATCAATTGGGTATTAATTGGGGACTGACCTGTGCTCATATAGAGCAGCAGGCTGAAAGAGGGTTTTTTGTTGGAGGTGCATGGTTTGGAATGTATGCCTCTGTAAATAAAAACTTGTAAGTGAACAAAGATCAGGCTCCAGTATTATATCCTTCTTTCTTCTTCTTTTGTGCCTCCTTATCTCGAGAGACAATGGATACGCGCCTGGAGGTGGTCAGTGGTTTGTGAAGCAGCGCCTGGAGTGGCTATAAAGGCCAATTCTGGAGTGACAGGCTCTTCCACAGGTGCTGCAGAGAAATTTGTTTGTCGGGGTTGTTGCACAGTTGGCTCTCCCCTTGCGCCTCTGTCTTTTTTCCTGCCAACTACTAAGTCTCTTCGACTCGCCACAATTTAGCCCTGTCTTTATGGCTGCCCGCCAGCTCTGGCGAATGCTGGCAACTGACTCCCACGACTTGTGATCAATGTCACACGATTTCATGTCGCGTTTGCAGACGTCTTTATAGCGGAGACATGGACGGCCGGTGGGTCTGTATCCTATATCCTTCACCACCTGCCTATCTGAATTTTGTCATGTCTGATGTCAGGTGAGAAAATATGTTAGCACTGATGTTACATGTGAGATACTAGTGTACCAACATTAAATGCATGTGTCTGAAATTCCTCACGACTATTTATTTTACATGGGCTAGCACCTCCACTAAAATGGTGGAGAGAAGAATTTCAGATAAATGTGTATACGGTTTGGATGCCAGTATTCCACAGCATAATTTCAGAGCCACTGTGGTCACCTCAGCTTCCAAGCAATCCTACTGCTCGGTGCATTTTGTGGGGCAGCAGTGGATGATAAGAACTGAGGTTAGGTGAAATAAGGTTATGTTTCAACAACTTGTTTCAGAAATGCAGCACGACCATGGTAAAAAGCCAGATACCTCATGGTAAGGTTTTGAAATAGCAGAACTATTTATTCAGTTACTGTCAGTTATCTTTTAACTTAAATTATCTGTATTGGATTCTGGGAGGAACTATCTGTCATCACGTCATGGATTGGAACACGTGCATAATGAAGCATGATTCGTGCCAAGCTTTACAATTGATTGTGCCTTCAATCTTGGGAGTTGGCACAAATCAGCTTGACCAAGAAGGTGAGCATTACAATTTATCTCTTTCACTTTGGCATGTGAGGCAACTGCTGATAACGATTGTGAAGAACAGTAGAACAATGGTGATTCTCACTGGAGAGAACTACATAGTTTTTTGTGGCATTACATTGAGATCATTAAACCATAAAAGAAAATGAAATATGATTTGAAAGTACAACATTCAGGCTAGGTATTTACGTTATTTTGAGTTCTTTTGCAGAATTAAAGAATAAAAAAGACAAGACTGGTACCTATATAGTGCCTTATAATTCTTCTCAAAACAATTCACATATAATGATGCATAGTGACTGCTTTTACATAAGAAAACATTGCAATTAAAAGAATATCTAGTTAATTTGTTTTTTTGGAGATGTTGATTAAGGGAGGAATGTTGACCAAAAACACTGAACATTTATCATTCTTCAAACAGTGTCATGGGAATTTGACATACATCTGAATTATCAGAACTGGATGACTAGGTTTAATTGGAGTTGTTTTAATCTCCAAAAACGGGTAGCTTTGGGTCATTGGAATATTAAAAAGTTTCAAACTCAAAACCAACCGCCTTAATCCCACCTACTTCTGGTCTTAATGGAGGTGGGTCGGGTGGGTTGATGCCTGTTCAACCAGCTCTCAGGAGATGGGTTACTCATTTAAATATTTAATGAGGCTGCATGCCTAACATTTCATCTGTCTCTATCTGCTGGCCGACCTAGTTTCCCACAGCTGAAGGGAGATGAAGACTCTGGATCGAATAGGTGAATGCCTTTCCAGCATTGCTTATGGGCAAGAGGAACAGGAGTGTTTACCCCAGCCCACCAAGCTACCTTGTTAACCTCCCCAGAAATCATTACCCCACTCCCCTCGATACCCTTTCCATGTCCTCCAAGGCCTGCAATCTCATTCTCGGCCCCTTCTCCACGTCCTGCCCAGTCTGCGATCACCTCCACGCCCCTTCCCTATCTCCTCCCTGGGGCCCCATGATCTTCTCCCTCCCCTCCTCCAATCTCTTCTGGCTCTCCATGACCTTCTCCCCTCTTCCCCAATCTCTTCATGCCCCCCAATTAGTATTCCACCCAATCCTGACATCAATGTCCCACCAAGCCATGACCTCTTCAGGGTTCCCCCGTTGATGCCCCCTGAACCATCTCTTCCTCCCTCCTCTAAGCTCCCCAGCTGTCTGCCTAGTACCACAGGCCTAACTAGCCCATGGCTAACCAGCCTCTCAAAGGCTGACTGTGGCTAATAAATGGATTATGAAAATAGTAATCAGATCCTGCCATTAAATTTTGGCAAGAACTGAGGGAAACCCATTCTTCCAGGTCTGCCAACTGCAAAACTGCACCCCCGCTACCCATCTCCTTGGGGCTGATATCGCAACTGAAAGATGGTGTTTTCTTTGTATATTGTAGAAACTCCCAAGTACAGTATCTGCCACCAGGTGGATGTGTTTAGGGTTTTGAGTCAGCAGGAGAATTTTTGAGCTTTTCCTTTACTCCAGTAATTATTCAAATTTACCTACAAGAATAATGTGCTTTTACTGGCTCCTCTCCCATTGAACAGTTGTGCTTTGTTAATGTCAGGTACACGATTCCTTGTCCAGCACACTTACCAGCTGCTATTGATTCCCTTTTATAATTATTTTGTGTACATTCTGACTAGGGTCAGTCTTTTTTAAATTTAAACGTGTCCCGCCTTATTTTTCTGTTGGTTAATTGGTAACTGAATAAAGCTCTATGGAATTGGCTTTCAGTGAACAAAGGAAAGCTCCCAACTGGAAAATGCAGAGCAGCTATGGAATACTCAAAATTGGCTAGTGGACAAGTTCCATGGAGTCTCTTTGTACTCAGCGGTGAAATGTGTCCAATTCCTATCTGCTGCTACGTTTAAAACGTCATGTAAATTAGGGTAGACAGTATAATGGGTTTGAATACTATCCTTTAGGACTTAGATTGGAATGCAATCCAGTCTGATAGCACCAAAGAAGGAGTCTTTCATTCTGTCTATGAATCCTAAGTAAACTTAGGTGAGGTGTTTTCAATCCATCTCCTAGTGGGTACAGTTCACACTGAAAAAGCATCCATAACTGTGCACCAGCTAGCAAACAATTGGTAATCTCACTCAAGAAGCTAGAAAGCTGACCATTATTGAAAGTGGAAATACGCAGTGGTGTAGCAAAAGGTCTCAGTCTGGGTTAGGTATGTGACTGATGCAATTCAAGCCTTGATGCATTTAATCATGAAATGGTAAAATTTTGAAAGAAAAAGTCACCTGAAAAGGTACATAATTTGAGAACATTTTTGAATTAATTATTCACAATTATGATCAATTAAGTGGAGCAAGAAAAATGTTTTAGAAATCACATCAACAATGGTAAATGTTAATTGGCAATACTTTCATCTTAGAATAAGAAACTTGTAGGTTTCAAGCTCCACTCAGCACATAAACTAGATGGACACTTCAGTGCAGTATTGAGAGAACTTTAATTGTTGGAAGTGCTGTTCTTCAGGTGAGATGTTAAACCAAGGTCCTGTTTGCCTATTCTAGTGGTCTAGATGGATGTAAATCCCACAGCACTATTTAACTGCAGGGAGTTCTGCCAGTCTACCGGCCAACATCCTTCCTAACCAACCTCACCAAAAATTAGTAACTGATCATTAATCTCATTTGCAGTTTATGGGACCATGATGTGTACAAATTCGCTGCTGGATTTGTTTCCATAACAACAGTGATTATACTACAAAAAGAAATTCATTAGTTATTGGGCATTGGTGGAACATTTCAATGTTGTAATAAGGTGCTTTATAAATTAATTATTTAAATGGAATTGTCCTATTTTCAGTGGAATTTCATAATTTGTGCCCACAAAACACATGAAAGAAAGGTGGTAGCAAACCAACATTATTGCTGTATCATATCCATAATGAAACACAATGCAAAGCACCTTCCTTTAGAACCTGAATATTTGGGCAACACACTGGATAGACTTTCAAATTCAGTTACATCTTTATAATGGTTTAGTTTGCACATTGTAACCTGTCCTTTTCAATGTACAAAATATACCATCAATGCTGTAGTTTCTACCTTGACATCAATGAGACAGTAATACACCTGTGGGAATACAGCTAAGGATAGCTATTTTCACTGAGAGAGAGCTGCCAGGCAAGTTCTTAACACTGAAAACAATTGTTTTATGGAGCTGTCACTCTGGAATTGTCATTCACACTATTCTTGTTTTTACTCCACCATCGTTAAAAATACAAAAGGTTCCACTAAATGCACCCATTTCAAAGTGGGGCTTATATTTAAATATTAACGTATCCTTTTCCAAAAAGGCCTAGCTTAATACTGTACTAACTCTGAAAAGCCCAACAACTCCAAGCTTTTATGAGGCAAATATTGTGAGATACTACTCCAGTGCAAAGCCTTGGTCAAAAGGAGCACTGATTGGAGAATTGGTTGGGAGGGTTGTACACATGATTTACAACACTCCTGATTTCCTGATCATTAATTTTAACATGCTGCACCCAATTATCTGATTTGCGCTCCCATCCAGCATTACTTTGAATTAGGAGTGGAGTATTACAAATTTCGCCCCTATACAAAAGCAGGTGATGATATTAGAAGTGATAATATTAGAAGCCTTAATTCTCATGAAATATCTGATTTTTCCATCATCCATAACCTCTCCAAGCTCCAATGGCTCCTTCTTGGTTTCCGAAACTCTTGTTCTCACTTACTAATCTCTCAAGGGCTTCTTTCCTTCCTACCAAAGTGCTATCCTATAGCTTATATCCCTACCTGCACTCACCACCCCCCTGCTCAGGTCAGGAAAAAGAAACCCGACCTGAACCCGACAGAACCACATCGGGCCCAAGTCTGACCCGGCCCGAGTCCTTCCATTTTTTCCCACGCCCGACCCGCCCCGTCCACTGGAATGTTCACTTTATCTACCTTCTGATTCCAAATCTGTTTTTCACTTTTTCAGTTTGTGCAGATAAGCAACAAAAACTGTAAAAGTACCATACTATATGTGTGTAGACTAGAGTCCTGACAGTGATCATTTTATATTTTTTAAATAAATACTGTATATTTTATAATAATTAATCACTCAGGACCTTCCTGGTCTCTGCATCTCAGCTGCTCACTGGATAAACTTGCAGCAAGTATTTCAACCTGTAAAGCAGGGGTCTAGGTAATGTATAATGATATTTTCTGAGCCTTCGGGCAATTGCTGTGTTTATTTTAAGCAATACGGATACTGGTACAGTGTGGCACAACCTGTCTGGGCACAACTCCATGGGTTTCTGTTTTACTTGTGACTAATTACTGACTTTGTGGCTCCAATTTCATCTTTTTAAACCACTTTTCAAGTCCAATTAATACTGTGTGCACCCAACCCGGACCCGACCCGACCCAAGCCCGAAAGCCGGACCCGGAAGAGCGACCCAACCCGGACCCGACACATGTCGTCGGGTCCCATCGGGTGCAGGTTGGGTAGCAGGCCTTTACCCTCTAGTGCCAGGCTTCCTATTGGCCTCTGCTTTTTCACCTCCACACATAGTGACCCATTTATTCAGCTGCTAACCTCCTTCCCAATAGAATATCTTATCTAGTCCCTGCTACCTTGTTGCTACTTTTACTCAGCTCTGCTCAAAGTACTTCTTTGCAATCTAGACTTGGTTTTCTCAATGGGATACATTTATTTTGTTATTATAAAACGGTAGAGGATTAACACATGGAAGAGGCTGGGCTGGAGGGTCTAAGAGTCACCAAAAGTATCTCTTTCCTACTTGTAGAGACTCACTAAAGTGTATGGACCAAGAAGCTCTTACATAGGCATCTGCATATCATGAAGAGGGTGCACAAATGTGAGGGGCAGTGGAACAGGAGATTCAGCAGCTGGCTGCCAGAGCAAGCAGAGTACAAATATGAGCTAGACCTGTCTATTTTCCAATCACCCACCCTCACATTCCAAGACTTCTGCTGATGTCCTTCAGAAGACAGCAGTCTAGATTTCCCCTGCCATCAACCAACATCCAAAGATTGAAAGCAGATGTAGAAACTAACTCACAACTTTACATGATCAAGCTATCTTTGCTTGAAACAACAACATTCAGCAGGAAGTACCAACAAAATACATTCTCCACTTCCACAACTACTTGTGAACACTGTGACTACCCTTTGTGTCAGTTAACTCTAGTTCCTAAACAACTCCCTGATGGGCATGGGTTTGAGGTGTGGGTGTTGGAGTGGTTGCCTTCAAACCTTGCAGATTCGAGATGATTTTCATCTCAGGGAAACTGTGGTCCCAGAAGGACCAGCTTCCAGCAGCCAGAAGCAAGGGGTGCTGGATTCATGTTTGAAACTCCTTCATGTGAAGGCATTTGAGGAGGCCTTACATCAGTGGGTTCACTCACATTCTCCAATGACATCTGCGTCCAATGCTTTCAGCACACTGATGCTAGGCACAGGCTCAGAGGAGCAACCAGTGTCATCACAGACTGAATAGTCCCAGTGAGGTAATGTAAACTCTGTGAAACTGCTCAAACCGTCGACTGAAGTATTGGAACCTGCCAATGGCATTATAAGCTCTTTTTACAGCTTAATGCTGCACCGGTTTCCCAGTCTGTCACACTCTCCAAGGTGTTCTGCAGATCGTGAGAAATGTACTACAATGTGTTGCAAATGCAGATAATGGACTCCTCCCATTTATCTATATTTCAGCCATATATGCATAGAAATTATCTCCATTAACTCCACATGAGACTGATACTCTAAAATCATTGTACTCATGAAAATGGAGCCCTTGAGATCGGTGTTCCTAGGCTCCTCAACTTGGGGATTGTTATTTCTTTCCCCTGTCTTTCACTTCATTCTCAATTGTGCTCAATGGCAGCACAGCAGATTTTTGTAGCTATGCACACAATGATATTTTCCTTTGAAGGAATAGCAGGTGAGGGCAAGAATATTGCAGTGCTTCAAAAAAGCACCAAAAAATTATATGCTGAGCCTTGGCGGGTCTCTACCAACCTTCTCATGCCAGTGCACCTCCAACTTCACCCTCCTCTATAGGCTCCCCTGTCCACCTGCCTATTAAATCTAATAACTCCTCTTCCTGTGGTTTCAGGGCTTTCATAAATGTTGGTCCTCCACCACTTGTCCTTCTGTGGTGCTGTTTGCATACCCATTTTTCCTTTGATGTGAAGAGAAGATAACATTATCGATCTGCAAGTGTCATGGCGACACCCTCCTTATAAGATTATGCATGCCTTCACGAAGTGAGGGTAGCAGGTCATTTGAGACCTCAGGGGTGGTCCATTAACATATTGTTTGCCTTTACTCCATGACCTTCTGGTCAGCTAATCTGTGGCCTTGTCCAATCTACACCTTCTCCTTTGTTATCAGTTGCCCCACCCCCGCTTTACTTGCTTATAACCTTTGACATTTCTAATATTTGCCAGTTCTGATGAAGGGTCACTGACCCGAAACGTTAACTCTGCTTCTCTCTCCACAAATGCTGCCAGACCTGCTGAGTATTTCCAGCATTTCTTGTTTTTTTTTCGGGGTGGTCGTCCCTGCTCTTTTGCAAGTCGCCCCAGGCTCAGGGTTATGAGCCATGACCAATGGCAGAGCAGCAAATCTTTGGTGGTGATGGCAAAAGAGCTAGAACCTCAGGGGCAATGGCTGCCTATAGGCAAAGGATCCTACAGGAAGAGGACTTGTGTTTCCTTTAAAGCACACACGAGGAAGGTAACGGGAAACCACCTCATGTACTTTTTCCCTAGTCATATTGATCATTTCTCATGGAAGTTAAAAAAAGGGAGGTTCTTATTGAGCAACTGAAGAGGAAAGCGCAGGACCATAACGTGTGGAGAAATGAGCAGAGATTCTGCCCTTCGGCAGATCACCACTACTACCACTGCATGATGTGAGGTGAAACTTCCTCGAAGGCTAGCGAGAGCCCTGGTGGCAGGCAAAGTGAGCTGAGGGAGACATTTTGCATAAATTATTGTCTTTGGCAGAAATCAATTTTTCCTACAGAGATGTTAAAAAAATGGTAATTTGGGTAAAGAGGTGCATGAAACTGTGTCAAGGGTAGAGGATGTGTATTGGCAGTGCCTTCATTTACCTTGGACACCCCTGAAAGGTCACTTTTTTTGGCACTGTACAGCAGTACTGATGGTGGTGGAGGTTACACTTACTGCCTCTGGTCCCTCTGAAGTCAGCCTGCACCATTCTCTTATGGGATTTCCTACCATCAGTGCCCACACAGTCCTTCCTAACCCTCAATTCTTCCAGCAGCACCTCCAGTTCCTCACACCCTGAGACTTCTGGCACCTGCTGAAAAATGACATTGCATTTTATAACTGACTGCAACTCTTTAAAGCCTGAAGGGCTGTTTTCTAGACTCTAAACCACCCTTCAAGGTTTGTAAAGACTCTGGGAGGAAAGTGCCATGGGTTAAAGGCAGTTTCATGTTGGTGGGCATGAAGGACCACCCCTCTGCAACCCACCAATGGGAGAAGAATCCAGACAAACCTCAGTTACGATGAAGTGTTAAGACGAATTGTCATTCCTTTAACAAGTGAGTTGAATATGGCTTATACAACAACTGATCACACACGCAACCACAAGGTTGAAAAGTGGTCAAGTTCTTTCCTGAGATTCATTACAGAACTACATCTATTCCACTTTGATTGGAATTGAGGCTTTGTGGTATTTTTAAAGATGTGTAGCGCGATCACCTAGAATATAGTAATTGTGTATGGACCATTCCCTAAGACTGGTATAAACAGGATTATTTTTTTCAGTTGTTCAGACCAGAATGCAAATATACATTAGACTAAGAAAGATTTTTAAAAGACTCTGGTGTGTTATTTACTGTGGCAAGAAATTCTCCCAATGCAGTTGAGCCTGGATTCAGCCAGTTAAAAGTTACCCATGGGTGAGTTTTGCGGGAATAGAGGTAAAATGGACAAACACGATTTGCATGTAATGAATGAGTGACAGCTTTTCTGTGTAATACAAAACAAAGAGCTACTGTATTGAAACAGGACCTTGATGGATGACTCTAAAAGAAGGATAGTTACTACAAATCATGTCTCTGGACCAGTGACAAAGATAAAAGTAGAAAGGAGGAACAATGGCTTACATGACATTTTCTAATTCTTAATGTATGCTGACCAATATTGGGAGATGCATCGCAAAATCTACAATTATATGAGTTAACTCATTTCCTTGCTATCCCGTGTTTGGCTTTTTTCAGTTGGAATTAGCATAGTTTATCAGAAAAGATTGGAACCAACTTTGTTTTGCTGTATTTTAAAGACTTTTACAATTCATTACATTTGTGTCACATTTCACAATTTACTTAAACAACTTTAACTCAATGCGGCACAAATCTAGCAATGTAAAAATGCCTTCTGGACAACCTAAAACCTACACAACCGAGTTATGGAAATTCTTAGTCCCAGCATAGAACTCCAATGTAGTACATCCAATCACTCCCAATATGCAATATCCTAATCCAAGTCTAATCCTAATCGAGTAAGAAAGGTATCTTTGAATTTAATATAACAGTACACTGATGTGATAAGTCTATGATAATCTTACCATCTGTTTTTTTGAAAATTATAAGCTGTGGCAAATGTCAGTTGTGGTACATCAACACAAAATGACTATTGCCTACGCTTTAATCAGCTTGTTATCCTTTGGTCACTATAGAGCTACTGATTCACATGACGGTCTCATTTGAATATCATTCCTAAATAGATTGTGTTTTTGTAATGTGCTGGGGAAATTCAGTTTTGTAAACTATTTTGTTTGCCAAAAATAGAAAGGCAGAGAAATAAAAGTAAAGATTCAAGCACAACCCCAGACAAGGAGCACTTTATAAAATAATACATTTGCTATCCACTTCTTGAACATACAAAAACAAAGTGGTAACGTTAAACCTAAGTCAGGTAACAGTTGGGATTATTGTGCACATTTTTAGGCACACCATTTGAAGGAAAGGGCATAACATAGATTCATGAGGATATTACCAGGCATAGGGGCTACAGTTATTAAGAGGGACTTAAGAAGTTTGGGCTTTTTAAATCTGGACTGAGAAATTTAAGTCGTAAGATAGTAGAGGTTTTCCTTTTAGGACAAGGTAATAATGATAGGCTGTTTCTACTGGTTGGTGAGAAAGAGCACATATTTACCCATCACAAAAGAATTAAAGGGATGGCTAAAGGATTTTTTTTACTAGATGGTGGTTATAATGTGCAAATCTCTGCTAAACCCATTGTTGAAACAGTCTATAAGTACTTTTAAAAGGAGATTATATAGTTGCTTGAAAAGAATATTAAAGAGTATGAGGAGTGAGTTGGAGACTCACATCAGACTGGGTGGTTCATGTGGAGAAAAATACCAGCTATGGTGTGATGAGCCAATGTGCTTTAACATGCAATGATTCTATAACCTTTTTTTAAAACTTTCAGCAGAAGTGTTCAAATTACAATTCAAGGCAATGGAATCCTTTCATTTTCTCTTCACGGAATCCCTTTGCTGCCATTGAGGTCTCTTCAACTTCTCTTTTTTCCACAGTCATTTCCTGCTACATGTCAATGTAAGATTCCCTCAGAGAATGTCAAACTTTAAATTAACAGTGCACAAGGGGTATCAATGAGATGTGATCTCTGGCTGGTGGGGGGGGCAGGGGGGGGGAGTGGCGGGGTGGCAGCTCAATCTGCTCTAATTCAAAGTACATAGGATTTGCAATGTGACCTTGAAGATTAATGTCCAGTTCGGTTTGCAAGTACCCTGTGATACTACAGATCATCATTCTTCCTTGTGGCGTTCAATAGTTTTGCTGACCCTGTGTCCACTCCTCGAACTCAAGAGGATTCAAAATCCCTGTTGCTCTAAAGCTGAACAACATATTTACAAAGTAGCCTGGTGATGCTTTTGAAATAATTATAACATTATTCTTAAGTCCACAAAATTATGTTGTTGAATACGAATTTTTTTTAAGTTCCCATCTCTACTACGTGAATGAAGTCTTCAATCCATTTTTCATAAAGCATGTTAATACCTCTGCTAAATTGCAGAAATAGAGCTATTCCGATGAATGCAGCAAATGCTTGTATATTGTTGTCTCACATTATAGTTTCAAGACCAAGCTTGTGTGCACTATAGGAGGAAAATTTATCTTAATCAAATAGGACTTTATCACTTTATAACTCATGACTCAGAACTTAATAAAGACTTACATGTAAAATACTTTTGAAGTATAGTCACTGTTGCAATGTAGAAAAAACGCCAGCCAATTTGTGCACAACATGCTCCCACAAACAGCAATGTGATAAAGGCCAGATAATCTGTTCTTGTGATGTTGATTGAGGGATAAATATTGATGAGGACACCAGAGATAACTCCCCTGCTTTTCTTTAAAAGTTCTGTGGGATCTTTTATGTCCATCTGAGAAAACACACAGGGACTCAGGCACTCCCTCAGTACTGCACTGGAGTATTAGTCTAGATTTTTGTGCTCAAGTCCCTGGAGTAGGATGTGAACCCACAACCTTCTAACTCATAGACAAGAGGGATACCAACTGAGCTACAGCTGACAGTAAAAACAAAAGTGCAAAAGGTATTACCAATCACAATATATGATGCTTAGGAGTCTCTTAATCAACTGCAAGGGGGGAGTTTTATGTTCTCCCCAATAGCATGTTTGGAGGCGGGGAGAGCATAAATTATGGGATGGTTGTGCGTTGGGGTTGGGTTCCCGCCACCATCACACCTCCGCCAAAATTTAGTCTGGGGTGGCAAGGCCTGTGAACAACCTTCCCCCCACACCGCCAATTGAGGCCCTTCACTGGGCAATTAATGGCCTCTTTCTGCCGCAGCCATGCAGTGGCTGGCCCTGTCGCCGCACAGGAAGCACAGCACGAGCAGCTGTGCGGGGTGCTTCCCGGTTCCGGGGTGGGAGCCCTTGTTTAAAGGCACTTAGTGCCTAAACAAGGGACCCAGCATCAGGAAGGGGGGGGCCCGCTGAGGGCCACCCCACTGCCCTTGCTGTCGACCGCCCTCCCCTGCAACCCCACCCCGTGGAAACCCTCTCGCCCTGACCTACCTGAGGCCTCATTCCAGTGACGCTCCTCGGCCTCCAGTAGGTGCACCTGCAGCGGCAGCCACCGCCTCCACAGTGGCGCTGCAGCTGCCGGCCTCTGATTAACTGGCAGCTCCCAAGGGCAAGACCTCCGGCAACGGGGTCCTTGATCCTGTGCAAGGCCCGCCGCTGTCCACTTAAGTGTCTGACTGGCACTAAATTTGATGAGCCTCCCGGAAAAGAGGCTACATGGGGATCTTGGTGTCGTTTCTCTGGATGTTGAGACCCTAGCCACCAGGATAAAATTCCACCCTTTCTGTTTTGCCATTCAGTAGCTAAATTGGACCAAAATACTCTCAAATGGTATAGACAAGGGTGCTAGTTTTGCTTAATCACTAGAATATTGTTCCAGAGAATTATCACTGTGAAACACCAACTCTTTGCTCAGGCACGGACTTTTCAGAAATTCTGGATCTGTCACAAATATACTTACAACTGAAAGAATGCAGTCATTCCAAAATGTCTGTAACTATAATATCCAATGTGCATGGATACTCTGTCCTCCTCGATAAGAAATTAATCTGCCCACATTTCTTCTTCTTCATCTGGTCTATTTGTTAAACTAGCGACAGCCTTATTTGTATTCATATATACTTAATAAAATGTTCCCTATTCTTAGCCTGTTCCTGGAGGTGTCACTAATAATCAGATTGAGAGACCTTGAACCTCACAATGAATCATTCAAATGTAATGGGGGATGAAAAAATTGTAAACCTTTTACATTTCAGCTCCAGAATAAAAACTTCTGTGTAAATACTGCTAAAGTATGAACCTTTGTACCAAACCAGCATGAAAGCTCACTTTACACTCTGCAGTCGGGGCAATATAAACAGATTGCCAAGGTCGCTCCAGAATGCCTATCTTACCAGGCCTCCTAGTTGCCTGGCAACACAGATGCTAACAGACCGGTGTCAGCAGCTTGTTAGAATCCTTCTTGTCTTAAAGCTGTACAGGCGCACATAGCCCATTATCTGTAATTAGAGATGCCCTGGCATGAGCAGTGATATAAACGTGCAGCTTGTTGTTCACAGGGAGGCATTCTGGGTACATATGCAAATGAGGTTTTTGAAAAAGATTGGGCCAGGTTAAAAAAAAACATTTCAATCAATTTGAATAATAAGCCAGCATAGATAATTATACTCACCTTGTTGCCTGTGTTTGAAGCTATACATTTTCAGAAGCCTCATGTAGAACATGACTTAAATTTAAATAAACATTTTTAGAAGCAACATCAGATTTTGTAAATTACTACAACACAGTTACTAATTGTACTATATTAATTGGCTGGGAACCAATGAAAAACTAACAAAAGATGCATAGTTTTGCTTAACCTAAGAACCTTCATTATTCTGTCTTGGTGCTGCTGCTGCGAAATTAGTTGGAAGTCAGACAGTGACAGAAACAAATTAAACACATCTTAATTAAACAATGCACACAATGACAACAATGAAATAAAAGGCTTGTGCTTATCTGATTAGCACCCCAGAATCCAATGCTGATATTTATCCAATCCCAAAGTAATTTTCCATCCCACTGTACAAGCGTTGTTGCTAAGCATCCCCAGGCAGGATGTGAGTTTGGGGAAAATCAGCCAGAAAAGCGTCTCCCGATAATTATGCAGCAATGTATCCATATGTGTGGATGTTGAATATGACAGGATTGGGCTTGTCTGTGGTGCTCCTATGGTTCAAGAGCCTACTGGCACCACTGTCCGAGGTTACACATGAAGATTGACCACGTGGTACCAGAAGGCTGCCAGTGCCTGTGGACCAGCAAGAATCAGAGAAAATGAGGAGAAAACGGGAAATATGTATTTAGACAAATACATTATTGGTTCAGTGGAAATATTTTACCAACTTATCCTGGAAAATCCTGTGCCTTTTTAAATACATATCACTTTACACATGACACCACTTCAAAAGCCTAATTATTGTGTATTTTAGCTTAGAAATTACGATAGAGATCCCTTTCCTAAATCTGTAAGAATTCTATTCCTGTTGAAAGTGTTTTGTAAAGAAGTTAACCTCCCTTCCCCCATAACTGAATAGACCACCCTAGAAGGTTCACGCCATTTATGACAGTATGATACTGTTCACTTCCATAACACATCAAACTGTTTTTCTTGGAAAAAGGTAAACCAAGCAGCAGCCAACTGCTCCCTAGCAATAAAAGCCAAGACCGTGTAGTCATCTATCATAGCTGAGACACTCTCTATTCCCTGTTTTCCCCTAAACCTGGTCACCTCTCATGTTACAGCTTTTAACAATAACTCTAAATAATATTAGCAATGACAAATGGCACCATATCTTCAATATCCACAATCAATATTTGCTTTAAAGCAGCATCCATCTTTGAAGATATTGAATGGGAGACTGGGACACTGGAAACATGGTCGCTTCTTAAGACTGGAGCATGAAGGACAACAGCATGAAATTTGGCACAAAATTTCCCAGCTGTATTGGTTTTAGGAAACAGTGATATTTTACGACTTGCTGTGACTAAAACCAGCTGCTCACAGATACTGAGAGCAAGCTGCTCCGATAATGAGATACACTCATGTCAGATACATATTTTTGTTAAAATATTTTTTGAAGAGAACAATGGATTTACACAATAAGACTTTTGTCATGCTACGTCCCCACATTTCTCACCCACAGCTGTTACAAAAATTTCTAAATTCACTTGTAACAGCCCTTCAAAACACTCCCACAGGGGATGCTGAGACCAAGTGGGCCCACATCAGAGACGCCATCTATGAGTCAGCTTTGACCACCTACGGCAAAAGTGCGAAGAGAAATGCAGACTGGTTTCAATCTCATAATGAAGAGCTGGAACCTGTCATAGCCGCTAAGCGCATTGCACTTTTGAACTACAAGAAAGCCCCCAGCGATTTAACATCCGCAGCACTTAAAGCAGCCAGAAGTACTGCACAAAGAACAGCTAGGCGTTGCGCAAACGACTACTGGCAACACCTATGCAGTCATATTCAGCTGGCCTCAGACACCGGAAACATCAGAGGAATGTATGATGGCATGAAGAGAGCTCTTGGGCCAACCATCAAGAAGATCACCCCCCTCAAATCTAAATCGGGGGACATAATCACTGACCAACGCAAACAGATGGACCGCTGGGTTGAGCACTACCTAGAACTGTACTCCAGGGAGAATGCTGTCACTGAGACTGCCCTCAATGCAGCCCAGCCTCTACCAGTCATGGATGAGCTGGACATACAGCCAACCAAATCGGAACTCAGTGATGCCATTGATTCCCTAGCCAGCGGAAAAGCCCCTGGGAAGGACAGCATTACCCCTGAAATAATCAAGAGTGCCAAGCCTGCTATACTCTCAGCACTACATGAACTGCTATGCCTGTGCTGGGACGAGGGAGCAGTACCCCAGGACATGCGCGATGCCAACATCATCACCCTCTATAAAAACAAAGGTGACCGCGGTGACTGCAACAACTACCGTGGAATCTCCCTGCTCAGCATAGTGGGGAAAGTCTTTGCTCGAGTCGCTCTGAACAGGCTCCAGAAGCTGGCCGAGCGCGTCTACCCTGAGGCACAGTGTGGCTTTCGTGCAGAGAGATCGACTATTGACATGCTGTTCTCCCTTCGTCAGATACAGGAGAAATGCCGTGAACAACAGATGCCCCTCTACATTGCTTTCATTGATCTCACCAAAGCCTTTGACCTCGTCAGCAGACGTGGTCTCTTCAGACTACTAGAAAAGATCGGATGTCCACCAAAGCTACTAAGTATCATCACCTCATTCCATGACAATATGAAAGGCACAATTCAACATGGTGGCTCCTCATCAGAGCCCTTTCCTATCCTGAGTGGTGTGAAACAGGGCTGTGTTCTCGCACCCACACTTTTTGGGATTTTCTTCTCCCTGCTGCTTTCACATGCGTTCAAATCCTCTGAAGAAGGAATTTTCCTCCACACAAGATCAGGGGGCAGGTTGTTCAACCTTGCCCGTCTAAGAGCGAAGTCCAAAGTACGGAAAGTCCTCATCAGAGAACTCCTCTTTGCTGACGATGCTGCTTTAACATCTCACACTGAAGAATGCCTGCAGAGTCTCATCGACAGGTTTGCGTCTGCCTGCAATGAATTTGGCCTAACCATCAGCCTCAAGAAAACGAACATCATGGGGCAGGATGTCAGAAATGCTCCATCCATCAATATTGGCGACCACGCTCTGGAAGTGGTTCAAGAGTTCACCTACCTAGGCTCAACTATCACCAGTAACCTGTCTCTAGATGCAGAAATCAACAAGCGCATGGGTAAGGCTTCCACTGCTATGTTCAGACTGGCCAAGAGAGTGTGGGAAAATGGCGCACTGACACGGAACACAAAAGTCCGAGTGTATCAGGCCTGTGTCCTCAGTACCTTGCTCTACGGCAGCGAGGCCTGGACAACGTATGCCAGCCAAGAGCGACGTCTCAATTCATTCCATCTTCGCTGCCTTCGGAGAATACTTGGCATCAGGTGGCAGGACTATATCTCCAACACAGAAGTCCTTGAAGCAGCCAACATCCCCAGCTTATACACACTACTGAGTCAGCGGCGCTTGAGGTGGCTTGGCCATGTGAGCCGCATGGAAGATGGCAGGATCCCCAAAGACACATTGTACAGCGAGCTCGCCACTGGTATCAGACCCACCGGCCGTCCATGTCTCCGTTATAAAGACGTCTGCAAACGCGACATGAAATCGTGTGACATTGATCACAAGTCGTGGGAGTCAGTTGCCAGCATTCGCCAGAGCTGGCGGGCAGCCATAAAGACAGGGCTAAATTGTGGCGAGTCGAAGAGACTTAGTAGTTGGCAGGAAAAAAGACAGAGGCGCAAGGGGAGAGCCAACTGTGCAACAGCCCCAACAAACAAATTTCTCTGCAGCACCTGTGGAAGAGCCTGTCACTCCAGAATTGGCCTTTATAGCCACTCCAGGCGCTGCTTCACAAACCACTGACCACCTCCAGGCGCGTAT
The DNA here is from genome assembly GCF_036365525.1 of Heterodontus francisci. Lineage (NCBI taxonomy): Eukaryota > Metazoa > Chordata > Chondrichthyes > Heterodontiformes > Heterodontidae > Heterodontus > Heterodontus francisci. The sequence goes on along the minus strand of NC_090386.1, from coordinate 48,270,485 downwards.
CCATTGTCTCTCGAGATAAGGAGGCCCAAAAGACTACGTCCCCACCTGCCAAGAATGAGGTACATTAATTTTGTCATGAATATTGATCTTAAACTGCTGCTGGAGTGAGAAAATGACTTGTTAAACAGATCAGCCATAGCTGGAAAAAAATTGCATATTAACAGACAGAGCTTGGAAGGACAAAGCACCATTCCCTAACACATTCAACCCACAATGGTCTTTAATCACCAGGTAATGTGTCTAATAGGAGCATTCCAGAGACTGCGAAGGTGATACAATCCAGGACTGGTTAGACCAGCTTGTCACATGACTAACTGGCTGTTCCAAGGTCTTTTGAACTAGCCACAGAGAGTTTGAACTGAGAAAGACTGTTTTCTCCTGAGAGAAGATCTCTCCTGTCTGCTTCCATCTCTTTCTCAAGTCTCTGAGTCCACTGAAGACATAGGAACCCCAAGAGAGAAAAGTCTCCTGAAGCGAACAAGGTTTAGGAAAAATACTGGGCCCCAACGAAAAGCAAGATCTATCTACAATCAAGACTCTACAGTGAGCTTGAAGAACTGGAAGAAAAATTCTTCAGATAGTGCCTCAAATTTTTCCACTTTATTTTTTCTTCTCTTTTCTGTCTCTATTTGCATGTGTGTATCGTGTATGCATGCTAGTGTGGGTGCGCCGTGTATCCGTTGGCATCAACCGGATTAGAGTTTAAGTTTATGATTAATAAATTTCAACTTTTCTTCTTAAATCCTAAGAAAACCTGCTTGTGCTGGTTTCTTTGCCTGATAATTGGAAAGCAGGGAACAAGGATTAACCAAGGGGGAGCTAAAAACACGGTGTGTTTAAAATTAAACCCTGTTACGCTAAGACTAGGTGAAGGCTGAGAGGGAACTCGAGACACCTTTCTCACCTGGTTGTAATAGAAATGTGGGTGCTACCGACCAGAATTGACCCACAGACAAACGAGAAAAATTGGAAGTGGGAAGCCAAATTGTTCCCAATCAAAAAAGAGCAAGATTTCAATACAGGTTTTCTTGTGGTTGTGTGTGCTTGAATAGTAACATGTCTGCAACTGAAGCTAGTAGCTCCCCAAACCAGGGTGAAGTAACTTGGGATAACTTAAAACCACTGTCTATGGAGGAGTTGAGAAAAATGGCTCAGCAGTATGGGATCACTGTACGTGGCAAGGCTAGGAAGTCTGAACTCCTAAGGCTACTGGATGCACCTGGGAGCATGCAGGTGGCAGAAAGCGTCATAGACAGGAGTTTTAGAGAAGTGGTTACACCTAAGGTGCAGGCAGATAGATGGGTGACCGCTAGAAGGGGCAGGCAGTCAGTGCAGGAATCCCCTGTGGCTATCCCCCTCTCCAACAAGTATACCATTTTGGATACTGTTGGGAGGGATGGTCTATCAGGGGAAAACAGCAGCAGCCAGAGCAGTGGCACCACGGCTGGCACTGTTGTTCAGCAGGGAGGGACAAAGCGCAGAAGAGCAATAGTGAAAGGGGACTCTATAGTCAGGGGCACAGATAGGCGCTTCTGTGGACGTGAAAGAGACTCCAGGATGGTATGTTGCCTCCCTGCTGCCAGGGTCAAGGATGTCTCTGAACGGACAGGGGGCATTCTGAAGGGGGAGGGTGAACAGCCAGAGGTTGTGGTACACATCGGTACCTACGGCATAGGCAGGAAGAGTGACGAGGTCCTGCAGGGGGAGTTTAGGGAGTGAGGTAGAAAGTTAAAAGACAGGACCTCTAGGGTTGTAATCTCGGGATTACTCCCTGTGCCACGTGCCAGTGAGGCTAGAAATAGGAAGATAGTGCAGCTAAACACGTGGCTGAACAGCTGGTGTAGAAGGGAGGGTTTCAGATATCTGGACCATTGGGATCGCTTCAGGGACAGATGGGACCTGTACAAGAAGGACGAGTTGCATCTAAACTGGAGGGGCACAAATATCCTGGCTGCGAGGTTTGCTAGCGTCATTCGGGAGGGTTTAAACTAGTGTGGCAGGGGGCTGCGAACCAGAGCAGTAGGACAGTAAGTGAAATAAATGAGGGGGAACTAGTAAATAAGGCCAGTAAGACTAAGAGGGAGAGCAGGCAGGGAGACGTTGCAGAGCACAGCGGGACTGGTGGTCTGAAGTGCAATTGTTTCAATGCGAGAAGTATAACAGGTAAGGCAGATGAACTTAGAGCTTGGATTAGTACTTGCAACTATGATGTTGCTGCTATTACAGACACTTGGTTGAGGGAAGGACAGGATTGGCAGCTAAATGTTCCAGGATTTAGAAACTTCAGGCGGGATAGAGGGGGATGTAAAAGGGGTGGGGGAGGTGCATCACTGGTTAAGGAGAATATCACAGCTGTACTGCGGGAGGACACCTCGGAGGGGTCATGCAGCGAGGCAATATGGGTGGAGCTCAGGAATAGGAAGGGTGCAGTCACGATGTTGGGGGTTTTCTACAGGTCTCCCAACAGCCAGCGGGAGGTAGAGGAGCAGATATGTAGGCAGATTTTGGAAAGATGTAAAAGTAACAGGGTTATAGTGGTGGGTGATTTTAACTTCCCCTATATTGACTGGGACTCACTTTGTGCTAGGGGCTTGGATGGGGCAGAATTTGTAAGGAGTATCCAGGAGGGCTTCTTGAAACAATATGTAGATAGTCCAACTAGGGATGGGGCCATACTGGACCTGGTATTGGGGAATGAGCCCGGCCAGGTGGTCGAAGTTTCAGTAGGGGGGCATTTCGGGAACAGTGACCATAATTCCATAAGTTTTAAGGTACTTGTGGATAAGGATAAGAGTAGTCCTCGGGTGAAGGTGCTAAATTGGGGGAAGGCTAATTATAACAATATTCGGCAGGAACTGAAGAATTTAGATTGGGGGTGGCTGTTTGAGGGTAAATCAACATCTGACATGTGGGAGTCTTTCAAACATCAGTTGATCAGAATCCAGGACTGGCATGTTCCTGTGAGGAAGAAGGATAAGTTTGGCAAGTTTCGGGAACCTTGGATAACGCAGGATATTGTGAGCCCAGTCAAAAAGAAAAAGGAAGCATTCGTAAGGGCTGGAAGGCTAGGAACAGACGAACCCCTTGAGGAATATAAAGACAGTAAGAAGGAACTTAAGCAAGGAGTTAGGAGCGCTAAAAGGGGTTATGAAAAGTCATTGGCAAACAGGATTAAGGAAAATACCAAGGCTTTTTATACATATATAAAGAGCAAGAGGGTAACTAGGGAAAGGGTTGGCCCACTCAAGGACAGAGAAGGGAATCTATGTGTGGAGCCAGAGGAAATGGGTGAGGTACTAAATGAGTACTTTGCATCAGTATTCACCAAAGAGAAGGATTTGGTGGATGATGAGTCTAGGGAAGGGAGTGTAGATAGTCTCAGTCATCTCATTATCAAAAAGGAGGTGTTGGGTGTCTTGCAAAGCATTAAGGTAGATAAGTCCCCACGGCCTGATGGGATCTACCCCAGAATACTGAGGGAGGCAAGGGAAGAAATTGCTGGGGCCTTGACAGAAATCTTTGCATCCTCATTGGCTACAGGTGAGGTCCCAGAGGACTGGAGAATAGCCAATGTTATTCCTTTGTTTAAGAAGGGTAGCAAGGATAATCCAGGAAATTATAGGCCGGTGAGCCTTACGTCAGTGGTAGGGAAATTATTAGAGAGGATTCTTTGGGACAGGATTTACTCCCATTTGGAAACAAACAAACTTATTAGCGAGAGGCAGCATGGTTTTGTGAAGGGGAGGTCATGTCTCACTAATTTGATTGAGTTTTTTGAGGAAGTGACGAAGATGATTGATGAAGGAAGGGCAGTGGATGTTATCTATATAGACTTCAGTAAAGTCTTTGACACGGTCCCTCATGGCAGACTGGTACAAAAGGTGAAGTCACATGGGATCAGAGGTGAGCTGGCAAGATGGATACAGAACTGGCTCTGTCATAGAAGACAGAAGGTAGCAGTTGAAGGGTGCTTTACTGAATGGAGGTCTGTGACTAGTGGTGTTCCGCAGGGATCAGTGCTGGGACTTTTGCTGTTTGTAGTATATATAAATGATTTGGAGGAAAATGTAGCTGGTCTGATTCGTAAGTTTGCGGACGACACAAAGGTTGGTGGAGTTGTGGATAGCGATGAGGATTGTCAGAGGATACAGCAGGATATAGATCGGTTGGAGACTTGGGCGGAGAAATGGCAGATGGAGTTTAATCCGGACAAATGTGAGGTAATGCATTTTGGAAGGTCTAATGCAGGTGGAAGTATATAGTAAATGGCAGAACCCTTAGGAGTATTGACAGGCAGAGAGATCTGGGCGTACAGGTCCACAGGTCACTGAAAGTGGCAACGCAGGTGGATAAGGTAGTCAAGAAGGCATACGGCATGCTTGCCTTCATCGGTCGGGGCATAGAGTATAAAAATTGGCAAGTCATGCTGCAGCTGTACTGAACTTTAGTTAGGCCACACTTAGAATATTGCGTGCAATTCTGGTTGCCACACTACCAGAAGGACGTGGAGGCTTTGGAGAGGGTACAGAAGAGTTTTACCAGGATGTTGCCTGGTCTGGAGGGCATTAGGAGAGGTTGGATAAACTCGGATTGTTTTCACTGGAACGACGGAGGTGGAGGGGCGACATGATAGAGGTTTACAAAGTTATGAGCGACATGGACAGAGTGGATAGTCAGAAGCTTTTTCCCAGGGTGGAAGAATCAGTTACTAGGGGACATAGGTTTAAGGTGACAGGGGCAAAGTTTAGAGGGGATGTGCGAGGCAAGTTCTTTACACAGAGGGTGGTGAGTGGCTGGAACTTGCTGCTGGGGGAGGTGGTGGAAGCAGGTACGATAGCGACGTTTAAGAGGCATCTTGACAAATACATGAATAGGATGGGAATAGAGGGATATGGGCCCCGGAAGTGCAGAAGGTTTTAGTTTCGGCAGGCATCAAGATCGGCGCAGGCTTGGAGGGCTGAATGGCCTGTTCCTGTGCTGTACTGTTCTTTGTTCTTTGCTAGTGGCCAACCATTTTTCCCTTGAATCTGAAGCAGAAACAGGGTTACAAGCAGACTCCGACAGGGTATTGTTGGCAAAGATACAATTGGAACAGAGGAAACTTGAATTTGAGGAAAGAGAGAGAGAGAGGCAGGAGAGGCAGAAAGAATGAACCTTCCAGAAGTAATGTGAAGACAAAGAGAGGTAGGAGAAAGAGAGAGAAAGAAACTTCCAGAATGAATGTGAGGAAAGAGAGCTGAAGCGGCTTGAGTTAACTGGGGGGGGGGGGGGGTGGGCGGGGTGCGCGACAGAGTAACCCCAGTGAATGGCCAATATTTATTTATTTTTATTTGCAGATACAGCCCTGAAACAGGCCCTTCGGCCCACCGAGTCTGTGCTGACCAACAATCACCCATTTATCTTCATCCTACATTAATCCCATATTCCCTACCACATCTCCACCATTCTCCTACCACCAACCTACACTAGGGGCAATTTACATTGGCCAATTTACCTAACAACCTGCAAGTCTTTGGCTGTGGGAGGAAACCGGAGCACCCGGCGGAAACCCACGCGGTCACAGGGAGAACTTGCAAACTCCGCACAGGCAGTACCCAGAACTGAACCCGGGTTGCTGGAGCTGTGAGGCTGCGGTGCTAACCACTGCGCCACTGTGCCGCCCCAATATGGAGGAGCGTAATTCAGGGCTGGGTACAAAATTGTTAAAACTAGCTGAACTAATCCCAAAATTCAATGAGGAAGATGTAGAAATTTTTTGTGTGTCCTTTGAGAAACTGGCAAGGCAGCTAAAATGGCCAGCTGAGACTTGACCTCTTTTATTACAAAACAAGCTAACTGGAAAAGCCGATGAGGTTTACTCCCTGTTGCCAGATGAGAGTTTATCAAATTATGAACTGACAAAAAATGCTATCCTCGGGGCATGTGAATTAGTACCCAAAGCCTATTGCCAAAAGTTTAGAACCCTCAAGAAGCAAGCTAATCAAAATTATCTGGAGTTTGAAAGAAGTAAGCAGCTGGCTTTTGACCAGTGGCTGAGGACTCTTAAAGTACAGCTCAGCTAGGAGACTGTCAGAGAAGTAATTCTGTTGGAGGAATTTAAAAACTCTCCCACTCTCCATCAAGACACATGTAGAGGAGCAGCGGGTTCAGAAAGTCCGGTAAGCGGCCGTTCTGGCCAATGAGTTTGCTTTAATTTATAATTCGGTTTCCCAGGGGATCACCTTTCCTAGATACCCCCACAAATCCGAAAATAACATAGGATGGGAAGGTGATAGAAGTCCAAGCAGTCCTGGGAGAGAAAGGAAAGCAGGAGACGCAGGGGGCCCGCCTCCAGCGAAAAAGGAAGGTGCTGCGAGCAAGAGTGAAACCCAGAGACCTGTGTGCTTCCATTGTAATAACGCAGTGCATTTAAAAGCTGACTGCTGGAAACTAAAGGGAAAACCTGTTGGGTTAATCAGGGCACACCCACTCAGTGAAGAAGGAATCCTGGAGGAGAGCAGAACAGAGCAAGCTGTAGCTTTAACTGCAGTAAGAGAGCAACCCAGGAAGTTTACAGCTGCAAGTGCAGGAAAGGTTAATAGCATTCCTGGAAGCTAGCAGCGTTTTGTGTCTGAAGGGAAAGTAACCCCATAACCATAACAAGCGCATAGTAATTCTCAGGGACACAGGAGCCACTAGATCCCTTTTACTGGGAAAAGGCTTGACCTTTCCCCCAGTGAGTGCAGTGAACATCAGAATGGTGGTGAATGGTATTGGAGGGCAGTGTATGCCTGTACCTGTACACCAGGTGCACCTAGAGTGCGACCCAGTTTCGGGAGCAGTGACCGTAGGGATTGTCCCTAGTTTGCCTGTGGACAGGGTTGACCTGCTCCTAGGTAACGATCTGGCGGGGGTGAAGGTGTTCGTTCCCCCCCCCCCCCCAGTAGTGGAAGAAATTTAGCAGGAGGTCAGACAGAGAGGGCTGTGGCAGGAGACGGACCCCTGCAATTTCCCTGAATGTGTAGTGGGTCAGGCCATGATCGAACCAGCTCCCCCAGAGGAGTCTGAATTGACACTGCAGGCAGATAAATAGGTCTGTCTGTCTGAGACTTTCTTTGGAAAGTTAGGAGACCCAGGGAATGAATTAAATGGATTTTCCCTAGCTGAGGCTCAGTGAGCCGACCGAGTATTGAGAGAGTTAGCACAGACTGCCCAGTCTGAAAGTGAAGCAGAGGGAGTCTCTGATTGCTACTATTTAGAGAATGAAGTACTGATGAGGAAATGGAGTTCTTCTCACAGACCTGAGAGAAAGGAGTGGATAGTAGTTCACCAGTTAGTGGTGCCGCAGAGGTATCAAAGAGAACTATAAAGAAGGGCCCACAAGACTACAGTGGCTGTACATGCCGGTATACGAAAGACCAAAGCCCACGTAAGACAGCAGTTGACTGGCCAAAACTCCACAAAGATGTGGTGGAGTACTGCAGGAGTTGCCATATGTGCCAGGTTGAGGGGAAACCCCAACCTACAGTGAAACCTGCACCCCTAAGTCCTGTACCAATGTTAGGAGAACCCTCCAGCAGAGGGCTGGTGAACTGTAAGGGACCCCCGCCACGAACAAAAAGGGACAGGTGGGCACAAGGCTGGTAAAAGTTAGACAGGGAAGGGAAAAAAGTGACCAAGAGGTTAACTTAAGGAGGTCTGGGAGGAATCCGGTCAGCCAACCCCGAAAAATTTGAAACGTTAGACCCCACATCCTCCTACGTAAATGCACACACAAGCACCCCACCAGAGTTGCTAACAGCATTTACAGGAACCTGCACAGACAAAGAAAGACCTATAGCAGGCACAGAAACCTTGAGAGTGATGCTTCACCTAGTTGAAGTGCCACAGGAGCGTGCAGTATAGACTGTGCATATACCTGCAGGCAGGTGTGTCCCAGAGGACAAAGAGCAGATTTGCAAAGAATCTTCCCCAACAGTCAGAACCAAACAGACAGCAAAGCATTGAAACAGAGTTCAGGATAGACCTACCCACTGGACTCTCCTGAGAAAAAACATTTCCAACTTAGGGCTAATTAAACCTAACCATCTCAAAGACCCCAGGCAGCCATGGAAATGGGCAAAGTGAAGAAAAACTTCTGCAAAAAAAAAAACACATGTTTACAGGGATGTCGAAAGGGGGGGGGGCAGTTTTAATAAGTTTTAAGATCTTTGAGAGAATGTGAATGAATGAGAGAGAGATGCATGTTTTTCACCTGTACCTTATATTTTCTCTCTTTAGTCTCTAGATTGTCTCTAGACCCTTTTTAATGAAATGCTCTCTTTAAAAATCGCATTTCATTCGCTGGATGTGGAGATGTCATGCTAGGCCCCCACCTGCCAAGAATGAGACTCATTAATTTTGTCATGAACATTGATTTTCAACTGTTGCTGGAGTGAGGAAATGACTCGTTAAACAGATCAGCCATGGCTGGAAAAGACATTTGCATATTAACATGCAGTGCTTGGAAGGACAAAGGACCATTCCCTGACACATTCAAACCACAATGGACTTTGATCACCAGGTATTGTGTCTAATAAAAGCAGTCCAGAGACTGCTAAAGTGATACAATCCAGGACTGGTTAGACCAGCTGGTCACATGAACTAGCCACAGAAAGTTTGAACTTAAGAAGACTGCTTGCTCCTGGACTGAGAAGATCTCTCCTGTCTGCTCCCATCTCTTTCTCACAAGCCTCTGAATCCACTGAAGACACACGGATCCCAAGAAAGTAAAGTCTCCTACAGTGAACAAGGTTTCAGAAGAATACTGGGCCCCAATGAAAAAGATCTACCTATAAACAAGAACTCTACAGTGAGCTTGAAGAACCATGACAAAAACTCTTCAGATATTGCCTCCAACTTTTCCACTTTATTTCTTCTGCTCTTTTCTGTCTCTATTTACATGTGTGTATCGCGTATGCATACTAGTGTGGGTGCGTCGTGTATCCGTAGGCGTCAACTGAAGTAGAGTTTAAGTTTAATAAATTTCAACTTTTCGTCTTTACACCTAAGAAAACCTGCTTGTGCTGGTTTCTTTGCTTTATAATTGGAAAGCAGTGAACAAGGAATAACTACGGGGGAGCTAAAAACACGGTGTGTTTAAAATTAAACCCAGTTACGGTAAGACAAGGTGAAGGCTGATACGGACCCCGAGACACCTTTCTCACCTGGTCGTAACCCTTTGCTATTATGCCTTACAAGATTAAATTTACAGATGCTTCAAGTGATTACAATACACTTAATGGAAATTTATTCTGATAACTCATTTCATTTTAAGATTCGCCATTATGATTTCTTAAACTGTAATATTTGAAATATTCATTCAAAGGTTTAACAATTAAAAGCATTCTGGGGAATAAATGAAAATTTTAGATAGGTTAAAAGATCTAAAAAAAAAACACAAGGAATATGTGGTATTTACCCCAGAATATCAAAGGAGATGAAATCAGCAGATTAATGAGCCATTGACAATCATTATGAAGGAGTCATTGGACACTGAGGAGGTACCAGTGGGCTAGAAAGGAGTCAATGTGAGGCCAAATTCTAAAAGGGCAATAAAATCAAAAAGGGGCACCTACAAACCCATCATGTAAAATAAGAGAATTGGTTATCAGGTGTAACTTCATGATTATCTGTATAATGATAACTGAGTAAACACTAATCAACATGGATTGTGAAGGTGGAAACCCTGCATGACCAATGATGCTACACTGAAGGCATACTTGTACAGTAATTTAATACCTGGATTCGCGTGGACATGGGTAACATGGGCTATCACACTCTTTTCAAGGGTGTTTTTGTAGTGGGCCACATTTTCTGTACAGCAGGAGACCAATGGTGATAGGTGTTGTCACTGATATTAGTCGAGCCCTCCCTTTGTAGGCATGTGCAGGTGATGGTTGGGAGAGTATATCTCCTATGAAAGTCTTGGCAGGAGTCCAAATCATCTAACATTGTCCCAGTTCAAGGTGCAAGTAATTTTTAATGTTTTTTGTTATTAATCTTATTTTCTACATTTGACTCATTCCACCTTCTGGTTGCTCCAACCACTTTCGCCCTCATAGCCAAGTAATTTATGCAAACCCTTAGGTACATCTCTGACCTCGGGTGCACTCAGTCCCAATATGTAAAGTTTAGCTAGGACAGCGCATCTCCCTTCTACTCTGTGATCACAGAATACTTCCGCTTCATCCTCTCCTGGATGGGTTCCACATCAAGCTCATCTGCCCTCTCAGGTGAATGTAAAAAATCCTATGGAACTATTTCAAAGAAGAGCAGGGGAATTCTCCCCTGTATCCTAATCAATATTTATCACTTAAAAAAATTATCTGGTCAATATCACATTGTTGTTTGTTGGACATTGCTGTGCGCAAATTGGCTGCTGCATTTTCTGCATTACAACACAGTGACTACACTGTCAAAGTACTTTATTGGCTGAAAAGCACTTGAGGACATCCTGAGGTCAGGAATGGTGGTACATAAATACAAGTCTTTCTTCCTTGAATACTGGAATCATTCATCTATTGGTTATTTAAATAGTAACTTATATTATTGGCTTTTTCGGTACTTATATAATCATTTATTTGATATTTATAATTGGTTGATGAGGTTTCACATATATGCTTATGACACCCAGTTCTACCTCACCACCACCTTTCTCAACTCCTCCACTGTAACTAAATTATATAACTACTTGTCTGCCATCCAGTGCTGAATGAGCAGAAATTTCCTCCAATTAAACGTAGAGAAGACCAAAGTCATTGCTCTGCACTTTCAGACTCCGCCATCGAAGTAGGCGGTGGACGTAAAAAAATGCGGCCTGCGCACACAGGGAGCACATCACAGAACTGCTGCAATTTCAAACACAGCGGCTCATTTGCATGGCCGCAACGCCAGCCCCCCGCGATGTCATGGAGGGGGCGGGCGAGCCATCGGCATCCGGTGCCAATGTGCAGTTGCCGATGCCATTTTTAAAGGGCTGACAGCCCTCAATGGACATTTAAAATCTAAAGGGCCAGGTAAGTTAAAGTTTTTAAAAATGGAATAAAATAACCTAAACATGCACTCTCCCACACTCCCAGTGGCATATCAAAACATTCCTGCCCCTTATCCCCCGCCACCTGGAATACCTACCTTGAAATTTTGACCTTTCCCCCTCACATATTTCTGGACCTTTGTCCTTTGCCCCCTTCCCATCACCCGCCCCGACCAATCCACAGCACTGTAACCCCGCTCCCCCTCCCGCACAGAGAAAAAAACCTCTGACACCCCACAGGCGTCACGCCACATTTCCCCGAATGGGGATTCGAAGGCGACGCATTGTTGGCTGCCCGAATAAAGATTGGAACGGGGTGACTGAATCGCTGCGGCCTACATGGTGATTAGGCATTAACATATTTTAATGTGGGTCTCGTTGCCGAGTGGCGAGGCGGCCATCACAAGGCCTCGCAGCCAAGATCAGTACGGGGCCTGCCGCCGTCGGGGTCGGTGGCAGGCCTCCGCCGTACCGATCTTCATTGTACCCCCGCCCCCCACCACCGTTTGCGACGGCAGAGGGGCTTTAAAATCCAGCCCATTGTCTTTGGTTCCTGATGCTGAACCAGACCGTTTGCAACCTTGGTGTCATATTTGACCCCCAGATAAGGTTCTGACCACATATCCACACCATCACTAAGTTGCCAATTTCCACATCTGTAGTATTGCCTGACTCTGCCTGCCTCAGCTCATCTGCTACTGAAACCCTCATCCAAGCATTTGCTGCCTCCAGATTTGACTGTTGCAACGTATTCCTGGATTGCCTCCCAGATTCTACCCTCTATAAACTTGACACCATCCAAAACTCTGCTACCTGTGTCCTTACTCGCACCAAGTCCCATTCATCCATCACCCATCAACCCTGTGCTCATGGACCAATATTGATTCCCAGTCAAGCAAGTCTCGATTTTAAAATTCTCATCCTTGTTTTCAAGTCACTCCACAGCCTGGCCCCTCCCTATCTCTGTAATCTCCTCCAAAACCACAACTCTCCCATATATCGACACTCATCTAAGTCTGGCCTCTTGAGGATCCTCAATTTTAATTGGTCCACCATTGGTGGCTGCGCCTTTAGCTGCCAAGCCCTAATCTCTGGAATTCCCTCCCTAAACCTCTGACTCTCTACCTCTCTTTCTTTCTTTAAGACGCTCCTTAAAACGCACCACTTTGACCAAGTTTTTGGCCATCTGCTCTAATATTGCCTTATGTGGCTCAGTGTCAAATCTTGCTATATAACACTCTTGTGAAGTGCCTTGGGACATTTTATTATATTAAGGGCATTGTATAAATATAAGTTGTATTTATGTAAATTTATATTTATTGACATATTGAGTATTTAATTTACATTTACTGTGTGTTGTCCATAATGATGTAACATATCTAAATAATTCATCTACATAGTATCTATGTAAATAAAAAGACTTTCTGGATTGTTATCAATTATGTCCTGAAAATCTGATTGATCTGTGGTAAATACATGACCATCAATGCTTTATTACCCATGTGGTTATTACTACCTTATCAACAAGTTGTCTATTAGCAATGCAATAGAAGATCGACAACTATATAGAAAACTTGTTCAATAATGACACAAAGCTCTGCGCCTTGAAGAAACTCAGGTGTGTTTAGGTGAGGATTATTTCATACCAGTGCCAATGCTATTGCCTGTATCACCTTGCAATAAAATGCATTGCGCTTTGCTAAACACTCTAATCATGATTCATGTTTTCTTTTTCATTGTTGTTTAAATCAAAAATTGATGAATATCCTACAACTTCAGTTGGTTATTACTTAGCATTAACATATCAAATTCCCTAATCAATATTATAAAGATTTTACTAAGTCAAACAAAATTATTCAAATGCATTGTAGTTTGGCAAAGCAATTAACAAATGAGTACAAGAAAGCTCTCATTTCTCTTTGGAATAAGAACATAATTAATTAACATTTAAATTACACTTTTAATTGCAATTATGACATCTTGTGGGAATCGTAAACAGCCATAATTGCAATTAAAAGTGTGGGATATGGTATTTAACAATGCTTGCCTTTGAAATTGAACAGAAGAAAGTATAAAGCTCTGTGCCACTGTCTTGGACATTCAAATTAGTTGGAGCAGCAGACAACATCTAAACTAAAATGATTACAGCAAGAAAGTCAAACAAGGATTCCTTTCTCACACATTTGGTATTAAAATAAAAAGTAGAAAATGAGAACACTCCGCAACAACACATTTATATAGTGCCTTTAACATTGGAAAACAATCCAAGGTGTTCCACGGCGCGTAATAAGTCAAAAATTGACATTGAAGGAAAAAAGAAGATATTAGGACAGGTGACTCAAAACTTGGTCAAAGAGGCATCTTTTAGAAATGATCTTGAAGGAGGAGAGAGTTTTGGAGAGACAGAGAAGTTTAAGGAATGAATTCCAGTGCTCAGGACCTAGATGGTTGAAGGCACAGCCACCAATGCTGAGATGAATAGTGAGATACAAGAAGATTTAGTGGGAGGAACACAGACATCTTGGATGGTTGTAGGGATGAATAGGGAGGGGCAAGACCATGGAGGGATCTGAACATATGGATGAGAATTTTAAAATTGAAGTGTTGCTGGACCAAGGCCAGCCTGTCAGCAAGCACGGGGTGAAGGGTGATTGATACTTCATGAGGGTTAGAATACAATGAATAGCATTTTCCATCCTAATCCTTCCCATACCCCAAAGGAACCAATTATCACTCTGTTTACATATTACCTATGTCTCAACAAATATAACTGTACGTGATTCTACTGTAACTCATGTTTATATATTCAGTGCATTTAATCCTGTCAACACCAACAAAATTCTTTACAAATCATATCTACATGCTTGTTTCAAGGTCAATTTAATATTGAGAGAGTTGTAACCCAGTTCAAAAAAGCTGTTATTTAAGAGGAAACGGCCAGAAGGGTTGCAGCGAAACAGAACTGGGACCCATGTCCTCCCAGGCAGTTTGCTAGTGCAGTTGGGGAGGGTTTAAATTACTTGGCAGGGGGATGGGCACCAGGATGTAGCATTGGAAAGGAGAAACAAGGTGCATGAAGGATTGGGAGAGACAGAAAGCACTAGAGTAAGAAATAGTAAGGTATTAGGTGGGGTCTGACTAAGAGGGAATGCAATAAGGTCCAACTTAGGTTTACAGTGCACGCAGGTAAATTCACGAGGTGTGGTAAATAAGGTTGGTGAGCTGCAGGCACAGATAGCCATGTAGGAATATGATGTTGTGGCAATAACAGAGACCTAGCAGGTTAGGACAGGGTACTGAAGGTTCCTGGACACAAGGTGTTCAGGAAAGATAGGGAAGGAAAGAAAGGAGGTGGGGTGTCAGTATTGATTCAGCAGAATATTACTGCGTTGGAGAGAGAGGATGTTCTGGGGGAGGAAAGGACAGAATCGATTAAGTTAGAAACAATAGAGGTGCCAATGCACTAGAATTAAAGTGGGAAAGATATAGAGGCACAAATTTGCAAGGAAATTACAGAGAGGTGCACAAACTATACAGGAGTCATAGTGGGGGACTTCATTATCGTAATATAGGCTGGGATATTAATAGTGTAAAGGGCAGAGATGGGGAAGAGTTTCTAAAGTATTTTCAGGAGAATATTTTATATCACTATGTTTCCAGTCCAACAAGGAATGACGCATTGCTGGATCTGGTGCTAGGGAATGAGGTGGGTCAAGTGGATCAAATGTCAGGAGGGGAACATTTAGAGAAAATGATCATAGTATAATAAATTTTAAGATTGCTATGGAAACGTAGAAGGAGCAATCTCTAGTGAAAAATACTGAATTGGAGGGGGTCAATTTAGTGGGAGGAGAACAGATTTATTCCGGGTAAACTGCAATCACAGATTGGCAATCAAAACTGTAAAAGAACAATGCCCTTAAAGAGGAGATTGTTCAGCTACAGTTGAGGAACATTCCCACAAGGGAAAAAGATATTGTAACCAAAGCCAGAACTCCCTGGATGATGAAAGAGACAGAGAGTAAGATGAAGCTGAGAAAAAGGTGCTTATGCCAGATGTCAGGTTGATAATACAAGTGAGAACCAAGCTGAATATGGAAGGTTCAGAGAGCAAGTGTAAAAGAAAATGAGAGGCAAAGCGAGAGTATGAGAAGGTAGCTAACATAAAAGGGAATTCATAAGTCTTCTATAGGCATATAAATAGTAAAAGGGTGCTGTGACGCAAGCCACACCTGCCAAAAATGGTACATATTAATTTTGTCATATGGAACATTTTGAACTGTTACTTGACTTGAAATAACTTGTTTAAACAGACCACAACAGTGGCTGAAAACATGGCTGCACATTTACATTCCAAAGGACAGTGGCTGAAAACATGGCTGTCCACTTGCATTTTAAAGGACAGTTGACTGAAGAAGACAACAGGAGTGCCTCCCTGATTCAATTAGTGAGATGGATTTTAATCAAGAGACATTGAATGTGAAAGAGCTAGCATTCCACCGCGCTCCCCCACCCCCCCCCCCCTCCCCCGACCCATCTGAGAGTGTTTGATAAAGTACCACATAGAAGGCTGGTTAACAAAATTGAGGCACATGGAATAGGAGGGTCAGTGTCCAATTAGATAAAAATTTGGGTTAAGGACAGAGAACAGTGAGTTGCAGTAAATGTTTTTTTTTCCCCAGACTGGAGGATAGTAGACAGTGGTGTTCCCCAAAGATCAGTGCTGCGGCACTGCTTTTTTTACGATATATAAATGACTTGGATCTTGGAATACAGAGTGGAATCTCAAGATTTGCCTATGACACCAAACTTGGAGGTGCAGCAAACAGTGAAAAGGATATGAACCTCCTGCAACAGGACATAGATAGGCTAGTGGACTGGGCAGACAGGTGGCAAATAAAATTTAATACTGACAAGGGTGAAGTGATGCATTTTGGCAGAAGGAAGAGGGTGAGACAACATAGACTTAATCTTCTTTTTTTCTTCTTCTCCTTTGGCCTCCTTGTCTCGGGAGACAATGGGTAAGCGCCTGGAGGTGGTCAGTGGTTTGTGGAGCAGCGCCTGGAGTGGCTATAAAGGCCAATACTAGAGTGACAGAATCTTCCACAGGTGCTGCAGATAAAATTGGTTGTCAGGGCTGTTTCGCAGTTGGCTCTCCCCTTGCGCTTCTGTCTTTTTTCCTGCCAACTGCTAAGTCTCTTTGACTCGCCACACTTTAGCCCCGCCTTTATGGCTGCCCGCCAGCTCTGGCGATCGCTGGCAACTGACTCCCACGACTTGTGATCAATGTCACAGGACTTCATGTCGCGTTTGCAGACGTCTTTAAAGCGGAGACATGGACGGCCGGTGGGTCTGATACCAGTGGCGAGCTCGCTGTACAATGTGTCCTTGGGGATCCTGCCATCTTCCATATGGCTCACATGGCCAAGCCATCTCAAGCGCCGCTGACTCAGTAGGGTGTATAAGCTAGGGATGTTGGCCGCCTCGAGGACTTCTGTGTTGGAGATACGGTCCTGCCACCTGATGCCAAGGATTCTCCGGAGGCAGCGAAGATGGAATGAATTGAGACGTCGCTCTTGGCTGACATACGTTGTCCAGGCCTCGCTGCCGGAAAGCAAGGTGCTGAGGACACAGGCTTGATACACGCAGACTTTTGTGTTCCGTGTCAGTGCGCCATTTTCCCACACTCTCTTGGCCAGTCTGGACATAGCAGTGGAAACCTTTCCCATGCGCTTGTTGATTTCTGCATCGAGAGACAGGTTACTGGAGATAGTTGAGCCTAGCTAGGTGAACTCTTGAACCACTTCCAGAGCGTGGTCGCCGATATTGATGGATGGAGCATTTCTGACGTCCTGTCCCATGATGTTCGTTTCTTGAGGCTGATGGTTAGGCCAAATTTGTTGCAGGCAGCCGCAAACCTGTCGATGAGATTCTGCAGACACTCTTCAGTGTGAGATGTTAATGCAGCATCGTCAGCAAAGAGAAGTTCCCTGATGAGGACTTTCTGTACTTTGGTCTTCGTTCTTAGATGGGCAAGGTTGAACAACCTGCCACCTGATCTTGCGTGGAGGAAAATTCCTTCTTCTGAAGACTTGAACGCATGTGAGAGCAGCAGGGAGAAGAAGATCCCAAACAGTGTAGGTGCGAGAACACAGCCCTGTTTCACGCCACTCAGGATAGGAAAGGGGTCTGATGAGGCACCGCTATGCTGAATTGTGCCTTTCATATTGTCATGGAATGAGGTGATGATACTTAGCAGCTTTGGTGGACATCCGATCTTTGCTAGTAGTCTGAAGAGACCACGTCTGCTGACGAGGTCAAAGGCTTTGGTGAGATCAATGAAAGCAACGGAGAGGGGCATCTGTTGTTTGCGGCATTTCTCCTGTAGCTGACGAAGGGAGAACAGCATGTCAATGGTCGATCTCTCTGCTCAAAAGCCACACTGTGCCTCAAGGTAGACACGCTCGGCCAGCTTCTGCAGCCTGTTTAAAGCGACTCGAGCGAAGACTTTCCCCATTATGCTGAGCAGGGAGATTTCACGGTAGTTGTTGCAGTCACAGTGGTCACCTTTGTTTTTATAGAGGGTGATTATATTGGCATCGTGCATGTCCTGTGGTACTGCTCCCTCATCCCAGCACAGGCAAAGCAGTTCGTAGAGTGCTGAGAGTTTGGCAGGCTTAGCACTCTTAATTATTTCAGGGGTAATGCCGTCCTTCCCAGGGACTTTTCTGCTGGCTAGAGAATCAATGGCATTACTGAGTTCCGATTTTGTTGGCTGTACGTCCAGCTCATCCATGACTGGCAGAGGCTGGGCTGCATTGAGGGCGGTCTCAGTGACAACATTCTCCCTGGAGTACAGTTCTAGGTAGTGCTCAACACAGCGGCCCATTTGCTTACGTTGGTCAGTGATTGTGTCCCCTGATTTAGATTTGAGGGGGGCGATCTTCTTGATGGTTGGCCCAAAAGCTCTCTTGATGCCATCACACATTCCTCTGATGTTTCCGGTGTCCGAGGCCAGCTGAATATGACTGCATAGGTGTTGCCAGTAGTCATTTGCGCAGCGCCTGGCTGTTCTTTGTGCAGTACAGCGTGATCCTGAAGAACCAAGACAGGATGGAGTGGGCTTCGCCATCAGAAACTCTTTGCTCAGCATGATAGAGCCACCTTCAAATGGCTCAGAGCGCATACTGTCCATCCGACTGCTCACCGCCTCTGGTCCAGTACACCTACTCAGCATCTATGCTCCAACACTCTGCTCCACACCTGAAGCTAAAGACCAGTTCTACAAGGAACTCCATAATATCATTAGTAGCATCCCCAATACCGAACATCTGTTCCTGCTGGGGGACTTAAATGCCAGGGTTGGTGCCGACCATGACTCATGCCCTCCTGCCTTGGGCGCTATGGCATTGGAAGGATGAATGAGAATGGACAGAGACTGCTTGAGTTGTGTACCTATCATAACCTCTGCATCACCAACTCGTTCTTTCACACTAAACCCTGTCACCAGGTTTCTTGGAGGCACCCAAGATCACGTCGTTGGCACCAGCTGGACCTCATCGTCACAAGGCAAGCCTCTTTAAACAGCGTTCAAACCACACACAGCTTCCACAGTGCGGACTGCGACACCAACCACTCCCTGGTGTGCAGCAAGGTTAGACTCAAAGCAAAGAAGCTGCATCACTCCAAGCAGAAGAGCCACCTGCGCATCAACACGAGCAGAATTTCTTATCCACAGCTGTTACATAAATTTCTAAATTCACTTGAAAAAGCACTTCAAAACACTCCCACAGGGGATGCAGAGACCAACTGGGCCCACATCAGAGACGCCATCTATGAGTCAGCTATGACCACCTATGGCAAACGCATGAAGCGGAATGCAGACTGGTTTCAATCTCACTTTGAAGAGCTGGAACCTGTCATAGCCACTAAGCGCATTGCACTGCTGAACTACAAGAAAGCCCCCAGCGAGTTAACATCCGTATAGACTTAATGGCATAGTTCTATAGAGTGTGCAGGAACAGAGAGACCTGGGGTGAATGTGCATAGATCTTTGAAGGTGCAAGACATATTGGGAGAGTGGTTAGTAAAGCATATGGGATCTTGGGCTTCATAAACAGAGGCATTGAGTACAAAAACAGGGAAGTTATGCTGAACTTTTATAAAGCTCTGGTTAGGCCCCAACTGGAGTACTGCATCCAGTTCTGATCACCACACTTCAGAAAGGATCTGAGGGGCTTTGAGAGGGTGCAGAGGAGATTTACCAGAATGGTTCCAGGGATGAGGGATTTTAGTTACAAGGTTAGGTTGGAAAAGCTGGGTTTGTTCTCCTTAGAGATTGAGAGGAGACTGACGGGAGATTTAATAGAGGTGTACAAGATTTTGACAGGCTTAGATATGTTAGACAAGGAAAAACTGTTGCCATTAACTAATGGTACAAAGACTAGGGGACACAGATTGAAAGTTTTGGGCAAAAGATGCAGGGGAGGATATGAGGAGGCACTTTTTCATACAGTGGGTGGTAATGACCTGGAACTCACTGCCCACAAGGGTGGTGGAAGTGGAGACAATCAATGACTTCAAGAGGAAGGTGAATGGCCACTTGAGAGAAATAGTCTTGCACGGCTACAGGGATCGAGTGAGGGAGTAGGACGGACAGGATAGTTCCGTGGAGAGCCGGCATAGACTTGAAGGGCCGAATGGCCTCCTTCTATGCCGTAAATGGCTCTGTGATACATCGTGTAGGAAGAAAGAGGAGAGACAATATAAAATAAAGGGTACAGTTCTAAAGGAGGTGCAGGAACAGAGACATAGGGGTATACGTGCACAATTTGCTGAAGCTAGCACAGCAGGTGGAGAAAGTGGTAAAAATGGCGTATGGGATCCTGGGCTTTATGAATAAAGGCAGCGATGACAAAAGCAAGGAAGTTATGATAAATCTTTATAAAACACTGGTTCGGCCTCAACTGGAGTATTGTGTCCAATTCTGGCCACCACATTTTAGGAAGGATGTGAAGACATTAGAGAGCATGCAGAAAAGATTCCCATGAATGCTTCCAGGGATGAGGAACTTCGGTTACATGGATAGGTTGGAGAAGCTGGGATTGTTCTCCTTAGCGAAGTTTGAGTGGAGATTTGATAGAGGTGTTCAAAATCATGAAGGGTCTAGACAGAGTAGATAGAGAGAAACTGTTCCCATTGGCTGAAGGGCCGAGAATCAGAGGGCAGTGATTTAAGGTAACTGGCAAAAGAAGCAATGGTGACATGAGGGAGAACTTTTTTATGCAGTGAGTGATTAGGATCTGGTGTACACTGCCTGCGAGTGTGGTTGAGGTAGATTCAACTGTGGCTTTCAAAACGGAATTGGATAAGCACCTGAACAGAAATAATTTGCAGAGCTATGGGGAAAGGGCTCGGAAGTGGGACGAGTTGAGTTACTCTTGCAGAGAGCCAGCACGGACATGACAAGTCGAATGGCCTCCTTCTGTACTGTAATCATTCTACGATTCTATGATCTTTAATGTGTACCTGAACAAGTAGGCAGTATTTTGATTTCATATTTTATCCAAAAGACTGTACCTATAACAACACAGTCCAGACTGGCCAAGAGACTGTGGGAAAATGGCGCACTGACACGGAACACAAAAGTCCGAGTGTATCAAGCCTGTGTCCTCAGTACCTTGCTCTATGGCAGCGAGGCCTGGACAACATATGTCAGCCAAGAGCTACGTCTCAATTCATTCCATCTTCGCTGCCTCCGGAGAATACTTGGCATCAGGTGGCAGGACCGTATCTCCAACACAGAAGTCCTCGAGGCGGCCAACATCCCCAGCTTGTACACACTACTGAGTCAGCGGCGCTTGAGATGGCTTGGCCATGTGAGCCGCATGGAAGATGGCAGGATCCCCAAAGACACATTTGTACAGCGAGCTCGCCACTGGTATCAGACCCACCGGCCGTCCATGTCTCCGCTATAAAGCCGTCTGCAAATGCGACATGAAATCCTGTGACATTGATCACAAGTCGTGGGAGTCAGTTGCCAGCGTTCGCCAGAGCTGGCGGGCAGCCATAAAGACAGGGCTAAATTGTGGCGAGTCGAAGAGACTTAGTAGTTGGCAGGAAAAAAGACAGAGGCGCAAGGGGAGAGCCAACTGTGCAACAGCCCCGACAAACAAATTTCTCTGCAGCACCTGTGGAAAAGCTTGTCACTCTAGAATTGGCCTTTATAGCCACTCCAGGCGCTGCTTCACAAACCACTGACCACCTCCAGGCACGTATCCATTGACTCTCGAGATAAGGAGGCCCAAAAGAATAACAACACAGCACTCTCTCAGTACTTTATTAAAACGTCAGCCTAGATTATGTGCTCAAGACCTGGAGTGGGCTGTGGAGTCACAACCTTTTGACTCAGAGATGAGTGCGCTATCAACCAAGCCAAGCTGACAGCTAATACTTGCAAAACTGGTTGCTTTGGTTCTCCAGAGATCATTTCCCTTTCATGGCTGTGAGTAAACTGTGAAATGAAACCCAGAAATAACATAAGCAAAATACTGCAGATGCTGGAAATCTGAAATAAAAACAGAAAATGCTGGAAATACACACCAGATCTGGCAACTCTGTGGAAAGAGTAACAGAGTTAATGTTTCAGGTCTTTGTTGTGCTTTCTCTCTACTTAACACAAACACACCAACTACACAAGGAGGACTGGTAACTCAAACAAGTGGTTCTTTATTGGAAGAGATGAAACTATGTACTGGGAGGTTAGTTAACACGTGTGGTTTCTATGACTGCTCCTAACTTCTGCCCGATGATTACAAGTGTATACATCACATCATGTCTGGTGATGGACAACAGTTTTAGATATGCCCCTTAAAGGAATACCACAGCATCCCCCTCTTTTTCTAACTTAAAGATGCATCCCTAAATAATCAGAACTAGTTACATTACATCAAGAGAAAACTGTTATGTGTTTAAACAATTATACATAATGGAGGCTTACCGATATGCCTAGACTTGGCTACATGAAGTTAATTTGAAATCGCTCTATATTCTCACAATTCTGGTTGTCTGTTGGAGTGTTGTGCTTGGATCGTGTCTTAGATTGCGTTCGACTTGCGATTGGTGTTTCTTGTTCTGGTACTTCCCTGATTTGGCATCGATTTCTGCGCAATGTCATGCCGTTGGATCTTCATACTTGGTATGATCATGATTCTGGACAGATGCTAATGATTTCTGCTGGATTCCACGTTCCATCGGTTGGGTGTTGTATTTGTACCTTTTGTCCGATGTTTAAATTAGGTAATACTTTGCCCGCGTGCTGGACGTGTGCATCCTTCACCTTCCCCTGTTTTTCAATGAATGCATCTTATCCTCCTGGAAGTATCGACAAATGGTGACTGGGGAGGGTTGTTTGCACTTGTCTGCCAAACAATAATTCTGCTGGTGAAGGAATGGTTGCACTAAGCGGTGTCACTCTAAGGTGTAGTATTGCGACATGCCGACATTTTATAATTAAGGACTTTATGATACATATCATACTACGCCATTGGACTTGGAATAGTATGGGGATGAGGTAGTATGGGCAACTCACTACTTTTCAAACATCGCCTTGAAGGTTTTTCCAGTATATTGGGGTCCATTGTCCAAAACAACGTCTTCCAGTGCTCAAATAGGCTAAAAATTGTGTGTAATGTGTTGACAGATAATGGGAAACTTCGAGAAGTAGTCAGTCACAACCAAGAAATCATCTCTACGGATGCTGAAGAGATAATTGCAATTGTGGTACAGGGATGTACAGGTAATTTGTTGGATAATAGTGATTCTTTGTGGTGACTGGGCATATAAGCTTGGCATGCCTCACATTCCCTCTTGGCTGTTTCGATATATTGATTCATTCCTGGCCAGTATACTGTTTCTCTGGTCAGTCTCTTGGTTCGGTCTATCCCCATATGCATTTGGTGCAACTGTTGTCGGATGTCAGGTCTAAAGGACTCGAATAAGGATTTGCTTGTCCTTAAAGATAACATCTTGGGATATTCCGAGCACATCTCCAGAAGGCTAAAATGGACTTAAAACCTCTGGGATGTCGTGGAAGGATTGTGGCCACCCGCCAATTATGGTCTTCCATAACACAGGATTGTCGGACATTTCTCGTTGCAGTTGATGGCATTTATACTGTCCTAAACTCTTGCGGTCGACATGTAAGGCGTCTTCTATCTCGGAACCGATAAAATCTAAGGAAATATCTGCAATTTTGGATGGGTTAGGTAGATAACTTAGAGTATCGGATATGATCATGGAACTCTCAAACTTATCTATCATTTCTTTGGATTGCTGTCTGAAAGACAAACTTGAGACAGTGTATTTGGAAGTTGAACTTCACTCTCAACTAGTCTTCCAGTGTAGACTTTATTTTGCTTGGGTCTTTGAGGTGGTCATCTGACAGTCCTGATATGTTCAGTCAATGGAGACCTTTGTCTCCGATGGCTATTTTTACCTTGATGGCTTGTCTGTCTGGTTGAGAGACAGCCAGGCCAAGAAAAGACAGCTCCATCTGTTGCCTGAACAATCTGAATTCAGTAGTGAGGTCTGCCACCTCCCAACTCAAGGATGGGCATTTTTGTAGTCATCCTGTCAGTGTTCGCAGGAGTTAACAATTAAATCTGGGGCAGGAACAAATATTCAAGCTTGCAAAGTCCTTCAGGGTCAAATTCTGTGGGTCCACTGACTTGCAGTACCATGGATCGCCACACCTATTGTTGGACTTCAGATCGATAGCGCTGTTGCTGCCATCCTGTGATTTTGCAAGGCCATGCCCACAAAGCTGTGTTTCGGCACCAAAATATTTAATGACAATGAAGGTCTTTTTCAGCCATCTCAAAGTTATTGGAGGCTGCATCACAACTGACTTGTTATTATTTTTATTTTCTGGCCCTGCCGCGAACGTTTGGTCGTCTCCCAGGTACTCTTGATCCAGTGCCCCAATACCCAATGTCATACCTCAGAGTCGGTTATCTAAATGTTTCTCCTGTGCAAGTTGCATCAACCATTGGACTCAGTCTAACACTCCCCCGATTTGCAGTTGTTTTACCAGGACCCAACACCTGCCTGTTGAAGGTGTGGTGTCCCGACCACACAACTCTGCTGTGCAATGGATGCCTACACTGTTGCAGAATCATTCAAAGACTTCCACGCTGCTGTAAGTACTGCAGATTAACTTGGTGTGTCTTCAAACTGCCACACACTAGAGTTTTCTAGTGTGTGGAGGGGTTCAGTATTGCAGATCCTGCAGAATCCTTGAAACAAATCTTCAAACACCAGCTGCCACCATATTGTGTTTTCTCTCTACTTGATACAAACACACCAACCATACAAGGAGGACTGGTAACTCAAATAAGGGGGTTCTTTATTTGAAGAGGTGAAACTATGTAAAACAATAACTGGAAGGTTAATGAACACATCTGGTCTCTATGACTGCTCCTAAATTCTGCCCGATGATTATGCAAGTACATACATCACATCGTGCCTGATTGATAGACAGCAGTTTTAGATACGCCCCTTAAAGGTATACTACAACAGCCATTACCTGGATGCAATACAAAGGGTTTTGACTTGAAAAATAAATATTTAAATCTACTTGGGGAAAAATTTCCGAGTACACTACAGCCAGTGAACATCAGAAAATCGCAGGTGGTGTGCTCTTAATTTGCAGATGCATGCTAGAACCTTTCAGCTGTGCGAGGCCTCCAAAAATGTACTCTGTGTACTTTTCTCCACACTGGATTAGGGAGGCTGTAAAGGATTTTTTTTAAATTAGTTTTTAAATAGAAACAATGGGAGGAATGGTGAAACACCCACACAAGAGTTCCACCAGGTTTTTTTCCTTCATTCTGGAATGGAGTTTCCTTTTGAGTATTCTCCAATGTAAAGAGTCTCATTTGCATGGTGGATGGTTATTAAATTGCTGCTCATTTCCCATAACCTGTTTGCAAACTAACAGCATGTACCTCATGCAGAGGAGATTCAATGAAACAGACTTTAAACACGTTGGGATAGATTTTCATCATACAGCCCAGGTGTAAAGCTGGTGTTGTGGACTGGCTGCCAGTTAAAGAAGTTGTCTGATGTGAATTTCCATTGGTTGTTTCTAAAATGGACAGGTGAGCCACCAATTCGGTTTTACACATGGGCAATAAGATGAGAATCTATTCCAATGTAAAAAGTGGTATACAGATATGAAGGTGTCATTATTGGTTGAAACTTTATCCAGATTACTTCAATTTAAAATTATTTTCTCTGACATATAAATGGACAATAAGATTTTTTTAAAAGTAAAACACTTGGCAAAAAATTGTTTTCTACTTTCAAATTTCTTCCCACAATGTTTGCTATATTTGTATTTTCAAATATCTTTGATGATATAGTTTTTCAGTATCTTTCTCATCTTTTCCCTTACCCATGGACTCCATTATACAAACTATTGCTGCCATTTTTTGCTTAACGATTACAGCAGGAATCCCCATGTATCTACCCAGTGTCTTTCTGTGGTCAGGCTGACAAATAACAGTTTTTTTTGGATTAAGCACTTGAAGTTCTGTGATTTATCCATTGAAATGACCTATCTAATCTGGGCTCAGTTTCTCGCTTGATCTCGCGCTCTTTTTGTTCTTCTAATGTAGGCTTTTATTTCCTATTTATGATCATGAAGCATATGTTTATTTAATACCTGTGCCCTGTTTTTTTCTTTGTTAGTCCCTTCTCCTGGCAGGGAGTCACTTGTTTTGGACATTCACATTGGCCTCTAACAATCCTTCTTCCCCTGGGTAAGTGATAACCCCTGGGTATGTAAATGGAATTATGGTTTCTCCCTCTTCTTCTGCTTCAGGAGTCTCTTTTGCTTAGTTTCTTGGATGTTGCACTGCTTGGTCAGAGGATCTATTTGTAGTGTCATTGCTAGGCGCAGCCTACCAATAATTTGTTCATTAAAGTACCTTTTTAGTTTTATTTATGCCTTACTTCATTGTACATTTATGCACTCTGTGCTTGGCTATGTATTTTTATTGTTTTACATCTAATCAAAAATTAACTTAAAAGACAATAAGTAACTAAGCCCAACTTTATGAGCTCTTTTTCCAATAGGATGCAATTCCAAAGGTTATTGAAGGCCATGGCGCTTTCAGAGGGTGCTCACAAATATACATGCACGACCAAAAGACAGTGCCCAAAATGCCCAAAGCCATCCTATTCAGTTCCAACCAGAAACTCTGCACCCGAGCAAGTTTATATCACCTCTCTGGCTGCTTACTCAGACTGAACTCAATGGTCTTCAACCTTGATACCCTTTTCGACCTTCAGCTGAACATTGAATGCCATATAATTTTTAAAGTGGGCCTTGAATTTAATGTTCTGAAAATGGGAAGTTCGGATAAAGTCTTCTGAGCTCAATGAGAAACATGCCTGCACTTAAAGTCAGATATAATTGCCACAAAGTTCCTGAAGTGTGGTTCAGAGTTGATAAAATGAATACCTTACAGTGAAACATCAAAAAGAAATTTGTATTTATGTACTGCATTAATATATAATCAAAACACTTTAACGTGCTTCTCAATGAATTGCTTTTTGGAGCACAATTACAGACAAACATATCAGCTATTTGCATCAGTAACTTCTCACAAACAGTACTGCAATTCAGTGACCAAACACTCGTGGACATTAAAAGGCCAGACAGGTTCTATGCACACCAATTTCGGAAGAAGGACCAGGATTTGGATAGTTTGAGAAAACTAATTATTACGTTCATAAGGTGATGTATGAACATTGACAGAGAACAAGATAAAGTAATGGCTACCCGTGTCTGTTTTTTCATTGGAACCCAGCGTCCCATGGAATGAAGTCACTTTGGAAGTCTGGACTGAATTTGATAAGACATTTTTAATTTATTACGTTATTAAGGTGATATGTTGGTTCTTATGGATGAGTATATGGAAGAAGAGATTCTCGTTCCAGGAGCACAATGACATAAATTCCCATGCGTCACTGTAATTTTGTTTGAAGTCTGATGTAGCAGTTTTAACTTATTGGGGTGGTGAGCTACATTTCAAAGACAAATAGCCAGATGGACAGACGGATGGACAGGACACGCAGGAATAATATGCCTCCCACTTGTAATGCTGTGCGGAGAAGGGGATTATGAAATTCAACAGAAGTAACAGCAAAGAAAAACATGTTTTTCAGTCACCTCACTTATCATCTTAAAAGTAGCAGCGTTTAAAAAAAATGATTTTCTGAACCTTTCTGGCTAAACGACAGGCACATCGCTGGAAATACCACAAGTTAATGATAGATTTTTATTTTTAAAAGCAAAATTTAATCATGTGGCTATTTTTCTCTGCTGCTCACACTGTAAGGGAGGAGATTTTTCTTGCCTGACAGACTTCTTTATTCCACATAAATTGTAGAACAACCTCATTTTAAAACTGTTCTTAAAAGAATTAAACAATCAAACATAAATTACCAGGCAAACACTGTATCTGCAAATGCTGAGACTGACAGGCTGATCAACCACTTAAGACTGATGTACTATTGACATAAAACCAAGTAGATTAATGAAAATTACAATTTTTTTTAGTCTGACAAATATACTGTACTAACTACTTTATGGTTTTGAATTTTTGTTCACAACATGTATGAGACGCACACTGACCAAGGAATGATTAGGTAATTTACTTCCATAAGTCCCCAGGCCTGATGGGATCTACCCTAGAATACTGAGGGAGGCAAGGGAAGAAATTGCTGGGGCCTTGACAGAAATCTTTGCATCCTCATTGGCTACAGGTGAGGTCCCAGAGGACTGGAGAATAGCCAATGTTGTTCCTTTGTTTAAGAAGGGTGGCAAGGATAATCCAGGAAATTATAGGCCGGTGAGCCTTACGTCAGTGGTAGGGAAACTATTAGAGAGGATTCTTCAGGACAGGATTTACTCCCATTTGGAAACAAACGGACTTATTAGCGAGAGACAGCATGGTTTTGTGAAGGGGAGGTCATGTCTCACTAATTTGATTGAGTTTTTTGAGGAAGTGACGAAGATGATTGATGAGGGAAGGGCGGTGGATGTTGTCTATATGGACTTTAGTAAAGCCTTTGACAAGGTCCCGCATGGCAGACTGGTGCAAAAGGTGAAGTCACAGGGGATCAGAGGTGAGCTGGCAAGATGGATACAGAACTGGCTCGGTCACAGAAGACAGAGGGTAACAGTGTGTTTTTCTGAATGGAGGGATGTGACTAGTGGTGTTCCGCAGGGATCAGTGCTGGGACCTTTGCTGTTTGTAGTATATATAAATGATTTGGAGGAAAATGTAGCTGGTCTGATTAGTAAGTTTGCGGACGACACAAAGGTTGGTGGAGTTGCGGATAATGATGAGGATTGTCAGAGGATACAGCAGGATATAGATCGGTTGGAGACTTGGGTGGAGAAATGGCAGATGGAGTTTAATTCGGACAAATGTGAGGTAATGCATTTTGGAAGGTATAATGCAGGTGGGAGGTATACAGTAAATGGCAGAACCCTTAGGAGTATTGACAGGCAGAGAGATCTGGGCGTACAGGTCCACAGGTCACTGAAAGTGGCAACGCAGGTGGATAAGGTAGTCAAGAAGGCATTCGGCATGCTTGCCTTCATTGGTCGGGGCATAGAGTATAAAAATTGGCAAGTCATGCTGCAGCTGTACAGAACTTTAGTTAAGCCACACTTAGAATATTGTGTGCAATTCTGGTTGCCACACTACCAGAAGGATGTGGAGGCTTTGGAGAGGGTACAGAGGAGGTTTACCAGGATGTTGCCTGGTCTGGAGGTCATTAGCTATGAGGAGAGGTTGGAAAAACTCGGATTGTTTTCACTGGAACGACGGAGGTGGAGGGGCAACATGATAGAGGTTTACAAAGTTATGAGCGGCAGAGTGGATAGTCAGAAGCATTTTCCCAGGGTGGAAGAGTCAATTACTAGGGGACATAGGTTTAAGGTGCGAGGGGCAAAGTTTTGAGGGGATGTGCGAGGCAAGTTTTTTTACACAGAGGGTGGTGAGTGCCTGGAACTTGCTGCCAGGGGAGGTGTTGGAAGCAGATAATGATAGCAACGTTTAAGAGACATCTTGACAAATATATGAATAGGAAGGGAATAGAGGGATATGGGCTCCGGAAGTGCAGAAGGTGTTAGTTTCGGCAGGCATCAAGATTGGCGCAGGCTTGGAGGGCCGAATGGCCTGTTCCTGTGCTGTACTGTTCTTTGTTCATAGTAAAAGAAGAGTGAATTTGCATTTGTATGACACCTTTCCCATCCTCAGGATTTCTCAAAGTGCAACACAACCAATTAATTGCTTTTGAAATATAGTCAATGTTGTTTTGTAGGCAAAGACAACAGCCAATATGTGTATAGCAAGATCCCATAAACACCAATGGGATGATCAATTAATTTATTTTATACTTATTTTATGTTTGGTGATTGAAAGATATTATTGGCCAGGACACCGCAGGAACTCCCTTACACTTCAAAAAGGATGGCATAGGATCTTTTACAATCACAAGGACAGGCAGTTGGGATCTCAATTTAGCCTTTCATCTGAATAATGACACCTCTTACAATGTAGAATTCCTTATGTACTGCAATGAAGTGTCCACATGTGCTCAGGTCCTAGAGTGGAGCTTGAACCCATGATTTTCTGGTTCAGATGTCAGAGTACTACCACTGAACCAAAACCGAAATCCATTAGAACAGGTACCCATTTGGCTCTTGTTGAGAAGCAGACTGCAGTTATGTTGCTGGCTCTGTGTCGCCCTCTGGCAGAGTTCTGCTCAGCGATGCTTGAACGTACGTTACGTTTTCTGTTCACAAACAGCAGGCTGCTCTGTCAGTTCTCTAACATAAGAATGTTTCAAAAGCCCCCCACCTGTTCACTGGAGTGCCTCCAAGCCTTGCATCATATGTTAATATGGTTCAAAACTACCTTGCAAAGGTGGTCTCATTGCTTTTCCATTTGTGCTAATCGCTCTGGATCTCTGTGGGGAGGAAACAATGAGGGTGTGGCTGACCATTTCATTGAAAATGGTGAGGAATTCCTCTGCAAATGTTATTAGGTGACAGGACAAACATGACAAAGAGCATAAAAGTATTTACAAACTCTGGGCATCGAATTAGTGTAAGACTAGGAAATGTTAAAATAGGAGCTAATGGTGTATAACATTGAATTATTTTAGTATGTAATACATCACCTCAGACACCAACATCTAAAAGCACCATGTAAACAATTTGAGTAGCTCCAAAAATTAGAGTGAAATAATCTGCATCCAGGAAAGCACAACTGGGAGAAAATCTCATCTGTTGACTATTTTCATCAACTTGTTATTTTAAAAATACATTCACAATTCCATAACCAATAGTGGCCAGAAGAAATCCTCTCCTGCATCACATTTTTATCAGCCCACTTATCTCCATCATTGCACTGTAATTCTATCTTTAAAAAAATCTCCACTTTCAGGTAAAGGGCTCAACTAAAAGCTTGCCAGATTAATCCAATTAAGCCTCACTGTGTACAAACATGCCAACAAAACATTCACTTGCCCTGGTTTTAAGAGGCCAATAAATTCAAACATAATTGTTTTTCATTTGCAATTAATTTTTTAAAAATCAGATCAAAGCAATGATAGCTTTGAATGACACAAATATGCTAATGTTGATAATGTAAATCATTTCACAATATGAACAGCTTATGTCTTGTGAACGATCTTCCCAGCTAACTATAACCAACAGGGATGCAGTTATTAAAACAGAAATTCACCATCAGTTCCATTCTCCCTTACATTCTCTGCCTTATATGGATAAACACTCAGCAGTGCTGTCACCAGTGAAATTTTTACACAAGAGCATTGTAGGCATTTATTTTCACAAGGATTTCAGTAAAGTGTAATGGCGTGTGGGTGAAATTTGCAAACAACACCCACTGGCAACTTAAAAAAAATTGTACAATTGCAGATCTCCAGAGTAAATTTCAACTTTCTGCTGAAGTGTGAAACTGGCAGAGCAGTTCGGGTGCCCATTGCAGTAAATCTCCAATTCTCCTTTCCACAGGAAAACAGGCACCTGACCCACAATGCTGCTTTTATGCACCAGTGGTAAGTTGAAAATGACCTTTTTTGTCCTTCCATATTTGGATTCTGTACAGAGACACCAATTTTCTCTATATAATTTTAGGCTGAAGCACTTGTTACAGGTCTGTCACTGATGGTAGTGGTCGTGCTGTAGGCAATTTCAGATGACTAATGAACTGCATTGCACAAGCCTATTGCAGATCATTTAAATCTATTGGCTTAAATGTAATTCCACCAAGCACCCCCCCCACCCGCCCCCCCCTCCACCCCCCAGCCATCCCCAACAATTCCTGCATTGTGTCATTACAATAGAACACTGAAGCATATTTGGACTTACCCCTCCCCTGTGAGGAAGAGGCTGTGGAGCATTCTTTTATTTTTATATTATTTTAAATGCATGGTTCATGCTAAAGTAATAATCTTTTAATAGTAACTTCAGGGCCTTTGAAATGGCCACTGATTTCATGTAACACAGTTGTGAAAATGCACCACTTCCTCCACACTGTGGTTTGTTTATTTGTGCCCAGACCCCGGCGTTTTCATTCGTGGTTGTGTGTTAACTGCTGCTCCATCTTCTGATTGGTTACATCTGCACAGTTACTTTAAAGCTTTTGTTAAGCTGCACTGTCTGGGTCTTTGACTTATGTGCAAAAATCAATGGTCTTTCAGCCAAGTTAAGATGATTTGTGTCAAGTTTTATCACAGAGCTTCGCCAGATGAGATATTCTGTTCATAGTTGCCCACATTCACAAGCTGGAGACAAGCGCTGCTTTTAGCATACTGGCATGTTTTGCTGAAAGGTCCTAGTCACTAAAAAAATTATACCATATAAGCACAACAAACTAGACAATATTAAGCCAAAACTAACTCTCTAAACATCATCAGCCTATTCTGAGACTTTAAATCCTTTGTATAATTGCTTTGCCAATTTTCCTGCAAATTAAACCGTCAGAGCTGGCTTTTAAAACCGAGGAGCCAATCTTTCCTGATGCCTCACTGAATAAATGCATCACCAGGTATGAAACTGAATTATAGAAACCAGAAAGGCCCCAGCTTTTATACCCAGCATGTGCTGTTAATTGACCTGCGACAGAGACGTGAAGTGAGCCACAATTGATCTTCGTGCTTCTTGACAAAGGGTGGGGGGAGATAGCAAGGGTGGCCTTTCCTGCTTGCTATATAGTTACCACTGCTGGGAACTGTGACTGTGTGGACGACTGTAATTTTTAGGCTGTGCCTGATATTTTTCTCGTCCCCTTCATGAATTGAATATAACATAACAGCTGAAAAGTTATGGTTGCTCAAGGTAAAAAAAAAACCCTAATTGTAATTTCCTCACTTGAAATAACACGAGTCTGCTCACATCTTGCTAATTTTCAGATAACTGAATAGTAATCCCTTTCACATTATGTGCTTTAGTTTATTGTTACGGCCAGGTTTGGAGGGAGTCTCAGGCTCCCCTCTTGCCCTTTCTCTTATTTGACCACAATAGGGTTTATTCTTTTTAAACAGTGATTGTGTTTACCACCTCTGTGAGTATTCTACCTTTTTATCTTTACTATGATTGTGAAAGAACCAATCGGACAGGTTTTCTTGAGTTTAAACAAGAAAGAGGTAAGTTTATTACACGTAACACTCTCAGCCCGATTTAAAATAATTAAAAATATACTACACCTTCACGCACACATTCACACGAGAATCACACACACATAAATAGATTACAGAGGAAAAATAAATTTGGTGGTTGGATTAAAGTCCAGAATAAATGGAATTTAAATACACAGTCTGTGAAGTGGATGATCCAGTCATCCTATGCTGAAGCTGTATTCTTGAAGTCCTCGCTGGTCAAAGTGTACTTTGGTTGGCCTGCTTTGCTCAGAGTTTTCTTGAAGGCAAAACTGTAGTTGACTTTCTTCCTCTGATCACTGGCTGTAGCAGTTTGTAGGCTTGGAGAGTCCACAGTTGCAGACTGGTTTCAAACGATGTTTTCTGGGGGAGAGAAAGAGAGAGAGAGAGAAAGAGGGAAGCACGCAGCTTTCTCTGCTGCTGCTCACTCTATTATTGGGCTGGATTTTATCAGCTCCTCAACGTCGTGGGTCATGGTGGGGAGGCCAGTAAAATGCTTGTGGGAGTGGCCCGCCATGACCCACGACACCGAGAAGGCCCCACCAGATATTAGCAGCAGTGGTGAGACCTCGGTGTGGCCCCCCCACCCCCCGCTGCTTGGCGGCGGGACCTTCATTAAAATATTGAAATGAGGTAAATAAAAATGCAAATCAGCCGTCCCATGCTGATTTTACGGTCGCCAGCCACAACTCGCGCGCCATCGGAACTCCATACAGAGTTCCAAGGCAAGACACTGGTGGAAGGGGGGAGGAATAAAATTATGAGGACAGGAGAGGGGGTGAGCAGGGAAAATTATTCCTATTAGTTGTGGGGATGGTGGGAAGGGGTTGAGGGTCAAAGATGCTGAAGTTTGGGGGTAAAGTTCGGAATTTCAAAAAGGATTTTTCTGGGGATATACGTCAATTTATGTATTAAGTACTCAGTGGGGGTGGGGTGGGGGTGGGAGAGAGGATTCAAAGTTAAATTAAACTTTAATTCACATTTTTATCAGACCAGCACCTTTAAATATTTAAATCTCTCCCTTTAAAAATGGCCCCGGCACATGCGCTCCGCCCCCTCCATTTAAATGAGCCCCCTCATGTAATATTACGGGGGCTCTGCGACGGCACTTCCATGTCAGAAGGCCGCCGAGTTCATAGCGCAGCGCACTGATAAAATTCAGCCCACTGCTTGTCTTCTCTGATTGTACCAAAACTTCTGTTTTTTCAGAGATGGACTGATGGTCACATGGTTCTCTCAATCTCCTTTGTTTTTAATGAGATACCAGGTTCAGAATTGGTTCCACGGGTTCCAGGATGCCAATATTTACACTCAGGGGTTTGCTCTTTCAAAGTCAATACGTCAGGATGGCCTTGACTGCCGTGCTAACGAAGCAATCTTAGGTAATTTAATTACTTACAGCAAGCCATTGTTCTGGGTCTAGGGCTTCTCAGACTTCTGTCTGCAGTTGAATCTCCTGGTATTTCAGATGCAAATTGCAGTGACCATCTTGGTTGCTAGTTTTTTAAAACAAAGTTACCATAGGATTTTTTCCATGAAAAGTTAAATGTCAGTTTCCAGCTGATGAAATTAGTATTTCTCATTTGGCATGGAGGGTTTTCTTGACACCATAGTAAAAATAAAAATTAAATTGCAGAAGTTGGAATAGCAAAATTCATTAATTTACATGAGATAAATACTCACCACTTCTGGTTGTAAAACAATAAAATTTGCAATGCTTTCCTAACACTCCTAACATTAGTGAACCTGGACAAACATCCATAACAGGAAATTTATCTTCAAGATCAAGCCCACATCACACAGCCTTCACATGCTTGCCTACACACAGGTGGATGTGGAAGTACACGTAAACGGGAATTCTCTTTTGGGAACCTTTTAGCCTCTTTGATCTCAAGAGTACCAAATAGTGATTGAAAGACAGATATCATTCATAAAAGGTTTGCCAGAACACCTAACAAATGCTATATTTTCAGTTTTTCCTCACCATGCTACACAACAACAACTTGTATTTATAAAACACCTTTAATGTAGTAAATTGTAGCAAGGCCCCTCACAGCAGCAACATCAAACAAAATTGGACACTGAGATATTAGGGAAGATGAGGGTCAGAGGTAGATTTTAAGGAGCATCCTAATGGAAGAAAGAGAGGTAGAGAGGCAGAAAGGATTAGGGAGGAAATTCCAGAGCTTAAGGTCTTGGCAGCTGAAGGCACAGCCACCAACAGTGGAGCAATAAAATTGGGAATACGCAAGAGGCCAGAATTGGAGGAGCACAGATATCTCAGCAGGTTATAAGGCTGGAGGATGTTACAGAGATAGGGAGGGGTAAGGCCATCGAGAGATTTGAAAACAAGGATGAGAATTTTTAAATCAAGACGTTGGTGAGCGAGCACAGGAAAGATGCACAAATCCGTTGGCAGCTAGTTCGAAACACCTTTACCTTAACTGATTAGTTTCAGGACAAAGTCAGCAGCCCCCAAGGAAAACTTAGCTCTGGGGTATTTCCTTATAATAGCTTTGCAATTTAAAGACATTAGCAAAATGCCTGGTTCCTTCGATGTGTTTGTGATTTCTGCTGGAAAGTATCCATGTTTAAAATTAGGCAACATTTATGAATTACTGGAGTCATCTAGAGATTTGCTTGATTGCCTTGGGAGTGGGAGAGGAATTACCCAGTTTTTCTAAAATTGGGTCTCAGATCTTTCACCTCTGCCAAGAGATTGCATGACTGGGGAGAGGTTGGATGGAGCGCTTGAGCGCACCATATTTGGAGCAGGCAGACATGATGAACCAGATGATAATTTGCTGTCCTTATTATTTTATGTTCATAGGATTGGGACCAATTGTGTTATCATCCCTTGTACCTCAGCCAATAATCCTGCTCAGAAAACTTACCGTCTACACACACGCTTGAACAATGCCAGTTGTAATAGGTACTGGAGAACTGCCGACACCGGTGGAACAGAACCCTGAAATTAATCCATTTCTTGAGAACAGAGTGCAAAAAAATTGCTGGGAAAGAAAATTTGAAGGGCGAAAACAGCATATAACAGATTTAATTAATTTTCTGTCTATTATCAAAATCTCACTGAAAATAACTAACCTCGGATTTTTTTAAATCTGTAAATATGGTACTTTTGTGTTTCTACACTCCTGTCACCTCCAGACTCTAACCCGACACTTTCCTAAAATGAAATCTATCTCTTACTTTCCATAAACTCCAATTTGGCAAAAGCTTTGCTGCACACATCCTGTCCTGCACTAAGCCCTGCTCACCCATTGCTGACCTACATAAAATTCTCATCCTGCAATGCATTAAACTACAAAGTCCTCCTCTATAAATTTCACCATGGCCTCACCGCATCCTATCTCGGCAATCTCTTCCAGCCCTTTATCCCGGCTCAATTTCTCTGCCTCTAGTCTTCAGTGCACTTCATGCATTGGGATGTTTCTTTATGTTAAGTATGCTATTGTTTTAAGTGGGGTGTAATATTTCTGAGAAATGTGTTTTGTGCTATATACAAGCAAGCCATTTTTTTTCTTTCAGGTATCACTATTAACTTTCCTTCTTCTTATGCTAGCCTCACAATATAATTTTAAATTGCCTTTCTAATGCTTATTTTACACAAATGGTGTCAGGACCTCATCTTGAGGAGTTATTTCACCATGCGCACCACTTTCAAAAAAGAAAAAAAAATCACTTCAAAAGATTTAGCATTAACTTCAAGATCCTTTTATTTATAAAAAGATAGAAATATACCGTACATACTAGAAATTACTCCTGCCAATAATAACAGATGAATGCTTGACACATTTGTATGCCACTTCTCCATTTTAATGTAGGCATCTAACCTCGTTAAAATAAACAGGCTAATGCCTCTGTTAAAATAATGGACAGAAGAATGTCGTACAAAGACATTAAACATCACCCTTATCATCAACAGTATTTTCAAGCTTTAAAGGTACAAAAGGATGTAGAAATGCATGATTCTATATGACTGATTTCGTAAATGGGTTCCTCATGGTGATAACGAAGCTATCCTTCAACCAAAAAAAATCAAAGCAGTGAGCATAGATGAGAAAGTATATCTATAAACTGCAAACTGCAAGACAATCTACTACTCATTGCCTAAGAAGAACATTGTTCTTTTCAAAACTTGTAAAGATTAAGATGCCATTAAAAAGTACCAGCAGGCTAGGAAAAAGGACTGCAAACTGATAGAAAGGATTCCTTTCAAAAAACGCTCATCTCAAGATTGCTTGGAAGTGCTAAATCTGAGCACTATCTTCTACATCTGATGACAACACATGCAATCGGACATTCAGGTGAACTGATCCAATCATAAAATGGAGATATAAAAAATAAGCCTAACATTTTTCTTTTTGGGATTTGAGTTCTTCCAGGTGAAATAGGATATGACTGGGGGATGGAATACTTTACATTTCAAGTCCTCAATATTGGCAACATGCTCCCTGGGCCAGATTTTAGGTATAGGTTAAAGCTCCCTCTAGTATACCCCAGCAATGGGTTAGTACGGTGCAGTAAGAGCTGCTTTTCTTTGTAATATTTTTCCTTTTCCTAAATCAGCTCCTCTTTTTTTCAACACACATTAAATGCCAGTTTTTCATCGTAGTTTACGACTTACTTAAGAAATTCGTGAGTCTATGCAGTTTTGTAATGTGCATTTCTTTAGAATGAAGTATCAAGAAAGCACCTACAGTAACAATTATTTAGTGCTTTATGAAGCACCTACTGAATTATCTAATGCAGCATGTGGAAAGAGTAATGTTTGTTGATTATACTCACCAAAAATTGAGAAAAGCTTCATTTAGTAACCAAGCTCTGCATGTACCAATAACCTTAAATGGAAAATAGCGACAGATTTGTGTGAAAGCTCCCAAATACATTAAGGTGGTAACAATCATGAAAATTCATCTCTGCAAATGGAAATGACATGCCAACTAATTGGAAGTCCTTGCAGGAGATCCAGAGTAAGTTGTAGGGCCATCACAAAGGTAAGGCATGTATATTACTAGAAGGAAACATTTCAAGATATACATAATATATATGTACATGAGAAAAGAAGCGATTGTTGAAGTAATTGGTAAAGATATGTGCAAATTAAAGTCTTTATTTGGACACAGAGAAATTGTGCTTAGCGCGTAACAAGTAAGATTGAAGTGAAAATAACAGGGTTATACAAACTGCATTACGTATGGGAGTGAGGAATGTCCGTGGACCACATCATCCGACCATAATCCCATTGCTCTTATTTTTAAAAAACAAAACCTCTACATAACAGGTCACAGTTAATGCACCGTATCACCCGAAACAACTCACTATATATAAAGCAGGTTGACTTGTACAGGAGGGAGCCTGAAAGTTGTGTACAAAATTTTTACTATATTTACCTACATCA
Organism: Heterodontus francisci; assembly: GCF_036365525.1. Lineage (NCBI taxonomy): Eukaryota > Metazoa > Chordata > Chondrichthyes > Heterodontiformes > Heterodontidae > Heterodontus > Heterodontus francisci. Next base: position 48,232,248 of record NC_090386.1, on the reverse strand, counting down.
ATGGGGCCAAAAAAGTAGTCTTCACACAATGTCACTGCTGTTTGGCCCTTTTCCATGACTGAAATATATCAATTCAAATTCAATAATGTATTCAGCCATTCTGCATAATTTATCGGCACTCCTGGCACATCTCTTGTAATGCACCAGGAGCAGTAACACCTTAATATGGAGTGCCTATCCCAATGAAGAGCTGCTATGAACTGGGCAATTTCCTGGTGCACAGGTAATGAGGGGAGTGATGGGTGTAGCAGGGGGACGGGAAGTTGGGGAATTTTTTTAAATTTAAAAGTCATTAATGTATCAGTTTGCATTCCTAATAGACACTATGTGGCTCAAGTAATGACCAGGTGCTTGCGTTATGGATTGGCGCTGAATATAAAATAAAGTCAGCAGTCTAAAGATTCTATCACACAAGCACAGGTGGTTGGTAGTCAGGTCAGTTGCAGTTCTGGTGCCATGATGCAGCCCTGCAGAAGTGATAGTAGGCACCTTTGAAAGTCATGAATCAGCCAAGGGTATCCTGATGCAGATGTAGATCAATCAGGATTAGTTGCAGATGCAGGCAGTGGACCTGTGCATGTCAAGTATCTCATCATTTGACCATTTAGCCATTAATCCATGATGCCCCTCAACTGGGAAAGCTTTTAGTAGAGCATTCATAAAGAGCATGGAGAAATTCATGTCAGAAAGGCTCAAACAAGCATGCACACCACAAGCAATAATCACGAGGACGGGAATGGCGGGACAAGAATCCTGCTCTCCTCCCCTTTGACGCCACTGAAACTAGTTAACAAGATCATTCAGAGCTTATTGAAGGGGAGGGTGGAATATTTATACGGGCAAACGGGTTTCAGAAGCTGTCGGTTTCTGAACAGCTGAGGGGAGGCTGGCACATAGTGGGAAGCCAGTCAAGGCTGCCCCAGGGCATCACCCCAGCCCCATAACAGGGTCAGCAGGGCAAAGGGGGACTCTGCACTTGGCACATGGGTGCCCTTGGTGTTGCACAGGTGACAGGGAGAGTGGGCAGTCAGCACAGGCATCAAATTGGGTCATCAACTCCAGGCATCGGGCAGGGGGCAAGGCTGCCAATCACAAGACGGCCACCTGTCTAAAAGGAAGGCTGCAGCTATAGCATTGGGGGCACGATTATCAGATTTGGGGCCCAGTAGTGATGAGGAGGAAACACCCTCTGCAGCAGGGGCAGAACCCTGGACATCAGGAGGGCATGGGTAAGGAAAGAGGGGCAAGAAGGCAATGGAGGCCATACCCTCAACACAGGAACTACCTGGAAATGACTGACACCTAGTGTTGCAGGAGACTGAGACTCTCCAGGCAGATGCTCACTGACATCTGTACCCTCATCACCTAAGACGTCACACTACTGATTACCATGTCCTGCCCGTAGCCATCAAAGTCATTGTGGCCTACAACTTCTTCGCTTCTGACTCCTTCCAAGGATCAGCTGTGGACTTTGGTGGCATCTCACAAATGGCTACACACCATTGCAGCTCACTGGTCAATGATGCCCTCTTTGCCAGAGCTGGATAGCACATTCATTTGATGATGGACATGGCCTCACAGCGACAGAGGGCATTGGGTTGCAGCTCCATCGCTGGATTCTCCCAGGTGCAGGGCATCATCAACTGCACCCATTTGGCCATCAAGGCGCCAGCGACTGGACAAGAGCTTGCACTGTGTATGTGCTCACTTGCCTGGCAGCTGCCATGACTCCTTCATCCTCTGCTAATCCAGGCTGCCTCAGATCTTCGCTCCAACCTCCAAAGTGCATGGATGGAGCCCAGGGGACGTGATATCCCCTGAAGACATGACGGTATGGCGATTCACCTTCGATGGGAGCTCCAGACAGATGCACAGAGGCTATACAACCAATGCCACCTGCTTAGTAGGACAACCATTGAGCAGGCCATCAGGCTTCTGAAGACGCAATTCTGGTGCACGGACCAGATTGGTGGTGCCCTCCAAAACTGTCCTGCAAGGGTGGCAGTCATTGTGGTGGTTTGCTGTGCTCTCCACAGCGTGGCCCTCCAGAGAGGTGTGGACCTTGAGGACAATGAGGAAGAAGAGACCTCATCAGGGGAGGAGCAGGAGGTGAGAGAGGAGGAGGAAGGGGAGGCAGAAGGAGATGACGCTGAACAGAGAGGTGCCCCTGCTACATGACGAGGTGGCCTCCTCCTACCACCCTCTTGGAAGAGGACTTCCCTCCTCTTCCTCACAGCCTCCACCATTTGATCCAGGTCAGCATCGATGAAGCAAGGGGCTGCCCTGGCCCAGGTGTCAAGCCTCCTGCTCCCCTGTGACATCTCGTTTTCCTCTGATGCAGTGGAGAGTTTTGACACAATAAGCAGCCTCATTGATGGCTGTGAGAGCCTAATCTGACCTGCTTTCGTTCCCACCCCGACTGGCTCTATGTGGACAGGAAACCCATCTTCATGCCAATTAAGGGCTTCCCCACACGTAAATCTGAACTTTAATCAGTTTCCTTCTGAGGCAGGTTTCTGACCCAAAAACAGACATGATCCTGTTTCCTGCCTTCATGACAAAAAATTCATCCCATACTGCCTGGCAGATGACCTTCCTGGAGAACCTCAACTTTCTCATACATCATTTCTCCACCATGGCCAGGTAGTTGACTCCAGTACTGTGCACTTCTTGCCTGGAGTAGGATATATTGGGAGCCTTGGGCCTTCTTTCTCTTCCTGTGCTTCTGTGCCATCCTCCAATCCTTTTCCCCTGTCAACCGTTTTCACAAGCAGTGTGGAAGAAACCCCTGCGTCCCCTTCACTTATTTCAGTTATATTGATAGCTCAAAACTTTCACCTGGTGTAAAATGCTGTCTTTTCAATCAGACTGTATCATTAATGACTATAAAAGGCACAAATAAAACACTTTTTTCCGCTCGCTCTGTTGCTACTTCTTACTGACATTAGCATTCCTTTTTAACTCATATCTACATTTGTTAACATTTGTGAAAAGAAGAAATATCTGGCCCGCTGAGTGAGATTGCAACTAATGTCAACTAGAGGGCAGTTTTGTGCTGCCCATTCGGAATTGCATTCAGTTATAGGCATAGTCCTGGAGGAAGTGGTGGTGGGGAGGGGGTGGTGGTGGGAGTGATGGGAGGTGGGAGGCGGAGGGTGGGGAGCGGGCGTCCCAACCATAAATTTTGTTTCACATGGGTTATTACCCTTTCCATTACGCTCCAATTCTGAAATGACCCCTGATGTCGCCCCAACTTAGTTGGCTGCTGCATTCAGGCTTCTCAAACTCATTTCGTAATGAAGTGTACAACAGTCTTTTTCCTTCAATATTCCAGGCTGGATTTACACCCAGCTCTTGGGGAGAAAAGATGCTATATAACCTACTGAATCATCCAGTTGCAAGTATATAACTTTTTCTGGACTGAAAAAGTATCAAAGCATTTTGTTTTTGTTAACAAATATTGTATCATTATACAGCATATAATAATGCAATTAGTTGGCTGAACTGGAGATAACCATTCTCTGCCTCCAACACTTCAACGAGCCTTTGAAACATGGAACGGGAACACTCAGCGCTTAAAATGTTTAAAAAACACTGAAATAATTGCTTTGGCGTTGATCACCCCAACACTGCACAACCATTTAAAATATTAAACCTACATGGCAAGATATTATGAAGTACATTTACAGTCAATTTACAGATTAGATAATTTGCATATCCTTTCCTAGGACAGATGAGGTTACACGGGGCCAATCTCTCCTGCATTTCTAGTTACTTGAGGAAAACTCAATTCGAATTAGTTAAGGAAATATAAAAAGCAAAGTTTCTGAAATATACTAAGATGTGTACTGCTGGATTTAGTTCACATACACAAGACCCAAGAATTCAGTTTCATGAGGAAATGAAAATTATTAAGACTCTGTTCATCAATAAAATGGTTCCAGAACGGAACCATTGTGGGTGGAACCTCCTATTTATTGAATATTTGTTACTGCTTCAGTGTAGGAAAAGGCAGTACAAGGAAGAATGTGCAGGGCTACGGGGAGAAGGTGGGGGAGTGGCACTAGGTAAACTGCTCTTTCAGAGAGCCAGTGCAGACATGACAGGCCAAAAGGCCTCCTTCTGTGCTGTAATGATTCTATGATCATTCAAAACAGAATAAAACATTAAACTTGGTTAAATTGCAAAAATGCTGGCAGTGTTCATGGTGATGAGGCATCAAGCTTCATATTCCTCTGTTCCTGCAATGTCAGTGCACATAGTAATGGTCTGCTTTGTAAGTGGTGCAGGATGTTCTAAACTCACTTGTGTGTAATACTGCATTTTTTCCACTGGTGGGGACTGAGAGAATAGCAGCAAATACATATTTTATATCTGTTTCTTATTGTGCTATTTTGACATGAAACAGGTGGAAACAAGAAATCATTTCTATTTCTTTCTATATAATTGAACCCATTTTCTATTGTAATATGTTTCTTTTAAGGTTAAAGCACTGCTGGTAGCCACAGTTAACTTGCAAGCACACTTGATGTCATTTCAAATCTATCTGAAGTGTTATTTGTCCTCTGTATATGGTTGTGACTACATTAGTGCCTGAACAGCCAGAATCAATTAACCCTTTCATCTCTACACATTTTCACAATGTTTTTCACACATCTTTTCTTTAACTTCCTCCCAACTTATCTGAGGCTCTGGTTATTTATGTGGGTACTAGTGCCTTGGTATCAGTGGGAATACTTGAGCTGACCAATTTACATTGTAATGCTCAGGGAGCAGCCAGAAAACAAAGCCCCAGATCTATGAAGTGTGTGCATATGAACATAAATCAAATTCAACAGACGCAATTTTAACATTGACATGTTTTTACATCTGAAAGATTATTAATACAAAATCATATCTCCGAGCAGGCCTCATATTTCAACATTCATTTCTATTATTTCCTTTTTTTCAAATAACGTTGCTCATCTTTTTTTGTTTTATTGCTCATTTTACATATATTTATCTAATAAACTGTCTGATGAAAAGGATTAGGGGTCTAAACAGGCAGCTGTCCAATACTGTTGCATGACATACCTAAATGTGATTTTCTTAACAGCAAGGTGAATCACAATCAATATATAAATTCAAATTAGGTGCTTAAAGTGGCCTTTTGCTTAAAAGGGTAGTGGAAAATGGAATGGACAAGCCGGTATGGTAATATCATAGAACAGTTAAATTGTTGCCAATAGCTACAGTGAAGCCTAGTACAGTGGAACACCACAATCTTCTCGATAACTATTTCTGAAGAGATTGAAGAGGGAAAGCCTAATGCATAAAGACTTCAGCATTTAACCTCTTCAAAAGAGTAAATGAAAACATCATAGGGAACTCGCAGTTTACCAGCATATTGGACAAAAAGAGGGTTTCTGTCTGCAGGTCAAAAATTCCCAATAGCAACATTATTTTAAACAGAACAGTTCCCCAAACTGGAGCTTTTAATCTGCTGTGAAATTTGGTGCATATCAAAAATAATCTAACTCAATTTTGCCTTAAAAGAAGTCAACACTAGCAGTGGAAATTTCTCCTTTTCAATATTTGTGGGCATAAACACCACTTCTTGGACAAGACCACCTTAATGAACAAGCATTGCACACCCAGCACTTTGAAAAAGATTTCAATTCCCATTCCCAACAGACTTTTACAACTCATATGATAAATGACACATGTCATTCTGTCAAAGGCAAACAGCACAGATGGGAGTGTCTATGATAAATGACTCCAGAAAACAGGAAATCAACTTTTTGGCAAAGAGAGCTGATCTGGACTCTGTCAGGACTGGGTTTCAGAGGCTGAAGAATGATAACTACTGTTCTCTGTTCAAAAGAAAGCCAGACAGAGAAACTTTAAAAATGTCCTATAGGGTAGCAACTGTAAGACAGCTTCAACACTGAAAAGATGGTGTCCTTTATTGCTGGTGTGGCTGAGGCAGCATTTACAAACCAAGTGAATTAAAATGGAGAATGTGGGGAAAAAGCCTTCTTTTAAAGTGCAGTTGATGTCAGGTCAGGTCCTTATTATTGGATGATTGTGAATCCCAAAGCTGTCAATCAAATTGTCTGCCATATTTGGGAGGAGAATTTGACCTTAATAAGAGAGAACACATATACTCGGCCTAATATTTTAACTGGAACACATTTTTGCATATGATTTCAGCACAGTATTTTGGACAAATATTCAAATTGTTCTCACTTCTCTTGTGGAAAACTAGCAAATTAAGAACTTTGGAGTTGATTTTGACTTGTGGGTCATTGACCAGTACAGCCCATTGCGAACAGACAAAAGCCAAATGAGCATCCCAATGCAGCTTGCCAGATTGAGACCTACCAATGTTGGGTCTCCTAGCCATCAACAAGATAAGTTTGGGGGTGAGAGGGGTTGATTCGGATTATGGTTGGGGAATTATCCAGAGCAGTAGCAACCCAAATTATTTATGCGGAACCCAGGAGAGTATCCCTTCTCATCTGTGCCCCACAAAAATAATTCCAAACATACCTTGTTGAGCCTGTTCTGATCCATCAACCATAGAACTGATCTGAGCCTGCATGGCACATGCTACAAACATTTTCAACCCAACATGGCAATCAGGGTCCTATTTATGTCATAGGACCACAATCTGTATATTAAAAAAGGTATCTACCACCTAAAACAGGCAGAAGCGGTAGGCCATTTGCATTATGGAGCCAGCCGCATTGCCTGGGTTAACAGGGCAGTAAAGCTACCAATCCCATTTTGAAGTCACTACCACTCTGTTAATGCCAGGTGAATCAAATGAAAATCAACTCCCTTGATCCCAATGCCCAGAAGCATGTCAGGTAAGTCTAGGAGCTACGTGCTTCAGTACTTTGCAACATCCTGAGGTCATGCAAGATGCTATATAAATGCAAGTCCTTTCTTGCTTTCTGTGTAGACTATTTATTTCACATATATCTTCCAGATAACTAAACACTTTTAAATAAAGAAAAACATGGTACTGTGCCATTTCTGCTCCACCAAAACCGAGCCCATGTGTGAAACATCGTGAAAATATAAAATGTCTGTAATTTATAGTGTTTCATCCATTCCAATGTGGCTTAAGTCACAAAGCTGCTTTCAATTTCATTTGTAATGCTGTTAAAATTACCTTGTTATGTGCTGTGTGCCATAAACACATTTTAGTGTCATGATTATGAATAGAAAACCAAGTCCTCTATCTATTGTATACCTCTATTGACTAATCACAGACTTGCATTGGTATTGAATGTGAAAAGTCTGCAGTCTTTATGACTCCAATGTTCCATGGCTTCTCCCACTACCTTGAGAAAGAAAGTTGGATAGAAACCTGAACCCTCATGGAAAAGCAACTTGGTGTAAGGGTCAGTCAGCAGTGAGAGGATAGATGGATAGGTAGCTATTATTATCAGTACATCAGTTTACTAAAACACCATTGGACCCTGCAGTCATTTTCCATCATTCTACAATATCTATAAAATGACACACAGAAAGGTTAAAAAGCAGATTACAATAAGCTTAAGTCTCAAATCAAAACATTCATTCCTTCAGATCATTCCTTCCTCAGATATTCCTGTTTTCCATTGGTGATTTTACCTTGTGAAATACTTTCTATTTTTCTACTGGAAATTTTATGTTGGATAATATTCAAGATACAGAAAAATTTACTTATTAACATTTCTCCAGATAATTGCTACTTTTATACATCATCATACCAGCAGCAGGATGTCAAGGCTGTTCTGTCTCAAGTCTTCACCCTCCATTACTGCCTATAGACATTTTAAAGACAAATGTTTTACGCTATAAAGAAATATAAGGATATTGGCGGTCAAATCCTTATACTTCACGGGCACAGTCCACCAGTCGTGATCTCATTTGAGTTCATAAGGTGAGGTCATTTACATAAAACCTGCACACATTGGTGCAGATGCAGGAAGTTTGATTAAAGCATGGGAGGGGCATTGACAAAGCAACTTTTAAGAACTACTGTGAAATTTTAAAGGAGTATGGACACTTAAAGATAAGTGGCTGCATAAGGGCAAAAATTCTTTCAAGGGCAGAGAGTTGTTTTTAAAGGCTTGTTCACCTTTCTAGAGGCTTTACAGTGAGAAAGAAGTGGCAGGTAGACCTAAAACAAGACTAGGCAAATCTAATGTTGATACACTAAACCGAGTCTGTGGCAAGTACTGAGAGTGGCACAAACTTAGTCCCTATTGATGGCTGGCAAAGTGGAGAGACTGCTGCATGAGGTGAGTAGAAGGAGTATTTGCCCATTTGGTGCCCCAGGGATCCACCCTACATGAGAGAACATGCCTAATAGGAGATGGCACACAAACTCAACTACATACAGCCACAGCAGGACCCAGGTAAGGAACCTGGCAAGATAAAATTGCCAGCAGTACCTTGTATTGAGTAGGTGGTACAAGATTTTGTACCACAAGATGTCACCTGTCAATCCACGCCAATCCTCAGAAAAGCTTACACTTCTTCCATTGCATCTTGTACATAACCTATACTTCAGCCAGGCACACATTTAAGGTACAATTTGAAAGCTTTGCCACACTCACATCTTCCGAGGGCTTTATCCATCAACCACTGCAACACAAACATGTAACCTTCTAACACTGAGGATGGGCTTCTGATTGGTACAGGCAGCAATCAGTGACACTCTGTACCTATGCGAAATACAACAGTGAGGATAAATTGTGTAGCCATGTCATCCTATGCAGTGTGAAAGGAAATGTAAATAAAAGTCATGCTGACCAACGTATCAGTCATGTGTATGATGTATAGATAAGCAACACATTAGCTCACATTTCAGTGCTAGCTAGGAATGAGCCATGGACATAACAGCTGACAACTGTAGCAACGTTTCCAAACAGTGGTAAGTGTCACCACTATGCTGCAAGCTGGCTACAGTTTTCTTTGCTGCAGGTGGCAAAGCTTTCCATCAAACTCCATGCTGACCTGTAGCAAACTGAGGTAGTTGTTCACAGCAATTGGCAGGGAGGTGTACCTAAATCTGTAGACATGTTCCAGTGCTGTTTATCTACAGACATGACTATTCCAATGGTCTCCTGGCTGACCACCCTCACAAACTGAGCTCATCCAAAACTTTGCTGCCCGTATCTTAAGTTGCACTAAGTCCCATTCACCCATCACCCCTATGCTCGCTGAGCAACACTGGCTCCCAGTCCACCAATGATTCAATTTTAAAATTCAAATCTCTCACCCCTCTCTATCTTTGTAACTTTCTCCAGCCCCATAATCCTCCGGGAACCCTGTGTTCCTCCAAATCTAGCCTCTCATGCATCTCCCACTTCCTTTGCCCCACCATTGGCAGCCGTGCCTTCAGCCATCTAAGCCTTAAGCTCTGGGATTCCCTGCCCAGACCTCTTCACCTCTCTATCTTCCTTTTGAACATGACTTAAAATCTCTCACTTTGACCCAGCCTTTGGTCATCTGTCCTAATGTCTCATTCTTGAGCTTGGTATCAATTTTTGTCTGATTACTTTCCTGTGAAGACCTTGGATGTTTTGTCACGGTAAAGTCACTATATAAATGCAAGCTGTTGTTGTTCCTTGCTAATCTCTGCAACATGCTTTTTTGTCATCTTGTACCACTTCAGCCATAAAATACAATATTTGAGGCACTTTAAAATCAAACTTATTGTAAGGGGTAAAAATAAATTGGGCCCCAAATACTCCTTTCAGAAATGAATCAAAATTTTCGAAACATAGGAAAAACAGCTAATAAGAACACTGCACTAAAATCTTTATCAAAACAAAGTCTGAAGCTATTTAAGATAAAGCCTGGCTCAGGTATAAAATTAAAACCCGACCCGACAACAGCCAACCCGAACCCGACCTGGGCCCGAGTCTTTTAATTTTTTCAAATGCCCAACCCGTCCCGAACCCGACACATGTAGTCGGGTTTGGTCGGGTAGCCAGGCTTTACTGTGGAGTGCAGAGTCCAGACAGCACGTTTCCCGCCTTGACGTCCTGAATGTATATTTGAAGATTACTTCCCGGAGCAAGACAGCACAGTCCACACCCAGCCCGACCCATCTCGAGCCCGAATGCTGGACCCGGAAGAGAGACCCGACCCGAACCCGACACATGTCGTCGGATCTGGTCTGATTCGGGTTGGGTGGTCACGTTTTAATTTAAGAGCACTTTCACCAATGCAGCTTCCCAATCTGCCATTCCAAATGGATACATAAAGGAAAAAAAAATGGCCGTAAATTCCATAGAACTGTGGAACAAATACCCACAAGGCCTGGGAAAATCCTGCCTGATAACACCAATAATCACCTATAAATACCCAAAGGCACTGGGAAAACCTGTTCTTTAATAACTGCAATAATATGAATATCTGGTCCAGTACCACAGCAATTCTGAGAAAATAGTTTGATTTTAGGATCCCAGCTCAGAAAATGTTGAGGATACTGAATTGATGACATATCAGGACTATATAATTATTTCATTTCACTATAGTCCTCTATAGCCTGTACATGTATCTGTGCAAAATCTCTATGGAGGTGAGTTTTATGCTGTGCCGCTGACCTTCAGTGACTTTTGCTTGACATGTAACATAACAGATGTCTTGTTCATGCAATTAGTTGTATGATCCGGAATGTAATGTCTGAAAGGATGATGAAGCATATTCGATCATAACTTTCAAAAAAGGATTGGACACATACTTGAAGGGGGGAAATTTGAAGAGCTATGGGAAACAGCAGAGGAGTGTAACAAATTGGATAGCTCTTTCAAAAGAACACAGCACAATGGGCCGAATAGCCTCTTGAGTTATAAAATTGTGTAGTTTGACCTGTGTGAGGTATTCATTTAAATTAAATCTCTGGGCTTAATGAGGCTTAGGTGCAAAATGGTCACAAACACTCCAGCAAAGAAAATTTTTATTTTTTTTTTTATTTCCAAAATATACTTTATTCATAAAAATCTGTAAAAATTACATTGCCAAACAGTTTCCAAACAGCACCAAAAAATACAAACATTGCAAGGGAGATCAGTTTCCTTCAATACTGTCATGAGTTTCTTCCCAACCCTTCCGTTTCACAATTGTCATGTCAATTACAGTTTTACATTTACAGCAATTGAGAATATTAACGATACAGTTCGAGGGGTTTCCCATGGATCCAGCCCCTCAGTCTAGCTTGGTGGGGGAACCTTACACTGTGGTCTTTCCCCATTGAGCCTTTGCTGCGGCTGCCCCAAGCTTTAGTGCGTCCCTCAGCACGTAGTCCTGGACCTTGGAATGTGCCAGTCTGCAACATTCGGTGGTGGACAACTCTTTGCGCTGGAAGACCAGCATGTTTCGGGCAGACCAAAGGGCGTCTTTCACCGAATTGATAGTCCTCCAGCAGCAGTTGATGTTTGTCTCGGTGTGCGTCCCTGGGAACAGCCCGGAGAGCACAGACTCCTGTGTTACAGAGCTGCTTGGGATGAACCTTGACATAAACCACTGCATCTCTTTCCACACCTGCTTTGCAAAGGCACATTCCAGGAGGAGGTGTGCGACCGTCTCTTCCCCACCACAGCCAACGCGGGGGCACTGTGCGGAGGGGGCGAGACTTCGGGTGTGCATGAAGGATCTGACGGGGAGGGCCCTTCTCACCACCAGCCAAGCTACGTCTTGGTGCTTGTTTGAAAGTTCTGGTGATGAGGCATTCCGCCAAATGACTTTGACGGTCTGCTCGGGGAACCATCCGACAGGATCCACCGTTTCCTTTTCCCTTAGGGCCTTGAGGACATTCCGTGCAGACCACTGCCTGATGGAACACTCCAGCAAAGAAAATGCTGTTGGAAGCAGCTGGGGCACTGCTCTCTCAGTTCTGTGATCTCCCTGCACCCACTGTATGCCTACTTTTGAAGTGCACATCACAGAATCTGGACCATACATTTAACAAAAGGATACACTGGATTTGATGGTAAAAATGATAAAATAACTACTAAAAACCAATAGAAAGGAATAATAAAAAACAATTTACACTGTAGAGAGGATCTGAATATAGTAGTGATGTTTGAAACATGTCGACATAGATAACAGTATTGACAATGAAATTTGCCAGATATAACACATTTAGGAAGGAAAGGGAAGAAAGGACAGGAGGTGGAGTCACTGTCCTAATTAAAGATAACATAATGGCAGTAGAAAGAAAATGTGTAAGTAGCAGTAAAATAGGTACAGAATCCATATGGATTGAGTTAAGTGGTAAGAAGGGATCCATCACCCTAATAAGGGTATACTGTAGCTGACCAAATAGTGAAAGGGAATTGGAGGAAGAAATATGTAGGCAAATCCACAAAGTGTATGGCAGGCATAGAATAACAATCATGGGTGATTTCAACTAGCCCCAGATAAAGTGGCAGGAGGAAAGAGCAAAAGGAGAAAAGGGACTGGAGTTTTTACTGGAGTGTATACAGGACTCCTTTCTCATTCAGTATGTAAGAAGCCGAACAAGAAAACAATCACTGCTGGATTTTGTAATGGATAATAAACTAGAACAGGCAGAAGTAAGACTAGGAGAGCATCTTAGTAGCAGTGATCACAACATATAGTAGGTTCAAGATTAGGATCGAGAGTGACATAAATCGGACAAAGTCTAATGTAATAGACTGGAAAAGAACAAGTTACGAGGAAATGAGGGTGGAATTAAAGACGCTAAACTGGGAGAAAATCCTGAAAAACCAAGGGCTGGATTTTTAAAATGGGTTCAGGAACCTGACACCCAGATGATTTCCGGATCCTGACCCTGCACCTCAGCTGTGCTGCCAACGTGACATGATCTTCAAATTTAAGTGCCCTAATTAGCCCTGTGGAGTCAGGGGACAAATAGCTGAATGGATAGAAAATTAGGGAAAAAAACAGAAAACAGATAGTAGGGGTAAATAGTGGTTATTTAGATTGGAAGAAGGTAGATAGCAATGTTCCATAAGGATCAATGCTAGGACAACAATTATTCATAAGTTAAATTAATGATATGGACTTAGGAATATCAAAATTTCCAGATGATACCAAAAGGGGGTGGGAGGGGAGAATAGCTAATATTGAGGGAGAACACAGCGTAAATACAAAAAGATGCTACAAAACTTGCAGACTGGATGGTTAAGTGGCAAATGAACTTTAACTTAGATAAATATGAGGTGATGCACTTTCGTACATAAACCAGAAATATCGCCTACATCTTAGATAGCAGCAAAGGGAACTAGGTGAACAAATGGATTGCAGCGGTTCAAGAAGGCAGCTCATCACCACCTTCTCAAGGGCAATTAGGGATGGGCAATAAATGTTGGCCTAGCCAGCAACACCCACATCCCATGAACAAATAAAATCATTAAAGCAACACTGCAGATCAGCGTGGCAATTAAAAATGCTAACAAAGCATACAATGTACTGGGATCTATTTCTTGGGGATGGAATTCAAAAGTAGTGAAATTATGTATTCTTGTATAGGATTCTTGTTCGGCCACACTTAAGAGTACTGTGCACAGTTCTGGTCTCCAAATTATTAAAATGAGATAGAAGCATTGGAGAAAGTGCAAAAGCAATTTCCAATGATGGTACCAAGGCTGAGACATTACAGGTAGTGGGAAATATTGAACAGATCTGGAAGTTTTACTTCAGGAAAGAGAAGACTTAGAGGAGACAGGTAGTTTTTTCTAAAATTACAAATGGATTGGATAGGTAGATGTAAAGATGCAAAAGCAAAATACTGTGGATGCTGGAAATCTGAAATAACAGAAAATGCTGGAAATATTCAACAAGTTTGACAGTGTTGGCCAGGGGCTGCAAGAAGTACAGAGTCTGTTACAAACTGTTGAATTTCTTGTGAACTGAAGTAACCTGAGCTCAGTCACTGCTGAATAGTTTGTGAACTAAAGTAACCTGAGCGCAGACACTGGCCTGTGCTGGTAAAAACCAGTTTGAACTAATTAATTTATGTGAAAGACAAGGGAGAGATCACAGGAATAGAGCCTTATTTGGACACGGAGTGATACTGGGGTCTTTGGGCCTGGGCCAATAAGGAGAAGATACGAACAAGGTGAGCAGGCCTAAACCAGCAGGAAAGAGACAGCACAGCTCGAAGGGATAAGAAAGAGAATAAGTATGAAGAATCTCAGGCATAGAGCCAGCGAGAAACTCCGGAGACCAACCATCGCGAAAGTGGAAGACCCTGCGTCAGCAACGCAGCGACGACGTAAAAGAGAGAGAGAACGGAACGCCTGGCCAGCGTTTTTACCCTTTTTCGGGTATTATCCTTTGTTTTCTGTGACTAGGTCAGGGGAAGGTCAGAGGAACCTAGTAGGTGTGCTTATCGATTCTAGTTAGCTTTGTTATTAACTGTATAACCCAGTTTGAGTTGCACGCTTTTGTTTAACCAAGTGTATAAGCCTTATTCTTACATTGTACAACAATGTGAATAAAGTAAATTGATAGTTAAAGAAAGGACTGAGTTTCCTCCTCTTTGTACTAAGCCATTAACCGTAGCCGGTGGATTAGGTGGAGGGTGGCTCTCCTGTAACCCCGATATCCCAAACACCCAACCTGAGCCTGAATTAAGAGGACTTAGTCCCACGGCCAGGATCAAGTGGGTGAAGGGAATAAAGGGGCCAAGAGGGAGTTGACTTCGCGCCATGGTTTACAGCAGCATCTGTGGAGAGAGAAACAGAGTTAACATTTCAGGTCTGTGACCTTTCCTCAGAATTTAGATGTAAAGATGATGCTTCCACTTGTGGGAGAATCCAAAACTAGGGACCATTATTACAAGATAGTTACTAATAATTAGACAGAGTGGATAGGAAGGATCTATTTCCATTAGCAGAAAGGTCAATAATCAGGACTATAAGTTTAAACTAATTGGTGGAAGGATTAGAGGGGAGTTGAGGAGTACTTCTTTCACCCAGAGGATGGTATAGGCCTGGAACAAACTGCCTGAAAATGTGGTACAGGCAAAAACCCTCATCACATTTAAGAAAGATTTGGACATGCACTTGAGAGGTCGTAACCTATAGGACTTTGGACCAAGAGCTAGAAAGTGGGCTTGAATTGGATAGCTCATTTTCAGCCAACATGGATACGATGTGCTGAATGGCCTCCTTCTGTGCCATAAATCTTTCTACGTTTCTTAAATCCCATAGGGAAAGAAATGGGAATTCATTTACTCAGAGAGTGTTTGGAATATGGAACGTGTTACACAGGAACTAGTTGAGGCAAGTAGCTTAGATGCTTTCAAAAGGAAACCAGACTAGTGCATGAGAGAAAATGGAATAGAAAGATATGCTGAAAGACTGAGATGAGGTAGATGGAATAGGAAGAAACTCATGTGGAGTATAAACTCCAGCACAGACTAGTTGGGCTGAATGGTCGGTTGGCCCGTTTCTGTGCTGTATATTCTATATAATTCTATGCATTTAACAGCCATTCACTCTACTTTACAGGCACTTATTTTCAAACAATAAAATATAAAAAACTATATTGGTTATTGAAGTTAAAAGTTTGCCAATCAATGACTCTTTAATCAGGTACCAAAATGTGTCTTGAAAACTCATATACATATAGAATATTCCCTTTACTACTTTTAATCAGCAGTTGCCCTGTGTTAATGTGGATCTTTGCAGTCAAACACTCGTCATATTGTTGCATTGAATGACAGTTTTTTTGGGTCCTCAGGAGAATTTACTGTATGCTGGAGAACAAAGCTGCAAAGCTGTGAACAAGTCAATCTGTGAAGGTGCACAAAGCCCCACTAATGAAAGTAACAGAATGCAAAGCAGGCCCCAGGACTCAGGAACAGACCCAGTGCCGTGGTAATAGCAATGAAGGCAATCTTCCATGAACATCTTTCTTCAGTGCTGTACTGAACACTGGCCCTTTTTCTCCAAGGAGATTTATGAAGTAATTTTAAAAAGGGGAAAGCAGACATCTGTCAATAAATCGAGTGCTGGCTAAAGGATTTACAAGGGAGGAAAAATTCTCATTAAGTACACATTATCAGTGCTAAAGATCATAAACAGTAGCTGGGGAGGGCACCAAGTCTTTAAACCTGTCATTTCAGGCACAATCTAGGAACAGAATGACTGAGCGAGGGAAGCATAATGCAGCTGCTGTGGAGAAAGACATTATAGATGAAGAAATTGAATGCTCTAACCAGCTTTACGACATAAAGGTGGTAAATTGCAGAAGCTGAAAATTCCATTTAACAGAGGCCACTGAGCTAAGTGTTCTAAAATTCAAAAGAGAGCCCTCCGCCACGATGAGAAAATTCACTATTCAGCTCACCACAGTAACACCATGTGTTTATAGAAGACTTTACCACATCCTCATGATATCCCATCCATCGCTTCACATCCAATCAATTACTTTTTGAAATGCAGTCATTGTTAAGTACCCATATGCAACAGCCAATTTGCACACAGCAAAGTCCCACCAAAAAACAAATGAGATGAATGACAAGTTAAAACAATCCTTTTTGTTATATTGGTAAGGGAGGAACTTAGCTGGGACACTGTAGAAAAAGAGATGAGGAATTCTCCCAAATAGTACCATGGAATCGTTTACATCCACCTGGATAGGGCCTCAGTTTAAGAGCTGATCCAAATTACAGAAGCTCCTATGAAAGTATAAACCTGAATATATGGTCAAGTGCTGGAGTGAGGCTTCAGCCCAAAACGTTAGACTTACAGGCAAAACTGCGACAAAGTGAGCCAAGATGGCACACAATGTAAGTGTATGCCACGGCAACATCCAATTCATGCAACAGTGACGCACTTAAATCAGATTATATATATATTATATATATATATAAACAATGCTTACAATTGGCAACAGTTGTGACAAAGCTTGAGAAAATCCTCCAGTTAGGCTTAACCAAATTATGTTCAACACAATTTCATACTAGTCGTGGGGATGCTAAAGCAATATTTTACAAAAGCTCCTACAATCATACAAAATAAATATAAAACATTGAGCCTGATTTCTCTGGTCAATACTGAGGTTTCGCTCTGAACAGGATTGTGAACAGTAACACATTAAAAAATGTATGGAAGGAACCATTGTAACCATTTAATTTTCTAAACGCCTTCCAAGATTTCAGCAAGATGGCATGAGGAACAACATTTTTAACTGCACAAAAAAGGCTCTTTGCCCCCATTTACTCACAGGTAGGAAAGGGCAGCAATTGACTCTCGCCCTTGTGAAACAATCCTGAAAAGCATTTGTGTCCACTTTTTCATTTTTTTTCAAAGAAAGAAAAATAGCTATTCAATAGTTAGTTTCAAATGCCACCTAGATTTCACAGGGGAGATTTCATGTACAGCAGCCAGGAAATGCTTTTTGAGAAGCTGTTAGTAGCCCTTTGTCACTACATAACGATGTCTGGAAACTAACGGCTGCTGTGTGAAATACAAGGGGAAGGAGATGACTCGTGACCAAACAAAAAAAGTTTTCATTGTGTTAATGTTGCGGTGAGAACATTTTCTTAAAAGGCGCAGAGCCAAGTGTTCAAGTTTCCAAGCAGATGGCATTTTCCCACAAATTGTCACCTTTAATGCCACAGAACATGTGCAAATATCTTCTACCAGACCTTCCTGAAACTGAAGAACGATTGACTACTGGACTACCCATGAAACAATTGACTGTTTCATTAGCTAGGAGCTTTAATTTGATAAAAGAAAAGGCACCAAAAATTTTGCCAGGATGACGAGAAATCCATAACAGGACATTAAATACAGCACAATGCATCCTAACCCCTGCTTCCTAATAAAGTAAAAGGTACTGTCTAGCCCAAATGTGTCAAATTTAGGCAAAATTTAAACTGTTGGAAGTGCAATCGAAAAAAGCCACACCTAAATCATATCAGATTTCTAATCTGATTGCAGAATGCTGCCATTTCTTTTATGAATGTAACCTTAAAACATCAGCAGCAAGGAGTGAAATATTCCTTGCACAACCAACTTATATGGAACATTTGTGGATTCAATATCACTGACCAGATACAATGTTGACTGAGTTAATATTCCTTTTCTGTGCTAAATTACCACACCTCGTTTTAGATGCTCTGCCTGCAAAGATGAACTGAAAATATCACAAAGTTTTAATATTACAGGAGGTTCTAAGAAGAAAGTATGGAGACAGGCAACCAAATAGATTGTATCTGCAAAAGTCATGCAATTTACTCAGTCAATCACAAGAGCTGAGAACAGGGACATAAGAAACAGTGACAGGATATCCAAACTAAATACCCCAACAGTCATTCAATAATTTCTTGCACACTAAGTATTCTGAAAGAGTTGGTACGTAATGTACACTTGACTTTAATAGTGAACAAATTCTACAACTGCCGAGTTTGGTTACTGCCACCAGTAATCAACTTGCAAAGAATAGTGCAGGGGAAAACTAATATAAGGGTCAGATTGTAATAAAATTGTTCCACGGACAAGAATATTAATCTGTTGTGTACAGGAATTGTATTTTTCACTACAGGAAATAAGGTGGTGACAAATACACCAATAGAAGGCAACACTCAATAGTGTAGAGTAGCATGTGCTTTGACCTGATCGAATTCATTTAAATACACTTTTAAGATTGTACCAGGAACTACAGGTTCATCGAATAAGCAGACTAACTCTTCAATGTCAGTGAATTCCAAGTGTTCCTTCATTCATGCAGAGAACATTTCATAACTACAGGCACTCATGAGTTATGGTCTTTCATGCTCATGAAAGAACTACCGTAATTCATTGCCACCAGTGAGAGATCGCCTGTACAAAGCTGCATTGTTTTAAAGGAGAACAGTACTCTTGGGGATGAAGCACTTTTAATCTAAGTTATGCTCCTAAAAATATTGGGAAAAGAGAGCAATTCAGAATTTCTTCCTGAGAAGCAATATTATTATTTAATCAGTGCAAAAACAGAACCCTCCATATTGGATTTTCAGACCAGAAAAAGCACCAATAGGTTATGCACCTGAAGGCAGTGCCTTTTTAATGGAGCCTACTGAGTTAAGTAAGGATCAGATAAATGCTCAACCCCAACTCAGAAGTTCAAATCTTGGCAGGCTCTGAATGAGATCGGGAAGGATGCCAATTCCATATCAACTCACTCAACCAGCCGGAGGAGGATTCCTTGGAAATGTAATCTAAAGACATTTTCTCATCCAGGAAATTGAACATTACTGGCCATGGGTATCCATAAGGCTCCTTTTACAGTGAAAAGCAGAGTATCTCCACTCCCTCAAAAGCAGCTTACAGAAATTACACAAAGAATGCTAGCAACGCAGACAAACAATGCTGGCAGAAGAGGAGGAAGATGCGCATGTGAAAAATGTTGGCATGTTTCATGAAAAGCACAGTTGCCACAAATACAGAAATAACTCCTCCCATTCAAGCCATTTATTTAAAAAATAACTAAACTGAAATAGTACCGATGGTAAAGAATCAGATACTAGAATGGGTAAACACTTGAATTTAGATTATAGTTATAAATAGTTGTTCTCTCATGGTTTGCAATATATCTGAACATCTTCAGCTTGTTATTGTCTCGTAGCCAGTCTCAAATATTCATTACATGGAATCTTCATCATTTGCATCCCAAATACCCGCCAGAACTTTTGTTGGACAATAACTTGTTTCCTTGCATTGTCTACTAACACCAATCTCTTCCTGTTTGACATAAATCAACCTCACATCCCTAGTAGGATAAATTCAGTCTGTCTTAAATTCTGTTCTATTTGATTTACTCCCATGGCTCAGATATCGCTGCAGCATACTGACAAGAACAAAATCTGAGGACTCTTGATTATCTCTCAATTTCCTCTATATGCCCAGAGGAAGGGGAGGAGAACCTGTGGGGTCCCTCCCCTATGAACAATATGATGCAATAAGGTACTTTACTGGAGTAATATATGAAACGTCCAATATTATATAGTGCCCCACGTCTCCAACACATTAATAAGTACCTGCTACTAGCTCTGGGGTTTTAAAGTAGGAAAACAATTTATACTATTCTGCATTGTCATCCCTATCATTAATAAGCACAAAAGAAAGCAACTTGGAAATGAATAAGAAACAGCTTGGTCCACTGAACGTATGTAGATACCAAGAATACTCAATTATTAGGTGTGTGCTCAAGTGACATCCGCTGTGCAACATGACATGTCTTAGGTACTTTTATCATTTGATTGTCAGTTGAAAATCCATAGGAGGTTGGTAAATGTGCATCAAAAATATATCTTTTTTCATTTTTCAAGGAAATGATGTGGGTTGATGCTTCTTAAATGGATACCTGAAGAAAATCTAAATGTATCAAAATTGCAGTCACTGTAGGACTCAGCTGCCTAGATATCACCAGGGGTCCTGTTTTTTAGTGGAGTTCAGCATGGACGGGGTGGATCGTGGTGTCACTGCAATAGCAATACAAAATTACACTTTTAAACTCATGAGATGTTCCACACTTCACTGAAATGTACAGAAAGAGAAATCAACTCAAAATAGATTTTAGGGGATTTTATGGGGGCAATTTCACACAGGTCTTTGACATTTAACTTCTTGCCTGAACACTCGTTAAGTGTAAACAAAGGAAAGGCTCATTAATTACAAGACAGTGGAATGCACAGAAAATATTTCTGGGTGGATATATGGAAGGACAAATCTTGATGGAGTATTGCCAAAGCAGATCCAGGGAGCAACAGTCCCTCTCTTCAGGAATAGTGAAGCTTTGCTCCTTTGTCTCAAATCCCTCAAGAGCCAGACTGGTGCCCTAAACGGAGTAATTGTTTGACCAAGTTTGGAATGGATGCTACTTTCAGTTAGTTTGACTATGTAGCCTCATGCAACTGATGAAAGAAACTGGAGACAAAAAAAAACAGGTTTATATGCAGAAAAAAACTTAAGACTAAACTTCAAATAGAATGAGAAACATATTCTGGTTGAATGATCACTCGCAATGCCATTTTTAGCTGGGAACCACTGACATGGTAAAATGATTTATTTGTGCTGTTAATGGCTGACTTACATAATGCTTAAGATAAAACATTACCCAGAAAACCACTGACCCATGACATAAGTAGGCCCCAACTCTCAATGCATGCAACCTTTTTATCTTTTTTTCTTACAAAATTGCAACAGAAATTGCCATCTTTCACAAATCACAAACAGCAGTGCAATTTTAGACCCTAAAATCTGTTGGATTATGAAAAAAAATCAACTATTTCCTGTTACACCATTAACTCTTTCCTGGCGAAACAAACAGGAGCTATAGATGCTGCCTCTGGCACAGTAATTGCAAGAAGCACCATGAGGATTAATCTTTCTGGGGCACGCAACGATTCAGTTTGATTCAGGCTAATGACAGATTCTACTTTACTGAAACTGCTGTCTTAAATGAAGGTGTTCAATTACAGCAAGGAAATGGGCACAAGCACCCACGGGCACATACATGTATAAACGGTCCCTGCAAAAAAATCCAAGAATAAAATCAGACAGCTTATAGGACTGTTACTGTGACATTCTTGGCAATACCACAGCAATAAGGAACAAAGTTTCAGAAAGAATATAACAGCTTACAAATAAAAAGGTCTTTGTGACAAATAATGCCGAAATTGTCCAACACCTATTTACACTGGTCCCAAACCGTTTTGCATAGGATGGGAATTCAACCAGACGATATGTTAAGAACATACTCATCCACTGTCTATTTTCTTTAGGCCTCATAAAATCTGGTGGTCCAGGACAGGGGAGTTTCCCTACTTGAATACTCAGCATAATATGATTCATTCTCTACGTGTGTGTACAATGGGTTTACAGTCTGTTCCACTATTCTGAAGAACGTTGATATGAGCACTACCTATTAAAATTTCAGAGCTCTGTGTTTAAAGTATGCACCTATGTTTTGGCAGGCTCTGTACATAGCACTCAGATTATAGATGAAAGCAGAAACAGGGTGCCATTAAAGGGGTGATTGATTGCTGCCAGTCACGCATGCTCTCATTTTGGCTTCAGCTTTTGCCTCTGTAATAAGTAGCTTGTTACTAACACCAACACACTGTAAAAGGGCAGCATTCATCCAGAGCCAAAGGAGTGAGAATGTAGACTTTGATGGCTACAATAGTCCATTTAAAGCGACACTGTCTCTTTTGTTGGTTTTGCATGAGTTATATAGAACAAGTATCGATAATCAAATACATAACATCCTATTTTAACCCAAAAGTGGGTGGTAGAATGAGGGAAACCAACAGTTGTATTTTAATCTACCAGCTTTTACTTCCACAAACTTTCAATTCTTCTACTCCTCATATTTTGCTCATCTGCTGTTTCTTTCACATACTGCATTTTTTGTGGGGAAAAAGTCCTCAAAATGTAAGTATCTGGGCAACAAGTTGATGCCTTGAACGATCAAGGGCTCCTCAACCTTTAGTGCTAGGAAATGTAAACATATGTAGGCAAAAAACCTTCAAAGTTAATGGACCGGATTTTGCAGTTGTAATGACGGCCCAACTGTCAGTGTTTGCCATCATTATTCTGTGAAACTGGCAGCAACTTCTGGCATCTGCACATCCACAGTTAAATGCAGAAATCCAGAAGTTGCTACCCATGATTCCCAGCTCCTCCACAGGGTACGCTGTTGTAGTCATCACAGATGGAAATCTTAGCAATCACTTGATTTAACATGAACTCTCACATTTCAAGCTATTAGTCTCACTGAAAATGCTTTGCAAAAGTTACACCTTGTTAAATGGGGTGTAACTGGGTTTTTAACAGCGTACTAAGTTCATAAAAACTGCTGCACAACCTCTCTGGTTCTGAAAATTCAATTCTATATTTGTGGAATGTCAAATTTCGCCATTATGATAAAAGATTCATAGAATTTTTAATTTTAAGTTTGTTTATAATATTTTAGCTTCTAATTTAATCCCATGTGTATGTTCCAATCTTTATTTCACTCTCTGTAAAATGATTAACAAAGGTGAAATATAGAGCTTTTTACTTCCTGGTTTGCTGTCTATGAGATTTCTGCGATGTGATTGGATGCTTAGCCTGCTTGATATCATCATTATTGCTGGATGCCGGAGATCCCCTTGACTTGGCAGCAGAACGGAATTAACGCTGGGAAAGATGAAATCCACACTAAAAAGATTCCTAGATCTTTGTGGGCAGCTTTCTTCGAGGTCAGTGGTGAGCCCTGCCACTTTGCTGCTGACTGCAAAATCCAGGCCAAAAATTTTGAAGTTAGAAGGAAGTACAGTTTTTTGCCAGATTTGTTGAGGATTTTGTTACAGGGCATTGTATTTAAAACAAGATAACTGCTGGCACATATACGTAAAAAAAATCTTATTTATTATCCAGAACTCTGAGGAAATTTAAATAGTCCAATTAAACTTCCCAAGTATACCATAATGCTGTCATATTTTCTCCCAGAATACACTGGAAGTAGTAATAATAGTGTCTCCCGAATGATGAAATAGATGCAATATAACAGGTAACATTTCTCTATAACATGACACCACCTTATTTAGCAGAGGTTTTTTTTTTAAAAAGAGGGAAACTTTCCCAACATTTTCATACTGTTATATGGTCCTATTATTTCTGTTTCATGGGTTATCTCAAGTTTATAACCTCCTTCCACAGAAAGGATAGTGGTCCAGTCTTTGGACCTCTCCACACACTGGCAGAACCATTTCTCTGTATTCAGCAGACTAGAGCAGGGTTACTGTTGTGCAAGGTAAATGGCCTGTGTACATTTTAAGTGAGGCCTAAAAGGAATGCTACAAGAGACATACACATTAATTAGACAACAATTAGCTCTCAAATAACGAGCTCACAAAGCAAAAAAATGTCAAATACCACGTAATGGGATCAAGCAGGAAAATGTTTAATTCTTGATTGCATGTTAGGGATATTCAAGAAAACCCCGGGTGTCATTTGAGACTTGAATTTGTGAGAACATCCTGTCACCTTCTTTTCCATTGAATTTGTCATTAACTTTGTAATCAATGTTCACATCTGATATTGGAAAATTTCAGAATTTAGTGCCACATCAATATCAAATTGACATTTGACAAAATTTAGTGAACAAACTAAGCAACATGTATAAATAGGCTATTAACATAGCAACTGTTTCAGGCAGAATACAACCATTGGACCAACTAGCTCACCGTAATATTTCCTTGGTGAAGGAAGGAGAAAAGAAAAAAGGACTTACATTTATGTGGCACTTTTCATGACCTCAGGATAATCTGAAGTGCTTTACAGCTGAAGAAGTACTTTTTTAAAAAATGTAGTCACTGTCGTAACATAAGGATATGCGGCAGCCAATTTCCTCACAGCATGGTCACATAAACAGGAAGAGAAACACGACCAGACAATCTGTTTTTTTTTTGTGTAATGTTGATTTTGGGATAAATACTGGCCAGGACACCAGGAAAATTCCCCTGATTTTCTTCAAAGAGTACCATGGGATCTTTTATGTCCACCTGAGGGGACAGAGGGGATTGAGTTTAGCATCTCATCTGAAAGATGGCACAGTTGTCAGTGCAGCACTCCTTTAGCCTCACACAGAAGTGTCTGCCTGGATGATATGCTTAAGTCTCTGAAATCGGACTATGAGCTCATGATCCTCTAACTCAGAGGCTACCACTGAGCCAAGGCTGACACCTGAATAACTCTGAATGGCAAGAGCAACTTCTATTTCTATTAAGGTAGACTACTCTAATTGATTAACCGGTTATCTTATGCATACGGAGCAAGATTGTGTCTGCAGTTAGCACAGAGTCATGACATCTCAGTTACATAATTGCGGGTTAACTCAGAATGAAATGTGACACTGATACAAATAATGGTATAATATGACCAGAAAGTGCATTATATTGCCTTAGAGTCCAATCTTCTCCAGGCTGACTATGAAATATAGCTTCTCTGTGTAATTCTCCACCTCTTTAACTGTTGTGTTAATCTGGTCATTAGGGACGTACCAAGTGATGATAGAGTGCCTCACCCATAGATGCAAAGGAGGAAAGAG
Source organism: Heterodontus francisci (assembly GCF_036365525.1). Classification (NCBI taxonomy): domain Eukaryota; kingdom Metazoa; phylum Chordata; class Chondrichthyes; order Heterodontiformes; family Heterodontidae; genus Heterodontus; species Heterodontus francisci. Next base: position 48,207,186 of record NC_090386.1, on the reverse strand, counting down.
AAAAACTTGAATTTGAGCCAAGTTATGTGAGTCTAGTAAGCAGGGTGCAGGTTACTTGCTTGTCTTCTCAGTCACAGATGGTGAGAATCTAGCAAGGGACAGCATGGTATCATATTTGTGTTGCCCAAACAAATCCATGGCACGGTGGTCAGTGCAAATGCTTGCAGATTGTAGCTGTGGACAACTCTGGTGCAGTCTGTGAGTCTAGTCACAGTGAAAGGCTATGCCAGCATCATCCATAACTCACTGTGGCCTACTTTTATGCACCTCAAACTCCTCTACCACAAGAAGTGTCATTATATGTCAATGCGTGTGGGAAATAGTAGTCACAGGCCTCAATAGATATCAGTATGCTGATGCTTTAGTGAGTGTGGCCTTCAAACAAGCTGCCGCTTGAGACTTGGGACCCTTGACAAGTTAGCGAGTGGCACTGATCGAAATAGTTTAAACCTAATGAGCTGTGCACATATTCAAAACAGCATTGTTGTGAAACAGTATAATCAGTCCAGTTTATTATTTATAATTATTTATAAAATTGGTTTTCTAATGTCAGAAGACATTCTCAGTTATACCATTTAATTCTGGTTGGATGCCTATGTATAGACTCTGGTGACATCTATTTTTTTCTGGTATTTTTAAAGTGTTATGATATTTTTACAGAGGTATTTGCTTCTATAATGCAGTAATGACAACACCTTATCGTCATATTACAATGTGGGAGGACGTTTTGAGAAGGCACTCTCAGTGGGGAAGTGTTGACAGTCCATTACAATTTGGTTGGTTAAGTATAAGTGAATGGGTGCTTTAAAAATAATATTTTGGTCACAACTGTGATTGAATTAAATCACAAATTTTGTAGTAGGATTACAACTTACAACTGTACTTACAATATTAAAAAAAGCCAACCTAAGTCAAATCAGCAGGAATTCACCAAGACTGCGGGGAACTGGAGTATTCTGTGGAGGTAACAGAGAGGGTTGATGAGGGCAATGCAGCAGATGTGATGTACATGGATTCCAAAAGGCGTTTGATCCAGTGCCGCACAACAGACTTGTGAGCAAACTTATAGCTCATGGAATAAACGGGACAGTAGCAATATGGATACAGAATTGGCTGACTGACAGAAAGCAAAGAGTAGTGGTTAATGGATGTGTTTCGGGCTGGAGGAGGGTTTGTATTGGAGTTCCCTAGGGATCAGTATTGGGACACTTGCTTTTCCTGAAATACATTAATGACCTAGACCGTGGTGTACAGGGAACAATTTCAAAGTTTGCAGATGATACGAAACTTGGGAGCATTGTGAACTGTGAGGAGGATAGTATAGAACTTCAAAAAGACACAGACAAGCTGGTGGAATGGGTCGACAGGTGACAGATGAAGTTCAATGCGGATAAATGTGAAGTGATACATTTTGGTAGAAAGAACATGGAGAGAAAATATAAAGTAAAGAGTAGAATTCTAAAGGGGGTGCAGGAGCAGAGGGACCTGGGAGTATCTGTGCATAAGTCATTGAAGGTGGCACAACAGGTTGAGAGCGCAGTTAATAAAGCATACAGTATCCTGGACTTTATTAATGGGGGAATAGAGTACAAGAACAGGAGGTTATGTTGAACTTGTATAAGACACTAGTTCGGCCTCAGCTGGAGTATTGCGTCCATTCCTGGGCGCTGTGCTTGAGGAAGGATGTGAAAGCATTAAAGAGGGTGCAGAAAAGATTCACGAGAATGATTCCAGGGATGAGGAACTTCAGTTATGAAGATAGATTGGAGAAGTTGGGACTGTTTTCCTTGGAGAAGAGCAGTCTGAGAGGAGATTTGATCGAGGTATTCAAAATCATGAGGGATCTGGACAGAGTAGATAGGGAGAAACTGTTCCCACTCATGAAAGGATCGAGAATGAGAGGGCACAGATTTAAAGTAATTGGTAAAAGAAGCAAAGCAACATGAGGAAAACTTTTTCATGCAGTGGTGGTTAGGGTCTGGAATGCACCGCCTGACAGTGTGGTGGAGGCAGGTTCAATCAAGGCATTCAAAAGGGAATTAGACAGTTATTTGAAAAGGAAGAACATGCAGGGTTACAGGGACAAGGCGGGGGGGTGGGGGGGGGGGGGGTGGTGGTACTAGGTGAAATGCTCACTAGGAGAGCCAGTGCAGACATGATGGGCTGAATGGCCTCCTTCAGCGCTGTAGCAATTCTGTGATCCAGCTAATACTGTAAAACATTTCTAGGTGTGATGGTCGAATCAGCACCTGGCAATTCATATAGAGAGATTACAATAACTGTAAGAAATAAAATGTCTATCCATCAGCACCGGTGAGATGAATCTACTGGGGAATGTCCATAAGGAGAAAAGTGGCAAAGGATTGAACAAATCGAGGCAAGATACTGAATAGTTGCTTGCAGCAGGTGGTGCATGTGGCCAAAAAGTCTGCAGTGGAGAGATAAACTAGCTGATTGTGGAGATCTAACATCTTGATCATGTGGATGATTTCTACTAGATTTACAATAAAACTTCATCAATAGAAATGCAATTTGACACTAATTTTTAAATTCCTTAAATTATTCACATTCAATTTAGAAAATTGGATTAATTTGCTCAATCCAGAAAAAGGTAACTTTTTGTCTTGGACAGATGAGAATGAGTTGCAGACAACTGTTTCATCTGAAACTCCTCAGTGAGATAAATAACATCACTCCCAAGTATGCATGATTTGCCACATTTTATCCTTTTGCATTTGGTAAATTTAAGTACAATATTTGAATATAAGGGAACTTCAGAGAATATCTTCGAAGACCACAGTGAACATGCACTCCTCTGCTATAAGAATGACAGCTGCTTTCACTAGATTCAGCAAGGTTAGATTATCATAGTTATAATATGCTCCCTTATATATATATATATAGATACATATACAAGGAGCACTATGGTAGCAGGTGCATGCAGAGTTTGGAGTGCATCAGCTATGAAGGGCCACTGCTAATTTTTTCTCATGCAGACTTTTGTGGATGATTATGGCCAAATGCCAGAAATTTCCCATTGAGAACACTCTTGGTGTGTTGCTGCAAGTGGTGAGGTAAAGAAAGTCACAATTTGTTAGGTCCAAGAGGACCCCCCACAAACTGAGGCAATGGGCAGCAAGCAGTGTAGAAAGTAACCAATATAGTCAATGCAGTCTTCAAGCCCCATTGATCATGGGAACAAATAAGGAAGAAGTTCTCTGGACTGAGAAAGAGCACCAATGTATGGTTAACTGAAGTGTGCCAACTCAAATAAAAGGAATGCTTGTACTGTGCATGCACCAAGCACTATGTCCCAAACATGGTGCCATATTAGCACTGTAAAATAGAAAGTACTGACCCCAGCCCTCACATCTTCCATAATTACCAGGACTATAAATCCATAGGTGCAACGTTTTTGGCTGCCCATTATTGTAACAAAGCCACCTGCACACTGTGTTGGCAAAGCTTCACAAAAGCTGAAATTTATGCTTGGCACTGGGATGTTACATACAAATGTTGAAAGCATTTGTTTTTAAAAAAAAATTGTAGCTCACAACCACTGTGAGAAAACCCACACTGATGGCCTCCCAGCCAACTTGTGCTGCTTCAACTGGTATGAACAGTTTATCCCACAAATCACACCGATGGCAGCCACAGAGGGTGTTGATGAGACAGAGCTTGCTGCTTATGTGACGACCCATGTTAAATATTCTTCTCCACTTGTTCTTGCATGGCCTTCAAGCTCACTCACTCAGTAACAGGCTGGCAGCTCTGCCCAGCAGAAGTATGGCCATATTAACCTTGTTACTGTGCATAGAACTTTACCCAGTGCTAACATTTGTCCTTTCCTGGGTGTGCTGAGACCTCTCCTAAATGATGCACCTCCTAATAGATGAGCAGGAAGTTCGTATTGTACATGAAAATTTGTCAAGCATTCAGATGCTGTAAGCACCAGCTCGGACACATTCATCTCCAAGAGAGGAGGAACAACTGGAGCTAGCAGAAGATGGGCAGCAACAAGAGAGTTCAATAATATGCAAAAGTTTTGGATTAAAAAAATATTTTTCAATTTATATGCAGAGTTCCAGTGCTCCAATGTGCTACTGTGTGTTATCAACACTACTGTCGGCACCCCCGACTTATTTAAACAAACCATAACTGCATGGTTCAGCTGACTAGATAATGCCCAGGAGGTATGATTTTCACAGAACTATTTCAGTTTTACTTATGGCCACAACACTGTTTAAACTCAAACAGCTGTCTTCTCTTCACCCACACTCCAGAGAAAGTCCTGCACTAAATACCACGCATTCCCCTAGCAACCACACTGCCATCAATAAAAAGACATGCACTACCTAATTAAAATGGCCCCTGCAATCAAGTTCATGACAATGAGAGAAGCAATGCTGCTTTGTGGTAATGTCACATCACAAAGAAAAACCTTGATCCATTGTTTGGCTTCGTCATTTTTTATTACTATTTGGTGACCTAGTCTAAATTTTAAAATAAAATCTATAGCTTTTCCTGACTCTGTCTATTGTATAAATTAAAAACATAGTGGAACAAAAATATTTATCCAGATTTGGGTCCAACAGCAGAACATAATTTAGTCAAGTTTTCCAACTACAGGAATTTGTACCTAAATGATTCATTATACACGCACTTGCCATTTAAAAAAATTATAAATAGGTTACACTTCTATAAAACTCAATTACACTGGTCAATTAAGACAGTTTTACCAATACTGGGCGACATTCTATCCACCTTGTGCCTTTTGCGACAGCGGAACCAGAGGTGGGCGGCATTTCTGCTCCCTCCTTTTTGCTGGTTCCCACGTGATTGTCGAGGCATAAGGATGAAGAGCCTTACTGTTGATGTCATATAGGTACACAGGAGGACGACGCGAAAAAGTGATACGCTCATGCTGTGATGATGTTTCATGTGATTATGTTTGTTCTCCACTGCAGGTGCCTGTAATCGCACAATAACAATCCAGCAACCTGTTGACTCCGCATCTAGGGGTGATGCTAACAATGCCCCAGAGGGTGCACCATCACCTCCCTCTTCTGCATCCCCTACCAGCGCAGTTACATCCACACAGTCCACAAGGGGTTGTGCATAGAATCGGGGTCACAAGCTGGTGAGCAAGGCACAGACACGTCCCTGCAGCTGAGGGAGAATATTACAGCCAGGTCCCCTGATATTCAGAGGACTGCTGGGGATCAGGCCCCTGCTGAGCCCCAGGCTGATGATGGTCCTCTGGTCGAGGTCAGAAGAAGTTTGCTGGAAATGCAGCGAACGTTTGGGGAATATATGTCAGAGATCAAAGGTCATGTGCAGCATTGCGTGGGCAATGGCAGAGTCCATAAATACCATGACGTCTGCCATGTCCCAGGCATGTGAGTGTATGGCTTCCTCCAAGGAGAGGTTGGTGACTGCCATGGAAAGCCAGGATCAGCAATCGACCCATTTACGTCTGACCTGCATTCCATCATTGTAGCCATGCGCTCTGTGCAGCAGTGGCTAAGTGACAGGGGTGCAAGGTACCTCCCTCCCAGTGCCCCTTCCCCTCAGGGAAACAGGCAGGTAGCATCATGGTTAAGGAATTATGAGCACGAAGGAGGCATGGGTGGTCAAATGAACAATATTACACATGTAAATAGTTTGCAATACATTTTTCTGCTTTATTACTTTGTACATTTTCATAATTTCTTGAAGCTTGCCTAGTTAGAGAGTTAAGTGTAATGGCACACCTCATGGCTGGTACATTTTGATGCTTACAAAGGAGTAACAGATGTGACCTTAATTGTTGAAAATTTTTGCTTTGTGCATTCATTCTTCACTGATTGGGCTGAATGAAAAAAATGGCGGCCCACCCATGCGGGCCGCACGCCAAAGAGCTGCGATGATTCCAAGCGTGGCAGCTCATTTAATTAGCTGGGGTGGGCTGCCACCCACCGCCCCCAAACCCCGATCACGTGGAGGGGCCAGGCTGTTCTTCTCCAGCAATGGTGTCAGCTGCCTGTGCGCAGGCGCTGACGCCATTTTTAAAGGGCTGTTAGCCCGACTGACAGATTTAAAGATCTAGAGACATTTAATGAAATTAAATAAATACATCTCTTTTTCTCCTCTCCCACCACCCCCCCCCATGACAATTAAATTAATAATTTGCCCTACCCCCAAAACACTCGCCTTTAACATCTGACCTTCCCGTCGCAACTGCACAAACTTTAAACTTCAACCCTTCCCACCTTCCCCTACACCCATGCTGTTAATTTGACCATGTTCCCCGCCCAACCACGCCTCCCCCCCCCCGCACTGAGAAACTTACCTCTTCCCCCCCTCCCCACCAGTATTACACCACGTTTCCCCGGACGGGGATCCGAAGGTGTGGGATGCCAGCCGCTGGGCCGAAGATCACAGGGGGACATCAGAAGGCGGGGTAAGTTTATTGAAATTAATTATTTTAATTGAGTTAAATATTCAAATTATGGTGTCGTCGCCCAGCGGCGGGGAGCCCACCACAGTGCCTCGCCACTGCCAGGAGGATCGGGCCAGGCCCTGCTGGCGTTGAGGTCCATGGCAGGCCTCATCAAGGGCCATCTTCAGGCCACCACCCCGCCAACCCCCACCACAGATTCCAACATTGAGGGCTCCTTAAAATCCAGCCATTGTTAATGTTTGCAGTTTTGCACTCGTCAGTCTATGGGACATGGCTTCATATGGAGGCTCAGCTCACCCTCCCTTCTATGCCTTGCGAAGGAGTTTGTCCGAGTCTACTCATAACTCAGAGATGTTAGATGGTGCAGCCGCACTCAAAGTGATTTTATGGTGGTGCTGGTTCTGATTGAGTGGCCATGGCTGGATGATAGACATATGTCCAAGTGTGGCACAGATTTCTTTGGATTCAAAATTCACTAGCGAGTACATATAGCAAAACTCCACTTCCCTTGCAAGTGTAGATGGCAGAGAATGCCTGTTTTGAGTTTTGAGCTCGATGGAGGCTGGCAAGGATAGGTTAATATCTCAGGAAGGCAATGGAGTTCTGGCATTGGGATAATAATCATGTAGGTGCCTGTTACGCCAATGTGTTTTGTTGAATGATAATTTTCTTTGGTCCACTAGCTGGAGATCTGAATTTATATATTTTTAAAAAACACATTTTTAAAAGACAAGCTGCCAGGAAAGTCATCCTTTCAGCTTAAGATGATCACCTAGTTTGCTACACTGTATCCTACATTGCAAAGGATTGTGAGGAGAGAGACGAAATGTCTGCTCAGTCTCCAGCAAGAACCAAGAGCCAGAAAGTTTAAAGGAACAACCTGTTCTCTCAGCAGGCAGAGAAATACTGCTAACTGCTATGTTTGAATGACTGTCATGTGACAAGCCCTTCCCCATCTGTAGTTTTTAAGCTGGTGTTTTTCTCTGCAGCAGAGGAGAAGCAACTGGACTCTGACATGAGCAGACCCTAAATGAGGGTCTCTATCTCCATTCCAGCTTGAAAGATTTCAAATCTTGCTTGTTGACTGATCACCTTTGCATACTCCAACTACAATCAGAAACCCTGTTGGAGGAAATCATCCTCATTGCTGTCTCCAAGAGATTCACCGCACCTGTCATCCACCTCTTCAAACTGAAAGCCTCAGGACCACTGAAGTCAGCTAGAAGCCAGCCAAATCACCAAAATCCACAGACTATATACCTTTTTTTATGGACTCTAACTCAACCATCTACCTTTCCGCACTCTGCAACCTATCTGTGTGTGTCTGAACTTCTAGTGTGAACATAAGAACATAAGAAATAGGAGCAGGAGTAGGCCATTCAGCCCCTCAAGCCTGCCCCGCCATTCAATATGATCATGGCTGATCTGTCCCAGGCTTCAACTCTTCTTTCAGGCTTGCTCCGCATATCCCTTGACTCCCCGAGATTTCAAAAATCCATCTACCTCCCCCTTAAATACATTTAGTGACCTAGCTGTCACAAGGGCGGCACAGTGGCGCAGTGGTTAGCACTGCAGCCTCACACCTCCAGTGGCCCAGGTTCGATTCTGGGTACTGCCTGTACGGAGTTTGCAAATTCTCCCTGTGACCGGGTGCTCCAGTTTCCTCCCACAGCCAAAGACTTGCAGGTTAATAGGTAAACTGACCATTGTAAATTGCCCTTAGTGTAGGTAGGTGGTCGGAGAATTGAGGGGAGTTAGGGAATATGGGATTAATGTAGGATTAGTATAAATGGGTGGTTGATGGTTGGCACAGACTCAGTGGGCCAAAGGGCCTGTTTCAGTGCTGTATCTCTCTATGACTCTAACCTAATAATAAGACCCTTTTTACCCTCCTCCTCTAGCCAAAAAGGACTGAACAGGTAAGCTATTTCACTGTTTTTGTTAATATCTATATTTGTACTTAATTAAGGGGTAATTGAATAAAAGAAATGGCAGCCAGGGGAGTGCAGTGCTCCTCCTGCAGTATGTTCGAGGTGAGGGGAACCTCCGGTGACCCTGCCGACTTCACCTGCTGGAAGTGCATCCGTCTCCAGCTCCTATCAGACCGTGTTAGGGAACTGGAGCTGGAGCTGGATGAACTGAGGATCATTCGGGAAGCTGAGGGGGTGATAGATAGAAGCTACAGGGATGTCGTTACTCCACAAAACAAAGGCAGCTGGGTAACAGTTAGAGGTGGGAAGAGGTCAGTGCAGGGATCTCCTGTGGTCGTTCCCCTCAGCAACAAGTATACAGTTTTAGATACTGTTGGGGGGGACGGCCTATCGGGGGCAGGCTGCAGTGAACGGGCCTCTGGCACGGGGTCCTGCACTGTGGCTCAGAAGGGAAGGAGGGAGAATGGGAGAGCACTAGTCATCGGGGACTCGATGGTGAGGAGTACCGACAGGCGGTTCTGTGGGCGCAAGCGAGACGCACGGATGGTTTGTTGCCTACCTGGTGCCAGGGTCCGTGATGTTTGTGATCGCGTCTTCAGGATCCTTAAAGGGGAGGGGGAGCAGCCAGAGGTCGTGGTGCACATTGGCACCAACGACGTAGGAAGGAAGGGTGGCACAGATGTTAGAAGTGAGTTTAGGGAGTTAGGCTGGAAGCTGAAAGCTCGGACGGACAGAGTTGTTATCTCTGGTTTGTTGCCGGCGCCACGTGATAGTGAGGCTAGGAATAGGGAGAGAGCACAGCTGAACACGTGGCTGCAGGAATGGTGTAGGAGAGAGGGCTTCCAGTTCTTGGATAATTGGACTGCATTCTGGGGAAGATGGGACCTGTTCAAACAGGACGGGCTGCATCTGAACCAGAGGGGCACCAATATCCTGGGAGGGAGGTTTGCTAGTACTGTTCGGGAGGGTTTAAACTAGTTTGGGAGGGGGATGGGAACCGGACTTGTAGTCCAGGGACCAGTGGGTCCACTCAGAAAGACAAAGAGTGTAGTGAGGTATTGGGGAAGGTAGCACTGTCGCAGAGGACAGATGGGCACGGAGAAGGGTTAAAGTGCGTATACTTCAACGCAAGAAGCATCAGGAATAAGGTGAGTGAATTGAAGGCGTGGATGGGCACTTGGGACTACGATGTTGTGGCCATCACTGAAACGTGGATAGGTGAGGGGGAGGAATGGTTCTTGGAGGTACCTGGTTATAGATGTTTTCATAAGATTAGGAATGGTGGTAAAAGAGGTGGGGGGGTGGCATTGTTAGTTAGAAATAGTGTAACAACTGCTGAAAGAATTTTCGAGGAGGATCTGCCGACTGAGGCACTGTGGGTTGAGGTCAGGAACAGGAAAGGAGCAGTCACCTTGATGGGAGTTTTCTATCGGCCCCCCAATAGCAGCAGGGAGGTGGAAGAGCAGATTGGGAAACAGATTTTGGAAAGGAGCAGAAGTCACAGGGTAGTAATTATGGGGGATTTCAACTTCCCAAATATTGATTGGCAACTCTTTAGATCGAATAGTTTGGATGGGGTAGTGTTTGTGCAGTATGTCCAGGAAGCTTTTCTGACTCAGTATGTAGACTGCCCGACCAGAGGGGAGGCAATATTGGATTTGGTACTAGGTAATGAACCAGGGCAAGTGATAGAGCTGTTGGTGGGCGAGCACTTTGGAGATAGTGATCACAATTCTGTAGCATTCACTGTGGTAATGGAGAGGGATAGGTATGTGCAACAGGGCAAGGTTTACAATTGGGGGAAGGGTAGATATGATGCTGTCAGGCAGGAACTGAGGAGCATAAGTTGGGAGCATATGCTGGCAGGGAAGGGCACGGTCGAAATGTGGAACTTTTTCAAGGAGCAGATAGTAGGGGCCATTGATAAGCATGTCCCTGTCAGACAGGGAAGGGATGGTCATGTGAGGGAACCGTGGTTGACAAGAGAGGTTGAGAGTCTTGTTAGGAAGAAGAAGGATGCGTATATAAGGTTGAGGAAAAAGGGCACAGGCATAGCTCTGGAGGGATACAAGATGGCCAGGAAGGATCTGAAGAAAGGGATTAGGAGAGCTAAGAGAGGGCATGAAAAATGCTTGGCGGGTAGGATAAAAGAAAACCCCAAGGCCTTTTACGCGTATGTCAGAAATATGAGGATGACTAGGGGGACCGTAGGTCCGGTCAAGGACAATAGCGGGAGACTGTGTGTTGAGCCGGAAGAGATAAGTGAGGTTTTGAATGAGTACTTCTCTTCGGTATTTACGAATGAGAAGGGGTGTATTACTGAAGAGGACGGTGTGAAACAGACTGGTAAGCTCGAGGAAGTGCTCGTTAGGAGGGAAGATGTGTTGGGGTTTTTGAATAACTTGAAGATAGACAAGTCTCCCGGGCCTGACGGGGTATATCCAAGGATGTTATGGGAAGCAAGGGATGAAATTGCAGAGCCGCTGGCAATGATCTTTTCATCTTCTCTGTTGACGGGGGTGATACCAGGTGATTGGAGGGTGGCAAATGTTGTGCCCCTGTTCAAGAAAGGGAATAGGAACAACCCTGGGAATTACAGGCCAGTTAGTCTTACTTCGGTGGTAGGCAAGTTGATGGAAAAGGTGCTGAGGGATAGGATTTCTGAGCATCTGGAAAGACACTGCTTGATTCGGGACAGTCAGCACGGTTTTGTGAGGGGTAGGTCTTGCCTCACAAGCCTGATTGAATTCTTTGAGCAGGTGACCAAGCAAGTGGATGAGGGTAAACCAGTGGATGTGGTGTACATGGATTTTAGTAAGGCATTTGATAAGGTCCCCCATGGTAGACTTATGGAGAAAGTCAGGAGGCATGGGATAGTGGGGAATGTGGCCAGTTGGATTAAGAATTGGCTAACTGATAGAAGGCAGAGAGTGGTCTTAGATGGTAAATACTCAGCCTGGAGCCCAGTTACCAGTGGCGTGCCACAGGGATCAGTTCTGGGTCCTCTCCTGTTTGTGATTTTTATTAACGACTTGGATGAGGAAGTCGAAGGGTGGGTCAGTAAATTTGCAGATGATACAAAGGTTGGTGGAGTTGTGGATACCGAGGAGGGCTATTGTCGTCTGCAAAGGGACTTGGATAGGTTGCAGTGCTGGGCTGAAAAGTGGCAGATGGAGTTTAACCCTGAAAAGTGTGAGGTCGTCCATTTTGGAAGGACAAACACGAATGCAAAATACTGGGTTAACGGTAGGGTTCTTGGGCATGTGGAGGAGCAGAGAGACCTTGGGGTCTATGTGCATAGATCGTTGAAAGTTGCAACTCAAGTGGATAGGGCTGTGAAGAAGGCATATGGGGTGTTAGCGTTCATTAGCAGAGGGATTGAATTTAAGAGCCGTGAGGTGATGATGCAGCTGTACAGGACCTTGGTAAGGCCTCATTTGGAGTACTGTGTGCAGTTCTGGTCGCCTCATTTTAGGAAGGATGTGGAAGCCTTGGAGAGGGTGCAGAGGAGATTTACCAGGATGTTGCCTGGAATGGAGAATAAGTCTTACGAGGAAAGGCTGAACATTCTAGGCCTCTTCTCATTAGAACGGAGAAGGATGAGGGGTGACATGATAGAGGTTTATAAGATGATCAGGGGAATAGATAGGGTAGACAGTCAGAAACTTTTTCCCCGGGTGGAGCAAAGCGTTACAAGGGGTCATAAATTTAAGGTGAAGGGTGGGAGATATAAGGGGGATGTCAGGGGAAGGTTCTTTACCCAGAGAGTGGTCGGGGCATGGAATGCCTTGCCTGGGGAAGTTGTTGAGTCAGAAACTTTAGGGACTTTCAAACGGCTTTTAGATAGGTATATGGATAAAGGAGAATGATGGGGTATAGATTAAATTGTCCTTGACAGAGGACAAAGGATCGGCACAACATCGTGGGCCGAAGGGCCTGTTCTGTGCTGTATTTTTCTATGTTCTATGTTCTATGACTCTAACTCTCTGAGGTACAGAATTCCAGAGATTCACCACCCTCAGAGAAGAAATTCCTTCACATCTCAGTTTTAAATGTGTGCCCCCTTATTCTGTAATTATGTCCCCTATTTTGAGATTCTCCCACCAGTGGAAAATTATCCTCAACATCTACCCTGTCAAGCTCCCTTAAAATCTTATATGTTTCAATAAGATCACATCTAATTTTTCTAAATTCCAATGAATAAAGGTCGAACCTGTTTAGCCGTTCTTGATAAGACAACCCCTTCATCCCAGGAATCAGCCAAGTGAACCTTTTCTGAACTGCCTCCTTCCTTAAATACAGGGACCAAAACTGTACGCAGTACTCCAGGTGTGGCCTCACCAACACCCTGTACAGTAGTAATAAGACTTCCCTATTTTTAAACTCTAACCCCCTAGCAATAAAGGCCAAAATTCCATTTGACTTCCTAATTACTTGCAGCACCTGCATGCTAACTTTTTGTGTTTCATGTACAATGTGTGTGAGACAGTGAAAGCTGGCGTGTTGTTTATTACTTTATGAGTTTGGTTTAGGTGCAATAAAGTTAACTTCTTTCTTTGTTAACTCAAGAAAACCTGTCTGATTACTTCAGTTCCGAAGAAGGGTCACTGACCCGAAACGTTAACTCTGCTTCTCTTTTCACAGATGCTGCCAGACCTGCTGAGTGGTTCCAGCATTTCTTGTTTTTATTTCTGTCTGATTACTTACTTACTTCAAATGAACATAGCAAGTACCAATCAAACACCTACTGAATTGGCCATTACATCCACTTTAAGAAAGAATTAAACATGTTGTGGTCAAACAAGGAGAGGGAAAACAGGGAAGCCGTTCGACCCCTCCTCACATAACCGTAACAGTGCCTTACTCTTGGCCGAAATGTGCAAATCTGGTGCACTTTTCTCCATGGCCCTGGGATCCATTAAAGGCTCATTCATGTTCATGGCCTCCTCCTCAGGCTCATCCAAATCATTCCACATGTGAAGAGGAGTAGTGCTATTCCCGTTCCTCCTGTCGCAAGATATGTTTGCATTGCATTGCCAGGTTGTGCAGTGCACAGCAGACTATGACTATTTGTGAGACCCTCTGTGGTGCGTACTGCAAAGCACCTCCTGACTGGTCAAGGCAGTGGAAGTGCATTTTCAGCAAGCCAATGATGTGTTCGTTGATGGCTCTGGTGGAGGCATGAGCTGCACTGTATCGCTCTTCTGCTGTGCTTTGGGGATGCTGCACTGGAGTCATCAGCCATGTCTGAAGCGAGTAACCCTTGTCACCCAAGATCCAGCTATCGTCCTGGGCTGCTGCTTCAAAAATTTCCAGTAGTTGTGATTTTTGCAAAATGTGTGCGTCGTGACAACTCCCAGGGAAATGAGCACAGACCTGCACGATTCTTCACCTGTGGTTGCAAACCAGTTGAACGTTCAAAGAATGAAAGCCTTTGCAATTCCCAAATGCACCTGGTCCCAGAGAGCTCTAATGGCCACCTGAGTGCAGTCGATGATTCCTTGCACTCGAGGGAAATGAGCGATGGTGCCGAAGGCCGATGACCTTGGTGCCTGGCTGTTCTTGTCTACTGAGAAACAGATGAAATCAATGGCATGACCGAATAGGGCATTCGTCACCTGCTATATGCACCTGTGAGTAGCAGACTGTGAGATGCCACACATGTCGCCTGTTAGGCCCTGGAAAGCACCGCTTGTGAAATAATTGAGTGCCACAGTCACCTTGAGGGCAACTGGCATGGGGTTCCCACCAAAACCACATGGCAGCAGGTCTTGCTGAATGATCTCACAAATATTAGTGACCATTTCATGTGGCTTCGTCTGGGGATCTAAAATGGACCGGGTCCGGAGGGACACGATGTTCAAATCTCTGGACAAGGGCGGGAAAAATGTACCCAACGTGGCCCTCATCCTGATGACCACCTTCGTGTGCGGCTGCATCAAGCTGTGTGTAGATCCCCAGTACGCAAACTCCAAGTGTCACTACGTGCTGAGGTTCTATCTGTCCCCGGTGTTGCGAAGGATGGGCCTGGTCACATTGCCGCGGAACGCTCCGTGCAGTTGGGCGGTGCCGTACCACCTATCCTTCGTGGAGCAGTTTCTGCGGGAAAACACCTTTGACCACCGGTCCATCAGGCAGTGGTCTGCACGGAATGTCCTCAAGGCCCTACGGGAAAAGGAAACGGTGGATCCTGTCGGATGGTTCCCCGAGCAGACCGTCAAAGTCATTTGGTGGAATGCCTCATCACCAGAACTTTCAAACAAGCACCAAGACGTAGCTTGGCTGGTGGTGAGAAGGGCCCTCCCCGTCAGATCCTTCATGCACACCCGAAGTCTCGCCCCCTCCGCACAGTGTCCCCGCGTTGGCTGTGGTGGGGAAGAGACAGTCGCACACCTCCTCCTGGAATGTGCCTTTGCAAAGCAGGTGTGGAAAGAGATGCAGTGGTTTTTGTCAAGGTTCATCCCAAGCAGCTCTGTAACACAGGAGTCTGTGCTCTCCGGGCTGTTCCCAGGGACGCACACCGAGACAAACATCAACTGCTGCTGGAGGACTATCAATTCGGTGAAAGACGCCCTTTGGTCTGCCCGAAACTTGCTGGTCTTCCAGCGCAAAGAGTTGTCCACCACCGAATGTTGCAGACTGGCACATTCCAAGGTCCAGGACTACGTGCTGAGGGACGCACTAAAGCTTGGGGCAGACGCAGCAAAGGCTCAATGGGGAAAGAGCACAGTGTAAGGTTCCCCCACCAAGCTGGACTGAGGGGCTGGATCAATGGGAAACCCCTCGAACTGTATCGTTAATATTCTCAATTGCTGTAAATGTAAAACTGTAATTGACATGACAATTGTGAAACCGAAGGGTTGGGAAGAAACTCATGACAGTATTGAAGGAAACTGATCTCCCTTGCAATGTTTGTATTTTTTGGTGCTGTTTGGAAACTGTTTGGCAATGTAATTTTTACAGATTTTTATGAATAAAGTATATTTTGGAAATATAAAAAAAAAAATGTGGCATCCTCATACGTCTCTGGCATTCACTCTCCGATATCTGATGATAGTTAGTCCTTACCCTGGGGACGTGTTGACACGCCAGCGCCTCCCCCTCTTGCGCTGTCTGTTGCTGGCATTGCGGCCTCAGCCGCTGAGAGGCAAGAACCCTCTTTTGTCACATCCTCTCCTCTCACTCCCATGTTTGCAAAAATATTGAGTGTATGAGACCCATGTCATTAGAGCTTTATAACTGTTTGTAGAAGACAGACATTGAAATGAAAACTTGTTTGACCATGATGTTTAACCACTGAACTCATGATCAGATGGGTCATGGAATCAGATCATAATCATCTATGCATACAGCCACAACACCACCCATTCAACACTGGCCTCCTTCCACTTCGATCTGCACTCCTGGCATGCCCACATGATTGTTCATCTCACTTTGCAAAATGTTGCGCATCCAATTCGAAGCAAGATCATCCACCCTCCTCCTGCCACCTTCCAGCTTGCCTCTATCATCCTTGACCCACCCAACGTTACCTTGCACCTTCCCTCTGTGACCCTAGAACCTCCCCCCATTACACTAGACCACGTAATTATCGACATCTACATGCCATTTCTTCCCCCTGTGTCTACACCCGTCTACATCGAAATGCCCACTCTCACCCTAGATCCTCCAGTCATCAACCTTAATGTAGTCGTCCAATCCCTTGCCCTGCCCTACAAGGCCTTATAATACCCAACCATAACTTTGGACCTGGCCTCCTACCTAATCACACTTCCCGATGTGACTGGGACCATTCCCTCCACCAGCCAGCGCCCTGAGTTCGCCCCACAGGACCCAAACATTGACAGTACTCATCCCTCACTTTAGGTCCATCATGAACCTTCATTGTCTGCTCCTAACACCACCCCACCCCGCCACCACCACCACGGACTCAACACCAAGAATGCTAGCCCCTTCTCTCCTCTGCACCTCCAGGCACCCAAACCCCACCCTACGCTCTCCCTCCTCCGCACCTCCAGGCACCTGAATTCCAACCTTTACCTTCACTGGCTTCCCTCCTCTGCACCTCCACTCCAGGCACCCAAATCCCACTCTCTCAAACCCCACCCCCAACACAATTCTCCCTTGCTGGGCCGAGCCTGGAGCATAACATCCATTCCAATGTTGCCCTCCTTTGTGCCGAAGAGTTCAAAAAGAAACCACTGACCTCAGACACAACTGCTCAAAGTAGAGTGGTGCACACTACCTTTAAACGAACATGAACCAGGTGCCACAGGATTCCCATGCGCCGTTGACTGAATTTGGCAGGTAGGACTTAATTTCAATTAATTATAAGATGATGAGTATTCATGATATGCAAATGTATTAAAAGTTGGAACCCACCACAGGATGGCACAAGATCTGACCCGCCATAAAAACGGCACTGACTTGAGCTCTAACTTTGAACCTGCCATCAAGAAATCGAAATGTCAACCCCTGCCTAATTAAGTCTCCCCACCTGCCACAAAACCTTGCAGGCCCTATTAAATTCCCCCCACTATATCTGTTCCAGGAGAAATAGGCTACAAAATTGGGCTCCACAGCGTATACGTTTTGGCGCTACAAGTGCGCTTTTGGTACCAGATCATGTGTGTACACTTCCAGCTTGAGCCGTGTCAAACTCTATCCTGGTGAGGATGTTAGCATTAGAAGCATGTGCTGAAAGTATGCAGAATAGGTAGATCATGATGTCATTTAGCATGCAATTCTGACGTGGCACCAGCGCTGCCATTTTCAGTCTCACCACCCCAGCTAAGGCTCTCTCTTAAACATGCACAGCTGAACATGCATTCAGAAGCAGAAAGGACCCTGAGCCAGCCCTATTTAAAGGGATCATCAACTTCTTGCAGATAAGTTAGAGTCATAGAGTCATTTAAGGCACAGAAGGAGGCCATTCGGCTCATTGCGTCTATATTGGCTCTCCATGGAGCTAGGCAGTCAGTGCCACTCCCAGGCTTGATCCCCGTAGCCCTGCAAGTCTATTTCTTTCAGGTGGCCATCCAACATCCTCTTGAAGTCATTGATTGTCTCCGCTTCCACCACCCTTGAAGGCAGAGAGTTCCAGGTCACTACCACACGCTGCGTAAAAAAGTATTTCCTCATATTCCACCACCCCACCCCCACCGCATCTCTTGCCCAAAACTTTCAATCTGTGTCCCCTAATCCTTGTATCATTTGTTTATGGGAACAGTTTTTCCTTGTCTAACTTTCCTTGTTTAAGTTGCTGATTAATTTCTACTGGCTCTATTAGGATTTGTAGAAGTGCTTGGTGGTTTGCAGAGTTGGTTTAAGTTGGTGAAGTGCTGCACGTGAAGGACTTGGTTCTGACTTCAAGGGTTCTGATCAGACCACCTACTCCCAGTCATGGGTGCTATAGTTATTCATTCCCCTTGGGCTGCAGCATGAGAGAGAGATGGGGCAGAAGTAGCAAAGAAAACAAATTGCGCAGAGGGAGGAGGAAGAGAGGGGGAAGGGCTCTCAGCAGGAGAATTCATCCACCTAGGCTCTTCCAGAAGCATTTCTCTTACCTCCACCTAATCTATAAGCAGCGTGTGCGTCATCTGCTCTTTGCGGAGGAGGTCCTCACAGAACTCTGCCACCGCTTACAACCATAACTACTGCCGAAGAGCAAGGCAAGGATAGCACTGCCAGTGGCTGTGAACCGTGGCCTTGAATTTCTTTGCATCAGGATGCTTCCAGGCTGGAGAAGGTAACATCTGTAACATCTTCCAGTTTGCAGTCCACTGTTGCATAAGAGAGGTGACAGATGCTTTTTATGCCAGGAGGGGGATGTTCATTGTGTTCCCTCTGACCAGAGAGAAGCAGGCAGAGCATGAATATGGCTTTGCCAGCATAGGGGGCTTTCCCAGGGTGCCATTGACTTCCCACATGTGCATTTACAGGGACCGTATCTAAATGTACCGCAAACACAAAGGTTACCACCTTTTGAATGTGCGACCATGTTCAGCACATCATGCTGGTAAATGCCTGTTAACCTGGCAACAATCATGATGCTTTCATTCTGCGTCAGTCCACTGTTCCCTCAGTCTTTCAGAGGGTGGGTGCTGCATGACAAGGGCAATCTGTGTTAACACATGGTTCATGACTGCTCTGCAAACCAACCACACGTCACCAGCATGCATTTAATGACAGCCATGCTGCTATACTAAATATCACAGAGCAGTCTACTGAGGGGCTGAAACAACAGATCCACTGCCTGGACTTCAGTACTCGCCATACCCTGTGTCCCAATTTTGTGGTGGTCTGCTGTATCCTTCACAACCTGGCCATCATGAGGGCATAGCTGTTGCCAGCAGAGTTATTCCGAGCAGCTTCGGAGCAGGAGGAAAAGGAGGAGGAGGAAGGGCAGAGGCAACCAGTACATCCCCTTCCTGGATGTCTGTCTGTAATTGCCTCACTCAACTATGCCTCCACAGAAAACAACACAAATCCGCACTGTACAGCATTTAGGCACCTTACTATCCCTCTATGATGGACCATCACAGTGTCCTCTTGTCCACATTGTTAAGAATAAAGCCTCTACAAAATAACAATTCCAAACCAACTTTATCCAACAAACCATCCTAGATTGCATGCAAAAGTCAACTAATCACCTTTGCGCAGTCTCTAATTGCCTGTCTTGCAGGTGCCTTTACCTGGTCTAGTGCTCCTATGCAGTGCTACCCAATGGCTGCAGCATGGCTGGTGGAAGGCTGCTGACTTTCAGTAGGTGAAACTGCAGGTGGCTTTGCAAGATGCTCTCAAGCAGCACTAGCCCTAGAAGGCACGGCTTTGGACTGCACCACCTCCACATGGGCTGCAGCAGTCTAGGCTGGCTGGCTAGCTGATAGGCAACAGCAGATGCACTAGAGGAGAGGCAGTGCTGGCAGCATGAACGTTGTCATCCTGAGAGGGGATAGCAGGTTCATACTGCATGGAGCCACCAGCACCCCCCTCCCAGATGGCACCTCAGCAATCCTAGTGATTATCTAGATCACAGCTTATTGCACTACTGTGACACCCTGAAAGCCCCTTTCAGCACTGGTATCCACAGCCAGTATGGTAACAAGCTGGGGAAGCATGATAACAAGCTGAAACCTCATGACCATAGTCTGAACTTCCACTGAAGCACTAAGATGTTGGGTGGCTTCTGCATGCATTGCGATCGAAGGTGAGACATCAGCCATCAGATGCTGCATGAATGAACAGGTACAGAAAATAATCAAAAAGGCTAATGGAATGCTGGCTTTTATATCTAGCGAACTACACTACAAGGGAATAGAATTCATGCGTCTGCTATACAAAGCCCTGGTGAGACCACACCCGGAGTACTTTTAGCAATTCTGGGCACACACTTTAGGAAGAATATATTGGTCTTGAGGCGAGTGCAGCGTAGATTTACCAGAATGATACTTGGACTCCAAGGGTTAAATTTCAAGGAAAGATTAGATAAACTTGGGTTGTATTTGCAGGAATTTAGAAGTTTAAGGGTGATTTGATCAAAGTTTTCAAGTAACTAACAGACTCATGCTTTGCAGATGATGTTGCACTAATTAATTCACCGGTTTAAGACTTGGAAGTACAGCTAAATAACTTAAATAAAGTGTAAAAATATTGGACTGAAAATGCACAAAGGAAAAACAAAATATATGACGAACTTTAAGACAGAAGATGCCATACAAACTGAAGACCAAGAAATTGAAAACGTGACTGAATATGAATATCTGGGCAAAACATTAAGGATGGAGGATTGTACAAATGAAGAGGTAGGATTAGGGCAGGAGGGAGTTGTTTGGGGAGATACAGAGATAGTCTGTGTGATAAGAAAATACCACTGGCATTAAGGAGGAGGGTGCATGATGAGTGTGTGCTACTGACCAGGACATATGTGGTGGAATCATGGACAACTAGAAAACATATAGAACAAAAACTGTGTACAGCTCAGAGAGCAATGGAAAGGCAAATGTTACACCTCTCCATTCATGATAAAATCAGGTGTAATGAAATACGCCAGAAAACTGGAGTTAAGGACATCATTCAGAAAATAAAAGAAGTCAAATGGAGACGGGCTGGGCATGTTGCTTGAAGAAATGATAACAGGTGGGCAAAAAGGCTAATGGAGTGGCAGCCAAGAAGAAGAAAAAGAAGGGGCAGACTGAGAAGAAGCTGGCGACATGACATAATATCATACCTAGGAACCACATGGGCGAGATCAGCAAGGGATAGAGATAAATGGAAAAGACATGAGGAGGGTTACATCCCACAGTGAATGGACACAGCCTGAATGATGATATCAAGATATTAAGGGCAACAGATAGGTAGAGAGAGAGAGAGAGAAACTATTTCCGCTAGTTGAGGAGTCTACGACTAGGGGACATCATCTAAAAATTAGACCCAAACCTTTCAGAGTGAAATTAGGAAATACTTCGACACACAAAGGATGGTAAAAGTTTGGAACTATCTTCCACAAAAGGCAATTGATGCCAGATCAACTGTTAATTTTAAAACGGTGTTTGATAGATTTTTATGAACCCATGATATTAAGGGATACTGGCAAAGGCAGGTATATGGAGTTAGGTTGCAGATCAGCCATGAACTCCTTAAATGGCTGAACAGGCTCCAGGGGCTAAATGGCCTCCTCCTATTCCTATTTCCTATATATTCCTATACATCATGCTCGGGTGTGCAAGTGTTCTCATGGAGTTTGTAACTACTTCAGCCCTTGAAAAGGTTGTTCCCAGCTCTGTGCAAGGTCCGGTGCCAAGTTGAAGCTGGTGTCCTACATGCTCCTTGACTGTTATCAGGCTTTCTGGAGGCCTGCCAATGCACCAAGCATTTCCAAATGCAGGCCCATCAGCCTTTTTCTGTATGTCACCACACTAAAGACCTCATCTGAGCCCACTATGGCAGAACTTAGGGGAGCTGGCACCCACACAATCCTTTCCCCCTGACCTGGCTGTGGGGCACTCCTGCCCAGTGACTTACCATATGCTAAAGTACCCACAGTACCAGTATCTGAGCTGCTGGTTGTAAGTGAGAGATTGAGTGACGGTATTTCTTCTTCTTCAGTTTCTTTTTCCCCTTAGACTTCAGGCTCCCACACCAGTGCTTGACCAGGTGGCATTTCTTGGGTATCTGAAAGGATAAACGGCAAAAGGGTAGGGTTGGGATGAGCAAAGGAAGGAACAGCAAGTGGTGCATGTGGACACCAACTGCAGCTTGTAAATCAGAATAGATTGTGAGATGAGAGAGAAGTAGGATGTGAGAAGGTGGATTAGTTAGGAACATACACCATCATCCTCTATGGTTTCAGCCCCGCAGCTGGTCATGGCTGCTGCCATGATTGCCAGGACCGTTTCCTCCATGGGATTGAAGGCATGCAGCAGTGCCTGTTTCTTAACAGTTTGGCGCTGCTACCTCCATTTACCAGTCACCTTGTCCTGTAAGAAAAAGGGATGAGTGTCAATGAGTGTGGCGCAATGCATTTGGGTGATGTGCCTGCCATAGTTGAAGAGCTGGCAGTATGTAGAAGCTGCAAGATGTTAGGTGAGGCTATGAATGTTAGGTATAACTCATTCCTGAGAGAGACCTGTGTGGGTGGGTGAAGCAGCAGAGTGGTGGGGGTGGGGGCAGGGGGAAAGGTTTGCAATGGTGGTGAATTGAGCAGTGTGTGATGCTTGTGGTTCATTTATAAGGATATGGCATTATTGGAATCTATTCTGAGAGACAGGACAAACTGTCACTTAGAAAGGCACAGGTTAATCCAGGAAAGTCAGCATGGATTTGTTAAGGGAAGATTTTGGTTGACCAACTTGATCGAATTTTTTGAAGTAGCGAGGAAGACAGATGAGGGTGGTGCAGTTGATGTGTTCTACATGGATTTTAGCAAGGCTTTTGACAAGGTCCCACATGGCGGACTGATTAAAAAAATAAAATCCCATGGGATCCAGGGAAATGCAGCAAGGTGGATACAAAATTGGCTCAGTGGCAGGAAACAAACGGTAATTGTTGACGGGTATTTTTGCGACTGGAGGCCTGTTTCCAGTCATGTTCTGCAGGGCTCAGTACTGGGTCCCTTGCTTTTTGCAGTATATGGTAACAATTTGGACGTAAATGTAGGGGGCATGATCAAGAAGTTTGCAGACAACACAAAGATTGACCGTGTGGTAGATAGCAAGGAGGATAGCTGTAGGCTGCAGGAAGATATCAAAGGGGCAGAAAAGTGGCAAATGGAATTCAACCCGGAGAAGTGTGAGGTGATGCATTTGGGGAGGTCAAAGAAGGCAAAGGAATACATGATTAATGGGAGGATACTGAGAAGTGTAGAGGAAGTGAGGGACCTTGGAGTGAATGTCCACAGATCCCTGAAGGTAGCAGGACCATTTGAGAAGGTGGTTAAGAAGGCATATGGAATCCTTTCTTTTATTAGCCGATGTATAGAATATAAGAGCAGGGAGGTTATGCTGGAACTGTACAACTCATTGGTTAGGCCACAACTTGAGTACTGTGTGCAGTTCTGGTCACCTCATTACAGAATGGATGTAATTGCACTAGAGAGGGTACAGAGGAGATTTACGAAGATGTTGTCAGGACTAGAAAAATGCAGCTATGAGGAAAGATTGGATAGGCTGGAGTTATTTTCCTTGGAACAGAGAAGGCTGAGGGGAGTTATGATTGAAAATGTCCAAAATTTAGAGGGGTCTGGATAGAGTGGAGGTGATAGGTCTATTTACCTTGGCAGAGAGGTCAGTGATGAGGGGGCATAGATTTAAAGTGATTGGTAGAAACATTATAGGGGAGATGAGGAAAAGCTTTTTCACCCAGAGGGCGGTGGGGGTCTGGAACTCACTACCTGAAAGGGTAGTTGAGGCAGAAACCCTCAACTCATTCAAAAGGTTTCTGGATATGCACCTCAAATGCCGTGACCTGCGGGGCTATGGATCAAATGCTGGAAGGTGGGAATAGAATGGGTGGATCGTTTTTCGGCTGGCACAGACATGATGGGCCACGTGGCCTCTTTCTGCACCTTAAACTTTCTATGTTTCTATGATGCATTCACTGACCTTGACCACTCGCGTGAGGTCATTCAACTTCTGATGGCACTACATTGAGGTCCTCAGGGCTAGACTACTGGCACTGACTGCTACTGTTATTTGCTCCCACTGCCTTCGTAGTAGCTATCTGGAGGGTGTCCTGACCCCTAAGGGAAAAGGACTTCTCTCCTCCTGTGCATCTCCTGCACCAAGGCCCCCAGTGCTGCATCGGAGAACCATGGGGTGTGTTCTCTAGGCGTTGGGCTATTTCTACTCCTTTTTCTGCTCACAAACTCTTCTGTAACCAATTCCAGCACTTGCTGCATCCAGGGGAGTTGAGGAGAATTTTTTTTTCACCCAGAGGGTGGTGGGAGTCTAGATCTCACTCTCTGAAAGGGTGGTAGAGGCAGAAACCCTGATTGCATTTAAAAAAAAATACTTGCACATGCACTTCAAGTGCTATAACCTACACGACTGTGGAGCAAGAGCTGGAAAATAGGATTAGGCTGGACCTTAGTCTGGACCATTTTTTTTCATCTGGCACAGGCACAATGGGTGGAACTTTATGCACCCCACCCCCGCGACAGGTTTGGAGGCGGGGAGAACATAGAAATCAGGTGGAATGTTGGCAAGGTGGGAGCCCCGCCGCCATCCTGCCTCCGCCAACATTTTGTCCAGGGTGCCCCGCCGCTAATTGAGGCCCTTAACTGGGTAATTAATCCCCAATTAAGGGCCTCTTCCTGCCACAACGGCAATTTCATCTGCAACAGGCGGCTTGTTGCCACACGGAAGAATAAGATGGCACGAAAAACTGTGCGGGCTGCTTCTTGGCTCTGGGGTTGGGGGCGCCTTGTTAAAAGGCACTTAGTGCCTGAACGAGGGACTCAACATTCGGACGGGAGGAGGCCGCTCAGGCTGAACCCCTGGTGACAGCAAACTGGCATGCTGGCCAGCGGTACAAAATTACGCACCTGCCTGCCTCTATACTAGCCCCCATATTGGGGCAAAAATTCAGTCCCATGTTTGTAGGCTGAATTTTACTAGCCCTCTGATTTTTTTTTTTTTTTATTTCCAAAATATACTTTATTCATAAAAATCTGTAACAATTACATTGCCAAACAGTTTCCAAACAGCACCAAAAAATACAAACATTGCAAGGGAGATCAGTTTCCTTCAATACTGTCATGAGTTTCTTCCCAACCCTTCCGTTTCACAATTGTCATGTCAATTACAGTTTTACATTTACAGCAATTCAGAATATTAACGATACAGTTCGAGGGGTTTCCCATGGATCCAGCCCCTCAGTCCAGCTTGGTGGGGGAACCTTACACTGTGCTCTTTCCCCATTGAGCCTTTGCTGCGGCTGCCCCAAGCTTTAGTGCGTCCCTCAGCACGTAGTCCTGGACTTTGGAATGTGCCAGTCTGCAACATTCGGCGGTGGACAACTCTTTGCGCTGGAAGACCAGCAAGTTTCGGGCAGACCAAAGGGCGTCTTTCACCGAATTGATAGTCCTCCAGCAGCAGTTGATGTTTGTCTCGGTGTGCGTCCCTGGGAACAGCCCGTAGAGCACAGACTCCTATGTTACAGAGCTGCTTGGGATGAACCTTGACAAAAACCACTGCATCTCTTTCCACACCTGCTTTGCAAAGGCACATTCCAGGAGGAGGTGTGCGACCGTCTCTTCCCCACCACAGCCAACGCGGGGACACTGTGCGGAGGGGGCGAGACTTCGGGTGTGCATGAAGGATCTGACGGGGAGGGCCCTTCTCACCACCAGCCAAGCTACGTCTTGGTGCTTGTTTGAAAGTTCTGGTGATGAGGCATTCCGCCAAATCACTTTGACGGTCTGCTCGGGGAACCATCCGACAGGATCCACCGTTTCCTTTTCCCGTAGGGCCTTGAGGACATTCCGTGCAGACCACTGCCTGATGGACCGGTGGTCAAAGGTGTTTTCCCGCAGAAACTGCTCCACGAAGGATAGGTGGTACGGCACCGCCCAACTGCATGGAGCGTTCCGCGGCAATGTGACCAGGCCCATCCTTCGCAAAACCGGGGACAGATAGAACCTCAGCACGTAGTGACACTTGGAGTTTGCGTACTGGGGATCTACACACAGCTTGATGCAGCCGCACACGAAGGTGGTCATCAGGATGAGGGCCACGTTGGGTACATTTTTCCCGCCCATGTCCAGAGATTTGAACATCGTGTCCCTCCGGACCCGGTCCATTTTAGATCCCCAGACGAAGCGGAAAATGGCTCGGGTGACTGCCACGGCGCAGGAGTGGGGTATGGGCCAGACCTGCGCCACGTAGAGCAACAACGTGAGCGCCTCGCACCTGATGACCAGGTTCTTACCCACAATGGAGAGAGATCGCTGCCCCCACATGCCCAACTTTTGTCGTACCTTGGCTACTCGCTCCTCCCATGTTTTGGTGCACGCCCCGGCCCTTCCGAACCATATCCCCAGCACCTTCAGGTAATCTGACCTGACGGTGAAGGGGACAAAGGATCGGTCAGCCCAGTTCCCAAAGAACATGGCCTCGCTCTTGCCGTGGTTCACTTTGGCTCCCGAGGCCAGTTCGAACTGGTCGCAGATGCTCATCAGTCTGCGCACGGACAGCGGATCCGAGCAGAAGACGGCGACGTCATCCATGTACAGGGAGGTTTTGACCTGAGTGCCTCCGCTGCCTGGGATTGTCACCCCTCTTATGCTCGCATCCTTCCTAATAGACTCAGCAAAGGGTTCAATACAGCAAACAAACAAGACCGGGGAGAGAGGACAGCCCTGTCTGACTCCAGATTGTGGGCTTCGCGTCATACAACCCAGCATAAAAGGATTTGCTGATCCTTAGTATGTCGGACTGCGAAGACGTTACCGAGCCATCTTCTTCCTTCAGGCTGCTGATACCAGAACTCTCTCTGTGTACCTTTTGGAAGAAGTAACGCGAGCACGTCTCATCCTGCTCGATGGAGCGGACTCTGGACCGGAAGATGATCTTGGAGGCCTCCTTGGCAAAGACCGAGGCCTGCTGGCTCTTCACCTCTTGGAGGTCCTCCTTGACCTCGACCCCCATTGACTGCAACCGGAGTAGATTTTGCATAATTTTCTTTACTAGCCCTCTGATGTCGGGGGTCATGGCAGGGGGGCCTGGAAAATTCTTCCAGGAGAGGCCCGCCATGACCCCTGATGTCGAGAAAGCCCCACCACATTTTACTGGCGACAGTGAGGCCTCGGTACGGCTCCCCCCGCCACCAGGTGGCGGGGTCTTCATTTTAATATTGAAATTAATTGAAATGCGTGCAAATAAACGTACTTTGTTCCGGTGGCCGTCCCACACTGATATTCCAGCCACTGGCCGGAACTCCCTGAGTTCTGAGGCGTGACACTGGTGGGGAGGGGGGGAGGAGTGAAATTATCAGGGCGGAGCGGGGTGGGGAGCAGGGAAAACACTTTGCATTGGCTGAGGGGATGGTGGAAAGGGGTTGAAGGGCAAAGGTAACGAGGTTGGGGTGGGGGGGGGGGGTGAGTTCGGGTTGGGAATAAAGTTAATTTTGGTTTGATGGGCCCAAAAACAAACATTGGTGGCAGTGGGGAGGTGGGATGGGTGGTTGCGGGTGTTGGAAAAGTGCCTCCAGCTTTTATTTAATTTTTTGGAAGACAATGTAAAATAACGTTACTTTAAAAATTCAAATTTCTTCTAAGTGCTTGAAGCCTTTTAAAAATGGCGCCGGTGCCTGTGTGGTGGTACCGGATGGTATTGCCGGGGATGGAGCGGCCGCACCCCCCTATGTCATCGGGAGTGGTCATTCTGCCCCCTACATTTAAATGAGCCCCTGCACAAAACATTGTGGGGGCTCAGCAACAGCCGCTCCACGTGGGCGAACCGCCGACTTCGAAGCATGATGCCGCGATTTGCGGCACGCTAGTAAAATTCAGGCCTGTGTGTTTCTAGTAGCAGGATAATATTCACACATAGCTCAGTACAGCATATGGACTAATAAAGTAGGCCTGCTTCTGCCATTCTCCACAATACAGTCCAACATGTATATATATATTAAGTATCACAAGACAGAAACTGAGTCAAGGATGCATTCAACTTAGCAATAAGTGTGCTTCTGAACAGTACATCTAGTGAACTACAATTAATCCTTTGCTGTAGGAAATAGTATAGCTTCCAAGATTACAGTCTTATTGGGGATCGAATCACCTTGCAGATACTCCGATCGCAAAATATTTTCAAGCAATAGGATGGAGCCTCTTTAAAGTGGGAGTATTATCATCAGTACTCATAAAACAAAAAAAGTTACCAAGAAGGATCTTTATTTTATTTTGTTGTTCTGGTCCTCTTTGAGAGCTCCAAATATATTTGGTTAAATAGTGCCTGCTGATGATATTGCTAAAATAATTGGTTTTAAGGAGCAACCAAGCCCGGCAACATTGAGGAATTGAATTATTAGCTGAAATAAAGATATTAACCCAGAGGTGCTTCAGGTTTAACTGTGCATGTTAATTCAGCGCCACTGGACTCAGAACTCCTAAACAATTATCCTGATTATAACATTAGAACACACTAATCAACAGGAAATGCAGAAGCAAGCAAAAGACTGTTAAAGGCATATTTCCATATTAGACTGTGTTTAGGCTTGGAGCAGTGTATTCTAATAACATTACACTAGTGTTGCCATTTTGTCCATCATCAAAGTTTTGCACTGGGGAAGGTGCTATATTGGCTGCACTGAGAATTTTTGTAATGCAATTCCTGTTTTTTTGCTGGATTTTAAACAAAAACTGGGGTGACCTCTCCGCTGGCCAGTCCTAGTCATGTGGAAACTCTCAGCAAGGCAGAGAACCTAGCTCATGGGAACTTACCACTGTATGTTCCTTTCAAATATTGATAAGCTTTCTATTTTGCTCAAGCCCTTAATGAATTTTATGCATATATTCCAAAAATATAGCAATGTGACATTTTGTTCTTCAAACAAAAACTGATGGCAGCAGCACAAATGGGACTCTAAGTTCATAGAGTTTGAAGTCTGCCTGAGATAGAAGCATGTGTTGCGTGAAGGGGTTAAGTGTTACATCAGAAAATTCAAATTATTGTTTTTAATTTTCGTGCAGGTCAAATATCAGTCCTGTGGGCAGTAAAATGACTGTTTTGCTCATATACAAACATTACCCTGTATATTTTTGACAACATTGAATAAGAAGCACAGTAGTTATGATTTACATGAATCATCACAATTTATTCCACATGTAGCCCAGCAACATTAAAACATCTTAAAAGAGCAATAGCCTCAAGAAGAAATGGGTAAACATGTTTTTTGTTTAGCAAGACAGAAGAATAGGAATCGCTAGGTGTATTTTTCATTGTAATCATGTCATGCACAAGTGTAATTTGATACTATGTACATCATTGTCTACTTCAACGCCAGGAGCATCCGGAATAAGGTGGGTGAGCTTGCAGCATGGGTTGGTACCTGGGATCCTGATGTTGTGGCCATTTCAGAGACATGGGTAGAGCAGGGGCAGGAATGGATGTTGCAGGTTCCGGGATTTAGATGTTTCAGTAAGAACAGAGAAGAGGGTAAAAGAGGGGGGGGTGTGGCATTGTTAATCAAGGAAAGTATTACAG
This sequence comes from Heterodontus francisci, assembly GCF_036365525.1. NCBI lineage: Eukaryota > Metazoa > Chordata > Chondrichthyes > Heterodontiformes > Heterodontidae > Heterodontus > Heterodontus francisci. The sequence goes on along the minus strand of NC_090386.1, from coordinate 48,178,108 downwards.
CGGCAGAAAGGACATTTGAGGACTCGTCTACTGAGGTAGTATGGACCGAGGTTAGAAACAGGAGAGGAGAGGTCACCCTGTTGGGAGTTTTCTATAGACCTCCGAATAGTTCCAGAGATGTAGAGGAAAGGATAGCGAAGATGATTCTCGACAGGAGCGAGAGTAACAGGGTAGTGGTTATGGGGGACTTTAACTTTCCAAATATTGACTGGAAATACTATAGTTCGAGTACTTTAGATGGGTCTGTTTTTGTCCAGTGTGTGCAGGAGGGTTTTCTGACACAGTATGTGGACAGGTCAACCAGGGGCGATGCCACATTGGATTTGGTACTTGGTAATGAACCCGGCCAGGTGTTCGATTTAGATGTAGGTGAGCACTTTGGCGATAGTGATCACAATTCGGTTAGGTTTACCTTAGCGATGGGCAGGGACAGGTATATACCGCAGGGCAAGAATTATAGCTGGGGGAAAGGAAATTATGACGTGATTAGGCAAGATTTAGGATGTGTAGGATGGGGAAGGAAACTGCAGGGGATGGGCACAAACGAAATGTGGAGCTTATTCAAGGAGTAGCTAATGCGTGTCCTTGATAAGTATGTACCTGTCAGGCAGGGAGGAAGTTGTCGAGCGAGGGAGCCGTGGTTTACTCAAGAAGTTGAAGCGCTTGTCAAGAGGAAGAGGGCGGCTTATGTTAGGATGAGACGTGAAGGCTCAGTTAGGGCGCTTGAGAGTTACAAGCTAGCCAGGAAGGATCGAAAGGGAGGGCTAAGAAGAGTAAGGAGAGGACACGAGAAGTCATTGGTGGATAGGATCAAAGAAAACCCTAAGGCTTTCTATAGGTATATCAGGAATAAAAGAATGATAAGAGTTAGAACAGGGCCAATCAAGGATAGTAGTGGGAAGTTGTGTGCGGAATCAGAGGAGATAGGGGAAGCGTTAAATGAATATTTTTCGTCAGTATTTACAGTAGAGAAAGAAAATGTTGCCGAGGAGATTACTGAGATACAGCCTACTAGGCTAGATGGGATTGAGATTCACAAGGAGGAGGTGTTAGCAATTTTGGAAAGAGTGAAAATAGATAAGTCCCCTGGCCAGATGGGATTTATCCTAGGATTCTCTGGGAAGCCAGGGAGGAGATTGCAGAGCCGTTGTTGTTGATCTTTATGTCGTCATTGTCGACAGGAGTAGTGCCGGAAGACTGGAGGATAGCAAATGTTGTCCCCTTGTTCAAGAAGGGGAGTAGAGACAGCCCTGGTAATTATAGACCTGTGAGCCTTACTTCGGTTGTGGGTAAAATGTTGGAAAAGGTTATAAGAGATAGGATTTATAATCATCTTGAAAAGAATAAGTTCATTTGCGATAGTCAGCACGGTTTTGTGAAAGGTAGGTCGTGCCTCACAAACCTTATTGAGTTTTTCGAGAAGGTGACCAAACAGGTGGATGAGGGTAAAGCCGTGGACGTGGTGTATATGGATTTCAGTAAGGCGTTTGATAAGGTTCCCCACGGTAGGCTATTGCAGAAAATACGGAAGTATGGGGTTGAAGGTGATTTACAGCTTTGGATCAGAAATTGGCTAGCTGAAAGAAGACAGAGGGTGGTGGTTGATGGCAAATGTTCATCCTGGAGTTTAGTTACTAGTGGTGTACCGCAAGGTTCTGTTTTGGGGCCACTGCTGTTTGTCATTTTTATAAATGACCTGGATGAGGGTGTAGAAGGGTGGGTTAGTAAATTTGCGGATGACACGAAGGTCGGTGGAGTTGTGGATAGTGTCGAAGGGTGTTGTAGGGTACAGAGGGACATAGATAGGCTGCAGAGCTGGGCTGAGAGATGGCAAATGGAGTTTAATGCGGAGAAGTGTGAGGTGATTCACTTTGGAAGGAGTAACAGCAATGCAGAGTACTGGGCTAATGGGAAGATTCTTGGTAGTGTAGATGAGCAGAGAGATCTTGGTGTCCAGGTACATAAATCCCTGAAAGTTGCTACCCAGGTTAATAGGGCTGTTAAGAAGGCATATGGTGTGTTAGCTTTTATTAGTAGGGGGATCGAGTTTCGGAGCCACGAGGTCATGATGCAGCTGTACAAAACTCTGGTGAGGCCACACCTTGAGTATTGCGTGCAGTTCTGGTCACTGCATTATAGGAAGGATGTGGAAGCTTTGGAAAGGGTGCAGAGGAGATTTACTGGGATGTTGCCTGGTATGGAGGGAAGGTCTTACGAGGAAAGGCTGAGGGACTTGGGGTTGTTTTCGTTAGAGAGAAGGAGGAGGAGAGGTGACTTAATAGAGACATACAAGATAATCAGAGGGTTAGATAGGGTGGATAGTGAGAGTCTTTTTCCTCGGATGATGATGGCAACCACGAGGGGACATAGCTTTAAGTTGAGGGGTGAAAGATATAGGACAGATGTCAGAGGTAGTTTCTTTACGCAGAGAGTAGTAGGGGCGTGGAACGCCCTGCCTGCAACAGTAGTAGACTCGCCAACTTTAAGGGCATTTAGGTGGTCATTGGATAGACATATGGATGAAAATGGAATAGTGTAGGTCAGATGGTCGGTGCAACATCGAGGGCCGAAGGGCCTGTACTGCGCTGTAATGTTCTAATTCTAATTCTAAAAAAAAAAATTGTGATCTGTTGCTTTCATGAAGACAGAGCCTCTTTTAAAAAGTCAGTCAATATCACATTTACACACTTAATATGTTCAGCCGAGGCAGATCCCAGATAATATGCACATTCCAATATAATCCACTCTTCATATAAACATATATAAATTAAACATTTAAAATCCTATTGGCATGACCATTTCCTGTTGATATTTTTCTGAAATTTGTTTTATTTAACACTAAGATTATTTTCAGTTTGGGTTCCGCCAGGGCCACTCAGCTCCAGAACTCATTACAGCCTCAGACCATACATGGTCAAAAGAGCTGAATTCCAGAGGTGAGAGTGATTGCCCTTGACATCAAGGCAGCATTTGAATGAGTGTGGCATCAAGGAGCCCTAGCAAAACTGAAGTCAATGGGAATCAGAGGGAAATCTCTCCAGTGGTTAGAATCATACCTAGCAGAAAGGAAGATGGTTGTGGCTGTCAGAGGCCAATCATATCAGTCCCAGGACATCACTGCAGGAGTTCCACAGGGTAGTGCCCTAGACCCAACCATCTTCAGCTGCTTCATCAATGACCTTCCCTCCATTATAAGGTCAGAAGTGGGGATGTTCGCTGATGATTGCACAATGTTTTGTACCATTCGTGACTCCTCAGGTACGAAAGTAGTCCGTTACCACATGAAGCAAGACCTGGACAACATTCAGGCTTGGGCTGATAAGTGGCAAGTAACATTCGTGCCACACTAGTGCCAGGCAATGACCATCTTCAGTAAGAGAGAATCTAACCATCTCCCCTTCAAAGACATTACCGTCGCTGAATCCCCTACCATCAACATCCTTGGATTACCAGCAACCAGAAACTTAACTGGACTGTCCATATAAATACTGTGGCTACAAGAGCAGGTCAAAGACTGGGAATTCTATGGAGAATAACTCAGCTCCTTACTCACCAAAGTCTGTCCACCATCTACGGCACAAGTCAGGAGTGTGATGGAATACTCTCCACTTGCCTGGATGACTGTAGCTCCAACAACACTCAAGAAGCTTGACACCATCCAGGACAAAGCAGCCCACTTAATCGGCAACCTGCCCAGCACCTTAAACATTCACTCCCTCCACCACTGGCGCACAGTGGCGGCAGTGTGTACCATCTACAAGATGCACTGCAGCAACTCACCAAGCCTCCAGCGACAGCACATTCCAAACCCACGACCTCTACCACCCAGAAAGACAAGGGCAGCAGATGCATGAGAACACCACCATTTGCAAGTTCCCTTCCAAGTCACACATCATCCTGACTTGGAACTATATGGCCTTTCCTTCATTGTCACTTGGTCAAAAAGACGGACATCCCTTCCTAACAGCACTGTGGGTGTACCTACACCACGTGGATTGCAGCAGTTCAAGGCGGCTGCTCACCACCACGTTCTCAAGGGTAATTATGGATAGGCAACAAATGCTGGGCTTGCCAGCAATGCTCACATCCCATGAAAGACACACTGTGAGGGCTATCTGACATCAAACTTTAAAACAAGAATAATAAGCATTCGTCTTATGAAACCTTTGCAATTTTGCTCAAAAATACTCCCCTTAATGTTATCTCCATTATGGCCACCATGTTTCATCACAACAACAAGTACAAGCTGTATTTCTATTGTAAATTCAATGGGGAAGGAGAGGAGGAAAGAAATTAAGGTTAAAAAAAAGGATAAGCGATGCCAAATCACTATGGAGATTTAAGTTGGGGACCAAAAGCTTGGTTGAAAAGTTGCGTTTTGAGACATTTTTAAATGATGGTTTAGGGAGGCTATTTCCAGGGAACAGAGCTGAAGAGTGCCACCAATGGTGGAGTGAAAGGAACATTGGGACAGGAGCAGGCCATTTAGTCCCTTAAGCCTGATCCAGCATTCAATGGTATTGTGGCTGATCTGTGACCTAACTCCACATACCCACATATCATTTCAATTCAGTGCGCTTGGAGATCGGCAGCCAAGGTAGGTCAGCAAGAGCAGCTCTGATGAGCAAGCAGGGCAGGATTTGGGCTGTTAAATTTTGAACATGTTGCGAGTTTATGAGGGTGAAGGTTGGGAAGTGATATCATCATCAATGCCACTTTGAACCAGATGTCAAGAGGAGTGTGTGAGTGAATGAATGAGTGAGAGAGAGCGAGTGAGTGAGCACTTATCATGACATTCCATCTGGTGATTTCTCCCTCAATGGATAAGCGATGCCTGGCATCTACTCTGTATTTCCCTACAGTGACAAATCAGTGGCATGGATGAAGAGAAGTATGCTGAAATATTGAATTGGGAGGGTGAGAGTTGTCACCGACTTTGTAGCGCACACCTTCTACTGTGTAGTACAAACCCACTGCTATGCAGACAAATGACAGGTTTTCTCGTAGGTTAGACTAAAGATAACTACTTATTGAGCAATATTAATTCCCTGAAATGTTCGCAACACCACTCGCACACTCACATGCACTGGGCAGTTTCTTTTTGCAGCGGCAACAGGGAGAGCGAGGTGGCAGCTGGGTAAGTAAGTCCTATATATTTGGGCAGCGGCTGAACCCGAGACACTGCACCTGTAGTGTCTCCCACCCGCCCTCCTCCTCTAACCAAAAAAAAAGGACTCGGTGGTGTGCAGATAAGGTAAGGCTTTTTCCATTTATTTTTTTTTCGTGTGATTGGTAAAAACTTTTCGTTCCTTTTTCATTTATCTAAGTTAAGACTAAGTTAAGCTGAAGATTAAAAATGGCAGGAGATCTCAGACCCGTGTTATGCTCCTCTAGCTCAATGTGGGAGCTCAGGGAAACGGCTGATGTCCCTGACTCCTTCACGTGCTGGAAATGTGTCCTGCTGCAGCTCTTGTTAGACCGCATGACGGCTCTGGAGCTGCGGATGGACTCACTTTGGAGCATCCGCGATGCTGAGGAGGTTGTGGATAGCACGTTTAGCGAATTGGTCACACCGCAGATTAGGATTGCTGAGGGAGAAAGGGAATGGGTGACCAAAAGGCAGAGAAAGAGCAGGAAGGCAGTGCAGGTGTCCCCTGCGGTCATCTCCCTCAAAAACAGGTATACCGTTTTGGATACTGTTGAGGGAGATGGCTCACCAGGGGAAGGCAGCAGTAGCCAGGTTCATGGCACCGTGGCTGGCTCTGCTGTTCGGAATGGCGGGAAAAAGAATAGAAGGGCTATAGTCATAGGGGATTCCATTGTAAGGGGAGTGGATAGGCGGTTCTATGGTCGAAAACGAGACTCCCGAATGGTATGTTGCCTCTCAGGTGCACGGGTCAGGGATGTCTCAGATCGGTTGCAGAACATTCTGAAAAGGGAGGGTGAACAGCCAGTTGTCGTTGTGCACATAGGCACCAATGATATAGGTAAAAAACGGGATGAGGTCCTACAAGCAGAATTTAGGGAGTTAGGAGCCAAGTTAAAAAGTAGGACCTCAGAAGTAGTAATCTCAGGATTGCTACCAGTGCCACGTGATAGTCAGAGTAGAAATGAAAGAATAGTCAGGATGAATGCGTGGCTTGAGAGATGGTGCAGGAGGGAGGGGTTCAGATTTTTGGGACATTGGGACTGGTTCTGGGGGAGGTGGGACTATTACAAATTGGATGGTCAACATCTGGGCCGGACTGGAACCAATGTCCTTGGGGGTGCTTTTGCTAACGCTGTTGGGGAGGGTTTAAACTAATGTGGCAGGGGGATGGGAACCAAATGAGGTCAGTGGACAGTAAGGAGGGAGTAACTAAAGCCTGTAAGGAACTAGATAATGAAGTCAGCGTGACTAAGGGGAAGAGGAGGCAGGGAGCAGATGATGAACGCAAAGGGACTGGTGGTCTGAGGTGCATTTGTTTTAATGCAAGAAGTGTAGTAGGTAAAGCAGATGAACTTAGGGCTTGGATTAGTACCTGGGAGTATGATGTTATTGCTATTACTGAGACTTGGTTGAGGGAAGGGCATGATTGGCAACTAAATATCCCAGGATATCCCGCTTCAGGCGGGATAGGCAACATGGTTTTGTGCAGGGAAGGTCATGTCTTACCAACTTAATAGAATTCTTTGAGGAAGTGACAAAGTTGATTGATGAGGGAAGGGCTGTAGATGTCATATACATGGACATCAGTAAGGCGTTTGATGAGGGAAGGGCTGTAGATGTCATATACATGGACATCAGTAAGGCGTTTGATAAGGTTCCCCATGGTAGGCTGATGGAGAAAGTGAAGTCGCATGGGGTCCAGGGTGTACTAGCTAGATGGATAAAGAACTGGCTGGGTAACAGGAGACAGAGAGTAGCAATGGAAGGGAGTTTCTCAAAATGGAGACGTGTGACCAGTGGTGTTCCACAGGGATCCGTGCTGGGACCACTGTTGTTTGTGATATACATAAATGATTTGGAGGAAAGTATAGGTGGTCTTATTAGCAAGTTTGCAGACGACACTAAGATTGGTGGAGTAGCAGATAGTGAAGGGGACTGTCAGAGAATACAGCAGAATATAGATAGATTGGAGAGTTGGGCAGAGAAATGGCAGATGGAGTTCAATCAGGACAAATGCGAGGTGATGCATTTTGGAAGATCCAATTCAAGAGTGAACTATACAGTAAATGGAAAAGTCCTGGGGAAAATTGGGAAACAGAGAGATTTGGGTGTTCAGGTCCATTGTTCCTTGAAGGTGGCAACGCAGGTCAATAGAGTGGTCAAGAAGGCATACGGCATGCTTTCCTTCATCGGACGGGGTATTGAGTACAAGGGTTGGCAGGTCATGTTACAGTTGTATAAGACTTTGGTTCGGCCACGTTTGGAATACTGCGTGCAGTTCTGGTCACCACATTACCAAAAGGATGTAGATGCTTTGGAGAGGGTGCAGAGGAGGTTCACCAGGATGTTGCCTGGTATGGAGGGCGCTAGCTATGAAGAGAGGTTGAGTAGATTAGGATTATTTTCATTAGAAAGACGGAGGTGGAGGGGGGACCTGATTGAGGTGTACAAAATCATGAGAGGTATAGACAGGGTGGATAGCAAGAAGCTTTTTCCCAGAGTGGGGGATTCAATTACTAGGGGTCACGAGTTCAAAGTGAGAGGGGAAAAGTTTAGGGGGGGATATGCGTGGAAAGTTCTTTACGCAGAGAGTGGTGGGTGCCTGGAACGCGTTGCCAGCGGAGGTGGTAGACGCGGGCACGATAGCGTCTTTTAAGATGTATCTAGACAGATACATGAATGGGCAGGAAGCAAAGAGATACAGACCCTTAGAAAATAGGCGACATGTTTAGATAGAGGATCTGGATCGGCACAGGCTTGGAGGGACGAATGGCCTGTTCCTGTGCTGTAATTTTCTTTGTTCTTTGTTCAAGAGAAGATAGATAGAATGTAAAGGGTAAGAGTTAAAGGTGTGGTAGGTGTTTGTGGTTTACAGTAAAACTGTTGAATCTTCTAAGTAGGGCAGTCTCTTTTAAAGGTGCAGGTGTGGGTTTTGCAGTTTTGAACTTGTTGAGGTGTTGTAGGTTTCTGATGGTTAAGATTTCAAACTGGAGGTGCTGGTCACTTTCAGTTCTTTGCTTCACCAAGTTGAATGTAGAATTAACAGCAGGGCTTCATCTTGTTTAGGCTGGATCTTTCCACAGCCCCTGGCTGGACTGCCTTCTGTGATGTTGTTGTGATCTCTCCCTCTCTCTCCAGACCTTTTAAGGTCACAATTCATTATATTCGCATTTCTGTTATTTGATACATGGCCTTCTCCCCTGGTGTAACCACACAATGGTGGAATCCATGGTTATCTATTGATGTCCGGATGAGTGTAATTCTGTTAAGTTTTTTAAAAAATTATTCATTCATGGGATGTGGGCGTCGCTGGCTGGGTCAGCATTTATTGCCCGTCCCCAATTGCCCATGAGAAGGTGGTGATGAGCTACCTTCTTGAACCAATGCGGTCCTTGGGGTGTACATAAACCAACAGTGCTGTTAGGAAAGGAGTTCCAGGATCTTAACCCAGCGACAGTGAAGGAACTGTGATATAGTTCCAAGTCAGGATGGTGTGTGGCTTGGAGGGTAATTTGGTGGTGCCCGATGTATTTGCTGCCCTTGTCCTTATGGATAGTAGAGGTTGCGGGTTTGTGGCTACTTCACACCTTCTATGTCTCAGAAGAAAACTATTCAATTCAGGAATGTCTCTTGATGATTTCAGTATAGGTGTAGTTGACATCTCTTCATATGGAATGTATCCTTTTGTCCTTTCGAGACAGTGAGGCAGTGTTTGAATACACAGGCCAGGTCACCTAACCTTCAGTGGCCATCTTTGCAGCACAGTATCCATTTTTTTAAAAGGAAAAGTTAATTTCAAAGAGTCCACATTGAATAAAGTTTATATCTTAAAAATAGAAATATGATATGTCTTTAATGGGCATGACAATATTGAATAACTGCTTATAGTAGCCAGTCTTTAAAACTACATCTGTATTCAAGTGCTGATAGACAAGGACATTAGCATGGTTCATTGGAAATACATTGGGAAAGTGAAGATAAATAATGCTGTAGAGGATGTGATTGAGGAAATAAAATAAACAAACTCTATAAGAGGTATGCTGGCCAGGGAAATCCATAATGCTACGCCACTGGATTATATTGAATGCATGAGCAGAGCTTTCGGTTAGCCCACCCTCCAATGGGAACGTACCCATATAACTGGAAGCTCTTCACTGGATTAACTGCTGATGTTTACAAAACTCGAACTAATATTGTGTCAGTAAACATGGTGGGACAAGAGAACTGACACTTCCTACACACTACAGTGTATCTTGGGCATTGTGAGCATAGCCTGTCAATACGTGGGAATTGAGGAGTGTCTCTTAATGCGCAATGATGGCTGAGGTACACTGCAGTGTACTTTCTTTAGTATTTTTTAAAACAAGAGCCCTACTTTAAAGTTGTCCTTTGTGCTCAGTTGAGCTGTTCTTATGACTGAATCTTCTGCGTATGTTTGTATTCATTTGTATTTGTCCTGCATGAAGGTGTTTTTTTTAAAGAGGCATTGTGGCTGTATGGGAGTTGGGCCTCCTCCGTTCTTTGCACAACCAGGGATAAACAACTGCTAGAAATGGTTAGCAGGTTTGCCGCTGCGGCAAAATCCCAGAGTGCCACGTCTATGCACTTTCATTTTTGTTTGTGATTAATATGATTTTTTTTTAAACTTGTCTTTGAAAAACATGGTTGCTGCTGGGATCTCCGTATATCACTATGAAAACCACTGTGAGGTGCTCTAAAACATGCTGAAGGCAGACAACATTTCCTTTTTAAGAGAAGAACTTTCTGAATTTTGTGCATCAACATCCAGCAAGTGGCAGAAAAGCTGTGATACATCAGTAAGAGGAATAGTGAAACAATTATATAAGGAACAAGCATTAGTCAGAGATAAAATATTACTAACATCTGAAACTGGTACACCTTACTAAATACAGCCTCAGCAGTAAAACTACTGCAGATGTAACTAATGTAATGAAAAATATTTTGTCATTTAAGTCCTGGCTGTTTAATCGAGTGTACAAAAGGGGAACACCAGCTGTGCAAGCACATTCTGAAGTTATTAATGTACATTAAGACAGGCAAAATAAGCAAGAATGTACTGGTTGAGGCCTGCATGTGCATTAGGGAGCACAACAATTATTTTGTGAATTGATTATAGAGGCTATGCAATGATTAGTGGTAGGACTCTCTGCCCACCCCATGAGGGAGCAAAGGTCTTGATTGTAAGTGGGGTAAGCTCCATACAATATTACTGTTAATCAGTGTGTGTTCTGTTACACTTTAACTTTACTTTGATAGCACAGCTTTAACATGGGAACTGTGATCTGCAGAAGGCATGTGACAGCTCCTGTGGCAATCAATGAAGTAAAACAGGATCCCATTGTTTCAGACGGACATGTGCCTAACTCTGCCAGATGCCACATCATCATATCATTGTTGGCCAACTGCGGTCCAATAACACAAAATGCACCACTGTGTTCTGAGGTTTGTATGCAGTATAATTAGGTAGTGAGGAATGAGGAGGTGTACATTAACCTGGGGTTCTGCAATAAACTAGTGATTGTGATGACATGAGGGGAATGCAAGTGCTAACTTGGACACTTGCCAAAAAGAAAACCCTATGTCCTTGAAATTATGCTGCAGGATGATGGATAACACTTAACACATTAATCTGAAATTCCTCTGTTAATTTATTGGAGGTACTAACCTGTTTGAAATAAATGAATTCGTGTCTCTACTAAAATAGTACAAAGAGAAGCTTTAAATGAACACATTAAGGCTGGGATTTTATTCTGGCGGCGGGGCCTCGACCTTTGGCAGAAGCGCTGGCGACAGCCCCTGCTGAATAAAGTGCCAATTAGGCACTTAACTGGAAGTCAGTGGGCCTTCCATGGGATCAAAGACCCCAGCGGTGGAAATCCCAACCTCTGAGAGCTGTTGGCCAGCAGCTATTTAACTGAGCAGTGCCACCGCGGAGGCAGTGGCTGCTGCCGGTGGAGCACCCACCCTTGGCCTAGAGGCAGTGCTGGATCCAGGCCATAGGTAGGTCAAGGTGGGAGAGGTTTTGTGGGGTGGGGGGGGGTCACAGGGGAGTTGGCAGCATGGGCGGGGGGGTGGCTCGTGCAGATACTATGTGCCTTTTAACGAGGGACCCAACCCCCCACCGGTAGTGTCAAGCAACCCACACAGTTTTTCTTGCTGTGCTCCAAGTGTGACGACTGGCCCACCTGCCGCCGGGCTAATCGCAGCAGCAGGATGAGGTGCTTAATTGGGCATTAATTGCCCACTTAAGGGCCTCAATTGGCAGAGGGACGGAAAGGCTGTTTACAGGCCTTCCCGACCCAGACTTAATTTTTTGCAGGTGGTACGGTGACGTGGTTTCCCCCCCACCACCACCACCATCCCACCCAGTTACATGCTCTCTCTGCCTCCAAACCTGCAGCAGGGGAGAGCATAATATCCCCCTCCCCCCCACCACAGCACTTCTACCTAATGGAGGGATTTTTTTAAACGTTTTTCTGGCATGCTGTGGGTGTGGCCACCAGGAGGGGACCTGATTAATTTTAGCCTGTCACCAAATTACAATGTGATCAACAGGCTGCCAGTCCCCATTTGGTAGCTCACACATCTGCAGATAGCAAAATGTGAAGGACCTGCTGCAGCATTTGAAAGGGGATTGACATCAGTGTCAGGAATGAAAAGATGCTGCATTTTACAGAAGCAGGCTCCATATGCATAGAACCAACAGCAACAAATACATAGAATTGAAAAGCCTTTAAAAGCTCAAAACCTAAAAGAGCCTGCCAAAAGGTGTATTCCAAATTTCTTGACTGCAGCTGAAAATCCCTTTAATTATCATTAGAAATGGCCGCTTCCCAACTTATACTGCCCATAGTTGGTGGGCAGAAACAGGAACTGGCAGTAGGCAGGCAAGCCAAGATAAAAATGGTGTTGGGAGTCTGAACTGCATCATGTGCCGCTGATTTGTGTACAGTTATGAGCATCCTGCCTGTTTCTAACAAGAGATCCAGCTGCCAGAATGGAGGTCCACCCAAAAATCAGACAGAAGGCAGTTCTGTGGTAACTCAGCACTTCACCATTTGTATAACTTTGCCCTGCTACTGCTCCAGATAGAGTGGGTAGCAACATTCAAATCATCCTCGTTATCTCAGTGCAGTGTCAAGTCCTATTTTTTCTCACTATGGTGAAAATTTTCAGAAAATGGTATGCAAACTATTATCAATGAATTTGGGAATAAGAAGGAAATTAGGTGGAAATTATTTCAACCAAGGGCTCAAGTTGTGGAATAGGTTGCAAGAGGTGGTCACTGAATCAGACCAGATAAATGAACTCAAGGTTGAATTAGTTGACAGATATGATGAAAAGAAGGTGGGCACAGTTGATTACCAGCAATGGGAGGGGGTTGATGGGCATAAAAATCCTAAATATTCTTCTGTTTTCAAGAAATAATGAAATATCTCAGCCATTCCATCAGCTTGGCTTGGTTGGTTGGTCAGCAGTTTAGGAGCTTAAATGCTACTCCAGAATTTGAATTCACAATGCACACTGTTCTAACAATGCAGTGCTAAGAGCAGACTGCATCATCAAATGTTCCTTCCTTTTGAAGGATTTTAAATCAAGCCTCAACAGGTAACTGTTAAAGATTCATTATCCAAAGAAGAGCAGAATGTTCTTCTCGTGTCCTTGCCAACATTCCTCTTTCAACCAACACCGTCAAAAATAAAGCTATTGCTGCCTGTGGGATCCTGCTGTGTACAAGATGATTGCCGTGCTCACCTATGTAACAGTGACTATAATTCAAATTAATTCATAGTCTGTAAAGTGCTTTGGGACATGATAAGGTGCTATATAAATAAAAGTTCTGTCTTCAGCGACCCAAGATTTAGGGTGTAGTGTGATTAATGTGCATTTTTTTTTTAACAAACTCACCAATTTTCTGTAAAAGACTGTAATTGTTGCAAAGTAGGGAAGCCAACTCTGATGAAACAATAAAACTTCTGGCATTAGGCCAAACATTACTTCTATTTTAGGTTTTGGTACAATTATTCTCAGCAAGGGCTGTAAATAGGGATAAATACATTAGGGATGACTTCTTTTCCCGATTTCTTCAAGTGGTATAGCTCCATTACTGAATTCTGGGAGGAGAATGCTGGAAGAACAGCATGATTCATCAAACCCTGAGGCTATTTTTCATGACGAAGTAGGAGTGTGCTCCTAATGGAGCACACATGGTACTCTGAAGTGTTTAATTATTGGATTCATTCCCCTTCAACAATTCAACTGGTGGGCTTAAATGCAAGAGGACAATTGAACTTGGGTAGCTTTGTTCAGTACTCAGTTTTTTGCACCTGCCCTACTCCACTTACTGTGTGCAGATCAGCTCTTGGCAGGAAATGGGCCACATTTTCTTCTCAGAACAATGGACCTCACAAAAAAATCTCCTAAATTCAAGACAAAAAAGGATAAACCATTACAAGGAGCTAGCAAGTGAAATATATTATTCGCACTACAGCTAAATGAATGGCCTTATCAAACAATCACTGCCAGCAACAAGTCACAATGTGCTATGTGTGTGTCAATGTTTTATCTAATTTCTGTACCAGAAGTCAATACCTTCACATTTTATTCCCTCATGGGAATCAGAAACGTGTAGTCTCTTCCTTACAATATCACAATGCTCATTTTTTAATTCAGAAAATAAAGCCAGATTGATCAATATTAAAACTAGCAAGACAAGACATTACTTCTATTTTAGGTTTTGGTACAATTATTCTCAGCAAGGGCTGTAAATAGGGATAAATACATTAGGGATGACTTCTTTTCCCGATTTCTTCAAGTGGTATTGCTCCATTACTGTAACTCCATTATTAAAACTAGTGAAACAATCATGTGCACATCAGAAACCCAACTAGACATGAATAAAATGTATACAAGGCAGAATGACCTCCCAACCAGATTTGGCTCTTCGCTATCTTCTTGCTGCGTAAATCTCAAGTTCATTCAGTAGTGCAAAAGTATAACACGATTCACATACAGATGCAGTGCATGTGAATTACAGATCTCTCACACTAACCATGAATGTCTACATCGCCTCACAGCTTATTTGAGTTCCATATAGTTAAAAGAGCTGATTCATGTGAAAAATAATTATTATGCACAAATGAAGTAACAGAAAAGGTCACATTATGCCTGCAATCATTGTTCATTGGCCCTCCAACTACTGAAGTAGAATACAAGAGACTACTGCACCATTAGCTCACAATAACAAAGGATTATTTGCAAGTGGGAGGAGCAGGTATATATCAATCTCCACCTACCCCTCCCAAGAATCAATTATTGTATTCATATTCTGGAACTATGACCTCCCTTTATTACAATGTAAAAATCCAACAGCTTTCAGTTCCCTTCATTCGAATTGTACCTTCTGTCATCGCACTGTCTAAAGACTTTTAGATTGTAAAAGTCACGGATTCACATCGTAGACTGTGCTAATTAATCTCTCATATCACTGTAAACCTCAAACCATATTTTCACATTTTTTTACGAAAGGGTGAATATCTTTTCTAAGATGGCAGGGTCGGTGGGGGGGGGGGGGGGGGGTGGGCAAGAGTTTCTGAAAAGATCTTTGTGAATTTGTTTTTAGATTTCCACTGGAACTGCAAGGCACACCCAATAATTTTATTCTAAGGGTTGACAAAATCAAAAGCAACAACTGCATTAATCATGGATTAATTAGGGATAGGCAATTAATTTTGGCCTTGCCAATGACACCCATGAACAAATAAAAATAATGGGGGAAAAAACTGGTTTTGATGTTCTGAATCTAAAATTACTTGGCTGTCATACCAAGATATTCAGTCTAGGGTCATAGAGTCAGAGTTATAGAGCGCAGAAACAGGCTCTTTGGCCCACCGTGTCCGTGCCGGCCATCAAGCACCTATCTATTCTAATCCCATTTTCCAGCACTTGGCCCATAGTCTTGTATGCTATGGCATTTCAAGTGCTCATCTAAATACTTATTAAATGTTGTGAGGGTTCCTGCCTCTTCCACCCCTTCAGTCTAGGAAGATAAAATAACATCTACAATTCCTACATTGGAATTATTTAAAAACTGATAATAAAAAAGTGATTAGTCTCTCATAGTCCAGTTCCAGTTTCACAAAGATGCTGAAATCAGGTTTTATATTTATTTCCCAAGTTGTGTTCAGTCAGTAACGATCACTATTAAAACTCATACCTCGGAGCTAGTCATATTGCGATCTCATCTGTAATTAGTGCTGGACTTGCATTAACACATTCATGAGCAGATTAGGAATTTTGTAACGGAGATTGTGCATTCAGTAGATTCAGCTAAAAAATAGCATAAAATATTGCAGGCATACCACCTTCACCAATGCTTTTACTCAATACTGTACAACTAAATTGTAGTCTCAGAGAAAAGCCTATGGAGCCAGACTCCCTTATGCCCCTGGCCACAGGTAATGTGCAATGGTGAAAGGTGTACAAAGAAGGAAATGGATAAAAAGAGAAAAGATGAAGGAAAACAAAATTCCAGGCTTAACATGCCTCCTTTGTATTTCTTTCACATTAAAAAATGCTGAAAAAATTAGAATGTCAAGACCCTACGTGTAAGTAATACTTTCAGAGTTCTAATGGTCTCTCGCACACTGAGAAAGAAATTACTGTTTACAGGTCATCATTATTCATAAACCTTTACCATTACTAGACTGCTGCGACATGATTCAACTTTGACATGTTAGTTAAAAACATGGATGTCATGGTATTGCAATATGCAGTAGCAATGTGTCACAGTGTGACATGTCCAATGGTATCCAGGCTGCCTTTGTAATAACCATGCAACTATGATGATGTTACATCAACATAAAATGATTGAAAAATAGCACACCTTTTGAAAGTTTTGTTCTTATCAAAGTGAGGAATGCCACAATAGCAAATGTCCGAATTCATGCCGCATAGGACCTTATAGCCAATAAAGGAGAACATGAGAGTGAGTGGGTTGAGGTGTGGTTATGCGAGAACATTCATCCCAGCGTTCAGTAATGGATTTAAACTCTGTTTCCAGAGATTAAAGGAAATTTTGCTAGCTCATTGTGTCACACAATTGCTAACCAAAGCTGTTTTTTACAAAACAAAATATAGACAAATAAATTAAAAGCTTTTGCAGCTTTGCAAACATCATACATGGTAATCCATTACTACTTTAATTTGCAATTTAAACTTAATAAGGATATATTTTTAAGGAATATCACAGACATCATGACGTGTACATTAAGTCTGGCTATATCATCATCAGAACCTTTTGTACAATCTGGTAACAGTCTCATTCAGCTCCTATGCTAGGCCAACCAGGACAATGTAGTTCAAAGCAGTCATGCTTAATTTGACCTTTTCCATAAAACAGCTAGATATGTAAGATTCTGTCTCATGAAAAGGGTCTGTTTTCCTTCATAAATCACATCATTATTTTAAAAACCTATGTGACTTGCTAGTATCATGTGAATCATATAAACTGCTAAACACTCTAGGAGGTGGGTGATATCTGCTGTTTCTTTTGATCATGGTCTTGAGCACAGATATCTTGGTCCATGATAACACGAATGGTGAATTTAATCTTGGTGATCCTGGTTTAAAGTAAAATATTGTGGGTGCACTGAGATTTCAGTAAAAGTGCAACCAGAGCCAAAGAAAGGTAAATTAACCACTTTCTTCTGCTGAAAATGGAACTTGGTTGGTTGAGAAAGACCTTACTGATTCATTCACTTTGGATCCAATCATTATGGATTGGGGTGCTGCTGATGTGTTGAAGGACAGCAGTAAGCTGGACAGGATGATTCTTAGTCACAGGGTTTGAAGTTCAGGATATCTGAGGGGACGGACATTCAGTGATAGTCCCATTTAAAATGACATGGGTTTCTTTGTCTCATATCCATGAGGTACAGTGGGAGGTATGGCATATCTTTTATTTACCTCTGCTTGTTCTTTGTGAAGCATTGTAGATTTCTGTTTATAGTCTGCATGGGTTTAGTCTTTACAAAGAAAACGGAAGAATGAATAAGCAAATGGCTATTTTTAAAAATGCAAGCGGCAAAGTAGCAATTTTAATTATCCAGTCTCAGCACAAACCTGAGCGCAATGAAGCAGTACAGGTTTAGCTGTGGTTGCCAGGAGTCCCACAGAATCTTGCCATTCTTCTTGCCTTAATCCTGCTCTGTGAAGCTTCACATTTTTCATTACTAATGTTCCATGGAGCGAGGACCTTCAGTACAAACAAGAACATCCATAAAGGCAGGTGCAGTGAGAATACTGCAACGGCAACACCCACACATGCCTGGTATCTATGTTGAGTGAGTTCCTCAGGCACAATGAAGAGGCTTACCCTACAATCCTGTAGAATACTACCAAGAAATGCAACATCAGCTCTACTTCAGTGCATTAAGAGCACAGCAAATAAAGTTGGATATTGCACCACCAGATAGAGTACTGCCCATTTGCATCTGTATGCAGCTGGCAAATTCTGAGATCCCAGCACCTGTGCTGGAAATCCTTGCACATAGCACTACTTTATATCCCTGACTGTCAGTGAGGTTTTTAATGACTGAAACGAATTTGCAAGTAGTTTCAATCATTCAAATATGAATGGTGATATAGCAGGCCACTGCAGTTTGTTGTCATCGAAGCTTTGCATTTTATATTGCTGTCAATGCATATCCTTACCTTTCAGCCGAGTTATCTTGCTAAAGGTATAGCATGACACACTTACTGGTTTATATTCTGCGTTCTTGACACTAAAAGTATACTATAAAATCACCTTTCTATTCATGCGCGTATGTGAGGGTCCTTGAAAGTGTGCAGAGGAGTTTTACCAGAATGGTTCCAGGGATGAGGGATTTTAGTTACAAGGTTAGGTTGGTGAAGCTGGGGTTGTTCTCCTTGGAGCAAAGGAGATTGAGGGAGATTTGAGAGAGGTATGACAGTTTTAGATAAGGTAGACAAAGAAATGCAGCTCCTGTTAGCTGATCAGACAAGGACTCGAGGACACAGATTTAAGAGGCTGAATTTTACTGGCCCCTCGATGCCGTGAGTCACGGTAGGGGGGCCCATGCAATTCTGCGGGGAGAGGCGCGCCTCGACCCCTGACGTCAAGAAGGGCCCACCACATATTACCGGCGGCAGGGGGACCTCAGTGCGGCACCCCTGCCACCAAGCTGCGGGGTCTTAATCTAAATATTTAAATCAGCAGTAATTAAATGCAAATTAACTTACCTGCCATCGGTGCCAGCCCAAGCTGATTTTACTGCCACCAATCGAAACCGCGCACCTTCGGAACTCCATACGGAGTTCTGAGGCGAGTTACTGGTGGGGATAGGGGAAGAGTAAAATTATCAGGGCAGGGGCGGTGGGGAGCGGGGGTGGGGGGGGGGGACAGCTTGGAAAACCTTTTTCATTGGGTGCGGGAATGCTGGAAAGGGGTTTAGGGTCAAAGGGAATAAAGTTCGGAGGGGAAGGTCGTTACTAATTAATTTTTTTTGGTGGGGGGAATAGACCAAAATAATGACAATGTGCACTGGGGGGCGGGAGAGGGGATTGCAGGTGTGGACAAATCTTTATTTAAATTATTATAAATTATCAATTATTAATCATTTAAATGTCCTCCAAAGGCTTGAAGCCCCTTAAAAATGGCACAGGCACCTGCGCGATGGCACCAGGCGCCGTTGCCGGGACACAGCAGCCGCCCCCCCATGTCATCGGGGGGGGGGGGGGGCCGCTCTGCCCTCTCTATTTAAATGAGCCCCCGCGCATAATATCGCAGGGGCTCTGTGGCGGCATTTCCATGTTGGAAGCCACTGCTTTCAGCGCGCTGTTAAAATTCAGCCCAAGGTTTTGGGCAAGAGATGCAGGGGGGATGTAAGTAAGAACTTTTTTATACAGTGACTGGTAATGACCTGAAACTGCCTGCGAGGGTGATGGAAATGGAGATAATCAATGATTTCAAATGGAAACCGGATGGGAATTTGAGGGAAATAAACTTGTAGGGCAACAAGGATAGAGCGGGGGAGTGGGAGTGACTGGATTACAGAGAGCAGCATGGACTCGATGGACCAAATGGCCTCCTTATGTGCCATAATGATTCTACAACACATTTTTACTCATAAATATAAAAATAATGTTTTTCTTCAGGTTTCAGGATAGTCTAGGTCATTCACACAGAAACATAGGGCTGAATTTTACAGACCCCCCCCTTGATGTCGGGGATCGTGGCGGGGGGGACCGGAAAACACCTCCAGGCAAGGCCCGCCATGAACCGCGACATCGGGAAGGGCCAGCCCCATATTGCCGGTGCTAGTGAGGCCTCATGGCGGCCCCTCACCACTCGGCAACGGGAGACCAATTTCAATTTGTAAATTAATGTAAATACCTGAATTAATGACTGTCGCACTCCCGCCATCCGTCCCAGAGCGATATTAGTGCCAGTGGCTGGCACTCCTGCATCTTCGGATCCCTGTCCAGGGATCCAAGGCAGAACACTGGTGGGGAGAGGGGAGCAGGTCAGTTTTACAGTGTGGTGGGGTGCGGGGGTGGTGTAGAGGATGGTGAGATGGGTTACAGTGCACAGTTTATGAACTTTTTGGGGGGTGGGATAAGGTGGGCAGGGGAAGTGTTTTGGGGAGAGGGAAGAGGGAAAGTAATGCATTACATGTTTATTACGGGGATGGGAGAGGGGCAAATTAAAAGTTTTGAAACTTTTTTGTAAGCTCTTTCTCTAAATATTTAAATTAAATGGAAGAGCTCAAAGCCCTTTAAAATGGCGTCAAGTGCCTGCACAAAAGTTGTTGACGCGATTGCCGGGGATAGCGAGCCTGCCCCCTCCACGTCATTGGGGTGGGCAGTCCGTGCGGCAGCTCTATGGCGGAGCGCCATTGTTATCAGCGGTGGCACCATAAATTTCAGCCCATACTGTCATATACTGTCAATGTAGCCAATTGAGAAGAATTCAGTGATACAGCTGACGATGTCATCATGTATGCTTGCTTTTCTCATATAGACGTAGCCTAAAAGCATAGCTCTTATATTGTATTTAATAAAAGATCTTTTATGGCCCATTAACAACTCAGAAGCAACTTTGTGGTGGCCAGCAAAAGAGATATGGGGGTAAATTAAACCCCAAAAATGGGTGGGTTGGGGTCAGGTGGGATGTTAAAATTTTTTTAAAATCTCAAATCTGAACCCAACTTGCTCATTTCCGGCTTTAACAGAGGCGGGAGAGGTGGTGGATAAACAACCCACTCCCAGGAGGCAGATTGGCCATTTAAATATTATAATAAGGCTGTGTGTCTCATATTTAACTTGCCTTCTAGGTCTAACCCTGGCCTCGGGAGACAAGGACTTTGTGAAAAAGCTAGGTGTTTTTACAGCACTGCTTGTGGGCCAGGAGGAGCAGGAGTGCTTCCTCCCAGCCTACCAGGATTACTTGCTTCCCTGCCCACAATCAACAACCGAACCCTCAACGATCACAAATCTCGCCAACATTAAGTATTGTACAACGATTCCCACTACAATTGGTCCTCCACCACCACCACCCCCACTCCAGGTTGGCAATTCCCCCAACCTGCTAGAGATCATATTCCCCTCCTGGGATCAGCAACCATCTCCCCTCACCCTCAATCCAGGCATAGAACCGCCTCCAAGGATTGGCCAGCTGAAGAAGTCTCACTTCCCCATCTGGTGTATCCAAGATCCACTGTTCAATCTATGATTGCTCATTCCAAGCAAAATCTGGTCTCATCAGTCATTAAAGAATTCACTCCAAAATATTAGATGGTCATCCAGCTGCCTTCTTCAATATTAAAGGACGAATGACAACAAATGGGGTGCTAGAGTAACTGACTCAAGTTTATATGGTGCCCTCCTGGTGGTCAGCCTCAGAAACTTCAGGTTTGCTGCCAGCTACATGAGGCCTATGTGTCAGGAGCCTTCATATCTCATTAAATTAAACAGAAAAGTATCTAAAGACCAACTCTCAGAAACTAAATCCTCTTAAATTGCAAATACTGCCATCATACATCATACTCCTCCTCATTCCCTACACTTCAACCATGCTGAAAAGAAAACTTCTTGCACTCTCTCTTTCCTGGAAATTTCAAAACTGGAACTTCTTACCACACTGTCTTCCCTACCTCTTAGAGCCAGTGACAACCTTGTATTCATATAATGAAATCCCAAGGGGGATCCACTGGTCCCCCTCCTATGGAAATAACAAAAATAAGCAGGAGTAACTAGGTCATCTTTCCATCATATTCAAGGAAAATGTCTGATGGGGAGGAGCGAACAGTCGCTGAAACAGGTTCATCGTCCTGTCGCTCAGTCAGTACCTTTCATTTGTGTGAGGCTGATACACAGAGCAAATGAAAACATACTGACCTTCACAGGGCAAGTGTGGCCCTACCAGTAGGATTCAAGCCACCCAAATAAGCTGGAAACTCGAAGAATTTTTAAAAAATTAGCCAAATCAATCCCCTTGCTCGGGAGCTGTTAGAAATATCGACAGGGTCTGGGGCGTATACATGTGTGTGTGTGTGTGTGTGTGTGTGTGTGTGTTTGTGTGTTTCAGGGCAGGGGTGGGGGGAGGGTAGTGGAAATGTGGAGTTGCATATCAACCCTTCAAAAGGTGGACAATCATAGGCTTATCCACTGGAATGGGCAAGCAGGCAACTACAAAGTAGCCTTTGCGCTCAACAGTCCAATATAAATGAGGTGCCTTTTGACTGACCCTGTCAATTTTGGCAAGGAATTTTAGGGCCAGCACCTTTAAAATAACAAAAAGTCCCAAAGCACTTCACCGAAGAGTAAAAGTGGACACAAAAGATAAGTGAGAAAAATAGAAGAGGTGATTGAAGACAAGCTCCAATAGTTAAGCTTTGAAAAGGCACTTAATAGTCTGCAAAAAGACACTGGGTTTGAGGGAATGAGTTCCTGAGTGCAGGGCTTAGGCAGGTGAAAGCTCTGCCGTTGCTGGTTAAATGGTAGGAACGTGGATCCACAGGACGCCAGAGAGGTGGGGTGGGTGAGGCTGTGGAGGGGATAAGAATTTTGAAATTGATGTACTGGGGATTGGGACATAACCATGGGCAGCAAGGATCGAAATAACTGGCAAGTGGGCCTCAGGCTGTGGGCAGTAAAATTTCAGACAAGATGGAGGATGGAGCTTAGAATGTTGTGGAGGCCTCTCATAGCCATTTAACTTGTTTTCTCTACCCTTTTTCTATCTATGAGTCTTTGCCTTCAGGAATATTGGACCATAAAAAGTTCCAAAGTTCATCTGGCCAGTCTCAAAAATCTGATGCCTCTGAATTGCCCAATCCCTCAAATATCTATCCAACTCTCCCTTAATTTTTTTCTACACTAATTGCTTCCACAGCTTCCCTGGGCAATCCATTTCACATGTTCATTTCACCAGCTGTGTAAAATAGTTAAATCCAGGTTTTCTCTGCACCTTCCTTCTTTAAAGCTTGGACCTATAGCCTCTGGCTCTGGAGTTTCTGGTGATCTTGAACATGGACCCTTCATCTCGGTTACTCAATTGAAAAATATCAACGTTCCCAGTCCACTAATTACAGTGGTTGCAGCAGAGAAAACTTTTCTCAGCATTCATCCAGCTAGCATTTTCACAAAGCTTTAGCATCAGGCCTGGTTTACCAGGAACCACATGTTTCTAAAAACTCTCCAATTAGGTAAATCACCAATCCTCCTTTGACAGCACCTTCTAAACCTGTGACAGCTACCATCTAGAAGGACAACAGCAGCAGTTGCATGGGAATACCATGACCTGCATTTCCCCTTCAAGTCACACACCATCCTGACTTGGAGCTATATCACCGTTCCTTCACTATCACTGGGTCAACATCCTGGAAACTCCCTCACTAGCAGCACTGTGAGCATATCTGCACCACATGGACTGCAGTGGTTCGAGAAGGCGGCTCACTACCACCTTGTCAAGGGCAATTAGGGATGGGCAACAAAACTGGCCTTGCCAGCAATGCTCACATCCCATGAAAGAATTTTAAAAACCTTTAAACTTGTCAGACCAACCCAGTAACTACAATTAGAAATATAGGGACAGTTTTTAATTGAGTTAAAATCATATTGTATTTTATAAAATGATAGACGAAATGGGAACAGTGTCTCAACAGAAAACATTCTTCATTCTGAGCACTCCGATGTGCATTAATGCTACTCTGCACATTAAACTGCCCGCAGATCGTAAAAATTGCAAAGATAACTCTTTTAAAATACTAGCCAACTGAGTAATAACTTCAAAGGCCGCTTCCGTTAACCAAACAATGGGATATGTTATCCTTCCATTTCTCACATCGATAGTTTCAATCATTTCAATCTGATCATACTTATGGTTCCTCAAAACTACAAAATTAAAAAAAATTATTTTGTACAAGATGAATTTCCTTATAAAAACAAATGTAATTTTGTTTTTTACTTAAAAATCCTAGAGTTGCAGAAGCAGGTGGTGCAGTAAGTTGGTTTTTTCCCCTGTTCTTTCCCCTCTGAAACTCAAAACTCGTCAAGACCGATGACATGAACGTATCCTCTCTGCCACCTGCAAATGTCGACTTGAACTTACTTTTGTGTAACTTCCGTCCATTTCCTAGTGAGTATGGAGCTGCTCTACAATTCTCGCCATATTCGACAGCAGGCTGCTAATCCCATACAGAGAGGCCAAAAGGTGTGGCAAATGGATATGACATCATAGTGTAGTGGGAATGTTTTTGTAAGGTTTATAGACTTTGCTAAGCCAGTGTAGATGATGTTTTACACAACATCGAACTCATACCAATCTTGGGAATGCATGGAGTTGATACTAAACACCAAAGTGAAAAAAGTCCTCAACACTGACCTGGGTGAAAAAAACTCAACAAAGAGTGAAATATTAGTCAGATGCAGAAGGATTAGTATCAAATCCCATTTCAAATTCCATAAATTAAGGTAAAAAGAGTAATGCTTAAGTTAAATTTTAGCATTTCAAGTAATATTTTAAAGACATCACTTGTCATTTGCATATTGGAAGTGGGTTTCTTTACTTAATCTTAAATAAATACCAACAAATATAATCTGGATGTTATATGATGTGACCTGATTTTCAGGATACAACATAAATGCTTGAAGCTCGCAGTATTACTGAAAGTCAATCTAAACACAATCACAATATAGATTATGAATCATCAACAAATGAAAGGAAATGGAGGGATGATGGTTGAGAGGCCAAAGGAAATTGCTTATTTTCATCCAGCCATTTCATAGCATGAACTGCAGCAGTTCAAGAAGGCAGCTCATCGCCACCTTCTCATGGGCAATTAAGGATGGGCAATAAATACTGGCCTGGCCAGCGACGCCCACATCCCATGAAATGAATAAATTAAAAAAAATTTAAAACAATATCACTTTTCCCTGTGTGTTGCTTATAAACAGAGGGGGACTTCAGTTTACACACTCCTTTCCAAACACAGCTAAATGTGTCAAAAAGATGGTCTTGATTCTCATTTAGTTCTAAACATCTCAAAAGACAGACTGTGTGGGTTAAGGTTTGAGCACTGAATTGTTCTCAAAAATGTACAAACTGATCACTAAAGTAAATCTAAGGTTTAATATCCTGAATGGGCAGGTCACATCCAATTGAGTTCAACTAGTGAGTTATGTTTTATAACTGTTCATTTACTGTACAATGGCTCCTGTTGTTCTTAATTTGTTCAGCAACAGAGTGAAGCTGCGGTGCTCCTGTTATGCCAGCCAATAGGGTTTACTACTTAAGAACATGCAATTTTCCCCTCTGGCATCAGTGGCTTTCATCCATTTTCATACTGATTACAAAAGGTAATTTTTCTTTCCCCTCTCAGACTCTCAGATTTTCCTGTGTGTAAGCAGAGGTCTTGTAACTGGGATTTTTTTTTAAAGAATAGTGTCATGCTAGACCCCACCTGCCATGATTGAGGCACATTAATTATGCTATATGGACATTACATTTCAAATTGTTGCTGGGAAGAAGAGAAGAAAAGGCCTATTACAAGGGCTGCCAGACACTTGGCTGCAAGACATTTACATACCAATAGGGACAAGAGAGGTTACTTCCCTTATCCATTTAACCCACAATGGACTTTGAGCACCAGACATTGAAGGCAGGGAAGCACATTCTAGGCGCTGCTAAAATGATACAATCCACAGAGCCAAGATGTGGTCAGACCAATTAGTCACATGACTAACCTGCTTGGCAACCTGGGTTTTTCTGAATTGAACAAACAGTTTGAACTGAAAAAGACTGTTTGCTCCTGGACTAAAAAGATCTCTCTTGTCTGCTCCCATCTCTTTCTCACAAGCCTCTGAATCCACTGAAGACACATGAACCCCATGAGAGAAAAGTCTCCTACAGTGAACAAGGTTTAAGAAGGATACTGGGCCCCAACGAAAAGCAAGATCTATCTACAATCAAGGACTCTACAGTCAGCTTGAAGAACCATAACAAAAACTCTTCAGATATTGACTCAATCTTTTCCACTTTATTTTTTCTTCTGCTCTTTTCTGTCTCTATTTTCATGTGTATATCACGTACGCATGCTAGCGTGGGCACGTCATGTATCCGTAGGTGTCAACTGAATTTGAGTTTAAGTTCAAGTTTATAAAATTTTAACTTTTCTTCTTTAAACCTAAGAAAACCTGTTTGTCCTTGTTTCTTTGCCGATAATTGGAAATTGGTGAACAAGGATTCACCAAGGGAGAGCTAAAAACAGAGTATGTTTAAAAATAAAACCCTGTTACGGTAAGACCAGTTGAAGGCTGAAAGGGACCCCTAGACATCTTTCTCATCTGGTTTCTCATCTGGTTGTAACAGAAATTTGGGGGGTTACGATCCTGGATTTTACCCACAGACAAATGAAAGAAATTGGAAGTGGGAAGCCACATTGTTCCCAATCAAAAACGAGCAAGATTTCAATAGAGGTTTTCTTGTGGTTGTTTGTGTTTGAATACTAACATGTCTGCAACTGAAGCTAGTAGCACTCCAAGCCAGGGTGAAGTAACTTGGAATAAGTTAAAAGCACTTTCTATGGAGGAGTTGAAGAAAATGGCTGAGCAGTGTGGGATCACTGTACGTGGCAAGGCTAGGACGTCTGAACTCCTAAGGCTAGTGGCCAACCATTTTTCCCTTGAATTTGAAGAAGCAGAAACAGGGTTAAAAATTGACCCAGACAGGGTACTACCAGCAAAGATAGAACTGGAACAAAGGATACGTGAATTAGAAGACAGGAAAAGAGAGGGAGAAAGAGAGAACCTTCCAGAAGGAATGTGAAGAGAAACAATGAGAGAAGAGAGAGAGAAAGACAGGAGAAGGAACGAGAGAGAGAGAGAGAAAGAGAAAGAGAAAGAGAGAGAGAAAGAATATTCCAAAAAGAACGAAAAGAGAGCTAACGCGGCATGAGTTAACTAGGGGGCAACAGAGTAACCCCAGTGAAAGCATGGCCAATATGGAGGAGCAGCGGGTTCAGAGAGCACGGCAAGTGGCCGTTCTAGCTGATCAGTTAGCTTTAATTTATAAAAGTCGGTTTCCCAGGGCAGAACCTTTCCTAGTCACACCCACAAATCTGAACGGGACAAAGGGTGGGAAGGTGATAGGAGCCCAAGCAGTCCTGGGAGAAGAGGGAAAGCAGGAGACACAGGGGGCCCTCCTCTAGGCAAAAAGGAAGGTGCTCGGAGCAAGAGTGAGACCCAGAGACCTGTGCTTCCATTGTAATAAAGCAGGACATTTAAAAGCTGACTGCTGGAAACTAAAGAGAAAACCTGTCGGGTTAATCAGGGCACACCTGCTCAGTGAAAAAGTGAACCTGATGGAAAGCACAGCAGAATAAGCTGTGGATTTAACTGCAGTAAAAGTGAGACCCAGGAAGCTTACGGCTACAAGTGCAGGAATACTTAATAGGATTCCTGAAGGTTATCAGGATTTTGTGTCTGAAGGGAAAGTAGCCCCATACCCCTCGAGTGGGGCAAGCAAGCCCATAGTAATCCTTAGGGACACAGGGGCCACTAGATCCCTTTTACTGGGAGAAGGCGTGACCTTTCCCCCAGAGAGTACAGTGAACACCAGAATGATGGTGAATGGTATTGGAGGGCAGTGTATGCCTGTACCTGTACACCAGGTGCACCTGGAGTGCGACCTCATTTTGGGACCGGTGACCGTAGGGATTGTCCCTAGTTTGCCTGTGCTCGGGGTTGACCTGCTCCGAGGTAATGATCTGGCGGGGGTGAAGGTGGTAGCCCCCCCAGTAGTGAAAGAAAGACCACAGGAGATTAGAGAGACAGGGCAGTGGCAGGAGACGGACCCCTGCAGTTTCCCTGAATGTGTAGTGGATCAGGCCATGATCAAACCTGCTCCCCCAGAGGAGACTCAATTGGCACTGCAGGCAGCTGACCAGGTCGGTCTGTCTGAGACTTTCTTTGGAAAGTTAGGAGACCCAGGAAATGAATTAAATAAATTTTCCCTATCTGAGGCTCAGCGAGCAGACCCAGTATTGTGAGAGTTAGCACAGGCTGCCCAATCTGAAAATGAAGCAGAGGGATTCCCTGATTGCTACTATTTAAAGAATGAGGTACTGATGAGGAAATGGAGTTCTCCTCACAGACCTGAGGGCAAGGAGTGGACAGTAGTTTCACCAGTTACTGGTGCCACAGAGGTACCGGGGAGAAATATTAAGAAGGGCCCATGAAACTACAGTGGCTGTACAAGCCATTTTACAAAGACCAAAGCCCGCAAAAAAAGCAGTTCGACTGGGCAAAACTCCACAAAGAAGTGGCGGAGTACTGCAGGAGTTGCCACATGTGCCAGGTTGAGGGGAAACCCCACCTTACAGTAAAACCTGCACCCCCAAGTCCTCTACTGGTGTTAGGAGGACCCTCCAGCAGAGGGCTGGTGAACTGTAAGGGTCCCCTGCTGAGATCAAAAGGGGACAGGCAGGCACAGGGCTGGTAAAAGGTTAGAAAGGGAAGGGGGAAAGGGAAGGGGGAAAAACAACCAAGAGGGCAGGTTAAAGGAAGTCCGGGAGGAATCCCAGATAAAAACTCCGACTGTCCGGTCAGCCAAACCCGAAGAATTTGAAAATTTAGACCCCACATCCTCCTATGTAAATGCAGACACAAGAAGCACCCCATCGGAGTTGCTAACAGCATTTACATGAACCTGCAGAAACAAAGACAGACCTCTAGGGGGCGCAGAAACAATGAGGGTGATGCCTCAGCTAGTCAAAGTGACACAGGGGAGTGCAGTAGAGCCTGCACAATACCTGCAGGCAGGAGTGTCCCAGAGGACAAAGGGGAGATTAGCAAAGAATCCTTCCCCCACAGTCAGAAAAAAAGAGAACCATCCATCCCCCAAAGTCAAAAGCCTTTGCCTGACTCAGCAAAGCACTGAAGGACAGTTCAGGATAGACCCGCCCACTAATGACTCTCCTAAAAAATTCCAACTCAGGGCTAATTAAACCTAACCAGCTCAAAGACCATAGGCAGCCATGTAAATGGACAAACTGAAGAACAACTTCTCCAAAGAACAACATGTTTATTGGGATGCCAAAAAAGGGGTAATTAAAGCAGCACGAGCACTAAGAAAAGACAGGCTGTAACAAGTTTTAGTTTTTTTCTGAATCTTACATTTTCTCTCGACCCTTTTAATTAAATGCGCCTTTTCTCAAATCGCATTTCATTCTACTGACTGTGCAGGGGTCATGCTAGACCCTCACCTGCCAAGAATAAGGCATATTAATTTTGCTGCATGGACATAAAATTTCAAATTGTTGCTGGAAAGAAGAGAAGGCCTGTTACAAGGGCTGTCAGACACTTGGCTGCAAGACATTTACATACTAATAGGGATAAGAGAGGTTACTTCCCTTATCCATTTAACCCACAATGGACACTGAAGGCAGGGAGGCGCATTCCAGGCCCTGCTAAGATGATACAATCCACAGAACCAAGACGTGGTTAGACCAGTTAGTCACATGACTAACCTGCTAGGCAACCTGGGTTTTTCTGAATTGAACAAACAGTTTGAAAAAGACTATTTGCTCCTGGACTGAGAAGATCTCTCCTGTCTGCTCCCATCTCTTTCTCACAAGCCTCTGAATCCACTGAAGACACATGAACCCCAAGAGAGAAAAGTCTCCCACAGCGAACAACGTTTCAGAAGGATACTGGGCCCCAATGAAAAGCAAGATCTACCTACAATCAAGGACACGACAGTGAGTTCAAAGAACCGTAACAAAAACTCTTCAGATATTGACTCAAACTTTTCCACTTTATCTTTCTTCTGCTCTTTTCTGTCTCTATTTGCATGTGTGTATCGCATATGCATCTGAGCGTGGGTGCGACGTGTATCCATAGGCCTCAACCCAATTAGAGTTTAAGATCAAGTTTAATAGATTTAAAGAAGAAAAGTTGAAATGTAAGAAAACCTGTTTCTGCTGGTTTCTTTGCCTTATAATTGGAAAGTGGGGGGTGAATACAGATTCACCAAGGGCGAGCTCAAAAATCAGTGTTTTAAAAATTAAACCCTGTTAGGCTAAGACCAGGTGAAGGCTGAGAGGGACCCCTGGACACCTTTCTCACCTGGTCATAACAATAGTTAGAAGATAACTAAACCCATTCTGGATTATATATTGCGTACTTACAGCACTCACCCTAGAATTACTTTCTTCTTTCAGTTGTCTAATCTCCATTAGTCTATCCCACTTATCTTACACTCAGGTCTCATTGAGAAAAATTAAGCAAAATCGATGTTATTTAATATTTTAGCTTTATCCATTTCTCCTCCCATCCGCACGTCAATGCTCCTATCACAATATATCAATGCACGTCTTTTTAGGCTCTGAACAGCAGATAGCACTTCCATGAGACATGTTAAAATGTTGCTTTTTCAAACTTTTCCATGGCATTGGCAAAGTCTGTCAAAACATGTAGAATAATTCACCTCTGACACTAATAAAGCTGAAATAGCACCCCCTTTAGGATGCATCAACCATGTAAAGCCAGCAATATGTATTCCCCTGCTGTCAAACTATAGTTTGAAGTACTGAAGGAATGTATAATACTGTTGAAATGTGCTGATTTGCCACAAATTGCAAAAACTTGAATTTTTTTAAAAATTCATTCATGGGATGTTGGCGCCGCTGGCCAGGCCAGCATTTATTGCCCATCCCTAATTGCCCTTGAGAAGGGGGTGGTGAGCTGCCTTCTTGAACCGCTGCAGTCCATGTGGGGTAGGTACACTCATAGTGCTGTTAGGAAGGGAGTTCCAGGATTTTGACCCAGCGACAGTGAAGCAACGGCGATATAGTTCCAAGTCAGGATGGTGTGTGACTTGGAGGGGAACTTGCAGGTGGTGGTGTTCCCATGCATGTGCTGTCCTTGTCCTTCTAGTTGGTAGAGGTCGCAGGTTTGGAAGGTGCTGTCTGAGGAGCCTTGGTGCATTGCTGCAGTGCATCTTGTAGATGGTACACACTGCTGCCACTGTGCGTCGGTGGTAGAGGGAGTGAATGTTTGTAGATGGGGTGCCAATCAAGCGGGCTGCTTTGTCCTGGATGGTGTCGAGCTTCTTGAGTGTTGTTGGAGCTGCACCCATCCAGGCAAGTGGAGAGTATTCCATCACACTCCTGACTTGTGCCTTGCAGATGGTGGACAGGCTTTGGGGAGTCAGGAGGTGAGTTACTCGCCACAGGATTCCTAGCCTCTGACCTGCTCTTGTAGCCACGGTATTTATATGGCTACTCCAGTTCAGTTTCTGGTCAATGGTAGCCCTAGGATGTTGATAGTGGGGGATTCTGCGATGGTAATGCCGTTGAATGTCAAGGGGAGATGGTTTGATTTTCTCTTGTTGGAGATGGTCATTGCCTGGCACTTGTGTGGCGCAAATGTTACTTGCCACTTATCAGCCCAAGCCTGGATATTGTCCAGGTCTTGCTGCATTTCTGCACGGACTGCTTCAGTATCTGAGGAATCACGAATGGTGCTGAACATTGTGCAATCATCAGCGAACATCCCCACTTCTGACCTTATGATTGAAGGAAGGTCATTGATGAAGCATCTGAAGGTGGTTGGGCCCAGGACACTACCCTGAGGAACTCCTGCAGTGATGTCCTGGAGCTCAGATGATTGACCTCCAACAATCACAACCATCTTCCTTTGCGCTAGTGGAGGGTTTCCCCCCTGATTCCCATTGACCTCAGTTTTGCTAGGGCTCCTTGATCAAATGCTGCCTTGATGTCAAGGGCAGTCACTTTCACCTCACCTCTTGAGTTCAGCTCTTTTGTCCACGTTTGAACCAAGGCTGTAATGAGGTCAGGAGCTGAGTGGCCCTGGCGGAACCCAAACTGAGCGTCACTGAGCAGGTTATTGCTAAGCAAGTGCTGCTTGATGGCACTGTTGATGACACCTTCCATCACTTTACTGATGATTGAGAGTAGGCTGATGGGGCGGTCGTTGGCCGGGTTGGACTTGTCCTGCTTTTTGTGTACATGACATACCTGGGCAATTTTCCACATTGCCGGGTAGATGCCAGTGTTGTAGCTGTACTGGAACAGCTTGGCTAGGGGCACGGCAAGTTCTGGAGCACAGGTCTTCAGTACTATTGCCGGAATATTGTCAGGGCCCATAGCTTTTGCAGTCTCCAGTGCCTTTAGTCGTTTCTTAATATCATGCGGAGTGAATCGAATTGGCTGAAGTCTGGCATCTGTGATGCTGGGGACTTCAGGAGGAGGCCGAGATGGATCATCAATTCGGCACTTCTGGCTGAAGATTGTTGTAAGTGCGTCAGCCTTATCTTTCGCACTGATGTGCTGGGCTCCCCCATCATTGAGGATGGGGATATTTGTGGATCCACCTCCTCCAGTTAGTTGTTTAATTGTCCACCACCATTCACGGCTGGATGTGGCAGGGCTGCAGAGCTTAGATCTGATCCGTTGGTTATGGGATCGCTTAGCTCGGTCTATCGCATGCTGCTTACGCAGTTTGGCATGCAAGTAGTCCTGGGTTGTAGCTTCACCGGGTTGACACCTCATTTTGAGGTATGCCTGTGCTGCTCCTGGCATGCCCTCCTGCACTCTTCATTGAACCAGGGTTGGTCTCCTGGCTTGATGGTAATGCTAGAGTGGGGATATGCCAGGCCATGAGATTACAGATTGTGGTTGAGTACAATTCTGCTGCCCACAGCACCTCATGGATGCCCAGTTTTGCATAGCTAGATCTGTTCAAAATCTATCCCATTTAGCACGGTGGTAGTGCCACACAACACGATGGAGGGTGTGAAGGTGGGACTTCGTCTCCATGAGGACTGTGCAGTGGTCACTCCTACCAATACTGTCATGGACAAATGCATCTGCAGCAGGCAGATTGGTGAGGACGAGGTCAAGCATGCTCTTCCCTCGTGTTGATTCCCCCACCACCTGCCGCAGACCCAGTCCAGCAGCTATGTCCTTTCGGACTCGGCCAGCTCGGTCAGTAGTGGGGCTACCGAGCCACTCTTGGTGATGGACATTGAAGTCCCCCACCCAGAGTACATTTTGTGCCCTTGCCACCCTTAGTGCTTCCTCCAAGTGGTGTTCAAAATGGAGGAGTACCGAGTCATCAACTGAGGGAGGGCGGTAGGTGGTAATCAATAGGAGGTTACCTTGCCCATGTTTGACCTGATGCCATGAGACTTCATCGGGTCCGGAATCGATGTTGAGGACTCCCAAGGCAACTCCCTCCCTACTGTATACCACTGTGCCACCACCTCTGCTGGGACTGTCCTGCCGGTGGGACAGGACATACCCGGGGATGGTGATGGTAGTGGCTGGGACATTGTCTGTCAGGTATGATTCCGTGAGTATGACTATGTCAGGCTGTTGCTTGACTAGCCTGTGGGACAGCTCTCCCAACTTTGGCACAAGCCCCCAGATGTTAGTAAGGAGAACCTTGCAGGGTCGACAGGGCATGGTTTGCCATTGTCGTTTCCGGTGCCTAGGTCGATGCCGGGTGGTCCGTCCGGTTTCATTCCTTTTTATTGATTTCATAGTGGTTAGGTACAACTGAGTGGCTTGCTAGGCCATTTCAGAGGACAGTTAAGAGTCAACCACATTGCTGTGGGTCTGGAGTCACATGTAGGCCAGACAAGGTAAGGACAGCAGATCTCCTTCTCTAAAGGACATTAGTGAACCAGATGGGTTTTTACAACAATCAACAATGGTTTCATGGCCATTTTTAGACTAGCTTTTAATTCCAGATTTATTAATTAAATTCAAATTCCACCTTCTGCTGTGGTGGGATTCGAACCCATGTCCCCAGAGGAATACCCTGGGTCTCTGGGTTACTAGTCCAGTGATAATACCACTACGCCACCGCCTACCCCCTGCTCTTCAAAATTATGCTTTACCATAACTCGGTGTTAACCTTTGATACAGAGCTCATTTCAGTAAAATCAGTGTGAACAAAGATTGATAGTGAATGCAATGAAAGATGATGTACTCTGTCCAAGCTTTGTGAATTTACATATTCATACCATACTTATGCTTATTTTATTGTGATTTTAAAGCCTCCATAATTACTGCATTAATTATAAACTACAGGGTTTGTTTTTAAATACAAACTCCTTTAAGATCACCCAGTAATTTTCAATATAGGTGGGCTACAAAAGGGCTATTATTCGATGGTTCAAGATGACCACCACCTTCTTAAAGGCAATTAGGGATGGGCAATAAATGCTGGCCTAGCCAGCGATGCCCACATCCCACGAACAAATGCCATAATGTGCAATGGAACCAACATCTACTGCGTTTCCAGTCCTTTAGAAAACACTAACCAATTGTTCTCTGGGGATAGGCACTTCTTCCACCTATCCCCATTACATTCCTTTGGCAGACTGGGGGGTTTCCAGAGTTTCCCAGGAATTCCACTCAAAGTACCCCAAATAGGTCCTACTGGAAGTATACCTGCTGAGAGTAAGCATAGGACATAGATACAGCAGTAGGCCATTCAGCCCCTCGAGCCTGCTCCACCACTCTGCACCTCAACTCCATACGTTACGACAGTGCTTCTATTTTTTGTTAAACTTTTGAGGACTTATATTTAAATTGTGGAAATGGATTCATTTCTTGGTCGCTGAAGATTTCATAGTTATTCGACTTTTTTAAAGTTCACAGAGGAGACACTTGAGATGTTGTTGTTGAACACAACGTTTTGCTGGAAATCCTGTGATTGAAGACAAATAAACAACAGAAACCTTGGACTAAGGGGTGATGTTTAGAGAGAAGCGACAAGGCAAGATTTATGAGGGTCGGGTCAGGGGTTTTTTGACCTGCTGTTTGGAGTTTCACTTTTGGAGAGATTGTTTTTGGTTTCACTTTGGACAGAGTTGGAGGTGTGGACAATGTTAAAAAAAAACAGTTGGAGAATATTTGCCAAGGGAGCAAACCCCAACTCAGCTTATTCCATCTCTTTCAAAAGCCTGCCAGCTTTTCGATCTCTTTAAGAAGCTCTGAAAAACAAGTGTAAGAAACAGACTGAAAGTGTTGCCAAATTTCTCCTGAAAGGCCTGCCAAACTGATCCTTCAGGCCACCTGAAAAGAATTGTTCTAGGAAGATCCCAGTGACAGCTATCTATGCGTAATTGGGACACCAGACAAAAAAGGGACAACCGACATCTTTCCATATCTTCTCTTCCTTTTTCTTCAAGAATTACCAAGTATTTCACCAAAATATTCTTTTTTTGTTTTTTTTTTGCAACAAACCTCTGCAGAGGGAGAATTACTGTATTTTTTTCAGAGTGAGTGTGAGTGTGTGAGGTTCTAATTTAAAAAGGGAACTTTCATATTTCAATCAGTGTGTTAATGCATTGCTTGGTTACTACATAATTCTTGTTTTGATAATAAACAGATAATTTTATTGTTTATTAAAGAAACCTGGTTGGTGTCATTTATTCTGGGAGAAAGAATAGGCTATATGATTAACCACATTGGGATCTGGGTAAACATTTTAATATGTGTTGTGACCTGTGGAGAAATGGAATTACAAATGACAGTGCACTCCTCCTGCCTCGGTCACAACACAAATAAGGCAGAGGTTCCACTATAGGATTACAATGGGATCTAACTTGAAGAGGGCAGCAATTGGTCACAGAAGCGCTGACTACCATTGGAACGGGGGTCACGCAGTACGGCTGAAAAATATTCTCTGTAAAGATTTATTCCTTTTTCTTCAATCCAATCCAGGTCCTTCGGCATCTCTTTTGGAACAGCAGGGGGAAATTTCAAGTTCCAACGCTTCTGTGGGTCAAATACCACTGTGTCATGCTGGGCCCCCACTTGCCAAGAACGATGCATATAAATTTCACCATACGGACATTAAATTTCAAATTGTTGCCGGGAAGAAGAGAAGGCCTGTTACAAGGGCTGCCAGACACTTAGCTGGAGG
Source organism: Heterodontus francisci (assembly GCF_036365525.1). Taxonomy (NCBI): domain Eukaryota; kingdom Metazoa; phylum Chordata; class Chondrichthyes; order Heterodontiformes; family Heterodontidae; genus Heterodontus; species Heterodontus francisci. Next base: position 48,142,455 of record NC_090386.1, on the reverse strand, counting down.
ATATTTGCATACCAATAGGGACAAGAAAGGTTACTTCCCTTATCCACTTATCCTAAAATGGACTTTGATCACCAGCTATTGTGTGTGAGAGGAGACATTCCAGGGTCTGCTAGGACAACAGAAACCACAAACACAGAAGTGGTTACACCAGTTGGTCACATAACTAACCTGCTGGCCAACTTGGGGAGTTTTGAATTGTACAGACAGTTTTTGAACTGAGAGAGACTGTATGCTTCTGCACTGAGGAGACCTCTCCTGTCTGTCTATGAGAAGGACGATGTAGCTGTAGAGATCAGGGAGGGGGATTGTGATATAGTCAAACAAATTAGCATTGAAAGGGAGGAGGTATTAGCAGTTTTAGCAGGCTTAAAAGTGGATAAATCCCCAGGCCCAGATAAGATGTATCCCAGGCTGTTATGTGAGGCAAGGGAGGAGATAGCAGGGGCTCCGACACAAATTTTCAATTCCTCTCTGGCCACAGGACAGGTGCCAGAGGACTGGAGGACAGCGAATGTGGTACCATTATTCAAGAAGGGGAGCAGGGATAAACTAGGTAATTACAGGTCGGTGAGTCTAACATCAGTGGTCGGGAAACTATTGGAAACAATTCTGAGAGCAGGATTAATCTCCACGTGGAGAGGCAGGGATTCATCCAGAATAGTCAGCATGTCTTTGTCAGGAGGAGGTCATGTCTCACTAACTCGACTTTGTCGAGGTGACTAGATGTGTAGATGAGGGTAAAGCAGTTGTTGTCTGCATGGACTTCAGTGAGGCCTTTGGTAAGGTCCCGCATGGGAAATTGGTTAAGAAGGTAAGAGCTCCAAGGGACCAGGGCAATTTGGCAAATTGGATCCAAAATTGGTTTCGTGGCAGGAGGCAGAGAGTGATGGTCGAGGGTTGTTTTTGCGATTGGAAGCCTGTGACCAGTGGTGTACCACAGGGATCCGAGCTGGAACCCTTGCTGTTTGTAGTGTACATTAATGATTTAGACATGAACATAGGAGATATGATCAGTAAGTTCACACATGACACAAAAATTGGTGGTGTCGTAGATAGTGAGGAGGAAAGCCTTAGATTACAGGACGATATAAACGGGCTGGTAAGATGGGAGGAGCAGTGGCAAATGGAATTTAATCCTGAAAGGCATGAGGTGATGCATTTTGGGAGGACTAACAAAGCAAGGCAATATACAATGGGTGGTAGGACCCTAGGAAGTACAGAGGGTCAGAGGGACCTTGGTGTACTTGTCCATAGATCACTGAAGGCAGCAGCACAGGTAGATAAGGTAGTTAGGAAGGCACATGGGATACTTGCCTTTATTAGCCGAGGCATTGAACATAAGAGCAGGGAGGTTATGATGGATGTATAAAACGCTAGTTCGGCCACAGCTGGAATACTGTGTACAGTTCTGGTTGCCACACTATAGGAAGGATTTGATTGCACTGGAGAGGGTGCAGAGGAGATTCACCGGGATGGAGCATTTCAGCTATGAAGAGAGACTGGAGAGGCTAGGGTTGTTTTCCTTAGAGCAGAGAAGGCTGAGGTATACAAAATTATGAGGGGCATAGATAGGGTAGATAGCAAGAAACTTTTTCCCTTAGCAGAGGTGTCAATAACCAGGGGGCATAGATTTAAGCTAAGGGGCAGGAGGTTTAGAGGGGATTTGAAGAAACCTACAAAATCTGCCCCAAACGCTGCCTCAGTTATGCACAGGCGGCAAGGTCCAAGGAAAGGCCAGGAGAAGAAACTGTGAACGCATCTGATGCTGGGAGGGAGACAAGCAATCCTCCCCGCAGCAAGGAAAGTATATCCGAGAAGAAGAAAGGGAAGGCAGCTGTACACAGCGACCCAACATGTACCTTGTGCCCGGAAACCTCTCCTCTACAGACAGAATCAAAGGAGGAGGTGGCAGCAGATGGACAAACTGGTCAGTGGCAAGTGGTAAAAAGGAAAACCACAAAGAAGAAGCCTCCAAAAACGGAACAGGTCACCACCCAAACCAATGGCAAGAGGAGGCTACCGTCTGAGACAGACTACAGCAGCTTCTCCTCATTGGACGAGGAAGGGCCGAAAAGACAGCACCTACAAAAGAAGCGGCAGAACTCAAAGGAGTTGGAAGAGAAAGGCCCCCAGCTCCGGGGCACTGGAAGCTGTGACAGGCCCAGCGAACCCCAACCCCAAGGTACTGAACCCAGTGAGATGCCCAGCGTACCCCAGCTCTGGGAGACCGAGAGCACCGAAGCCTCTGCCGCACTCCAGCTCCGGGAAGCTGGCAGCAGTGATGTCTTTGAGGAGGGACAGAGGGGAAAGACGCCACCAGCAGAGGACAGCCCAAGCCTTGCTGCCTACAAGACCCCCCACCCCCCCGATGTCACCCCAGCGGAACAAAACCCCCATGATAACCAGGAGAGGTTTCTAAGCCCAATGAATGTGAAACAGCTTGTGTACACTATGGTTTGCAGGAACATACGCAAGAACTGGGACTAGCAAGGACACCTGGTGTGGTAAGCAGCACCCAACTTTAAAATGAGTATAAAGATTGCTTCGATTAACTTGCGTAGTGTTAAATCCACTACGCAACGAGTTTTGATCCTGGACTACTTCGCCAAGGTCAAAGCCGACCTTCTGTTTCTGCAGGAGTGTGGAATACCACACCTCAGCACTTACAGGCAATGGTCGCGATGGTGGTCGCACGAGCCATCAATCTGATCGGGGGAAATAATTCCCGTTCTTCCGGCCTGGGTATTCTGCTGCGGGGAGGCAAATTCACCATCTCCGAACTTAAGGAGGTGGTTGGCGGTCGAGTACTCGTAGCAGATGTAATGTAAAACAATACTCCACTCCGGTTAAGCAACGTGTACGCCCCGGTTCAATGCAGCGAGCGGCTGACGGTCCTCCAACAGCTCCCACTGCTGCTGGCAACGTCCAGGCCAGTCATTCTTGGCGGTGACTTCAGCTGCATCATTGCTGCAGCTGGATGATCTGGCAGTGATGACAGCAAACATGGATGCTAAGTCCAGATTGCTAATGGAAACAGTAAAAGATGTCAAGCTGCATGACATCTTCAGCAACCCTGCAGATGAAGCACAGTGTAGATATACCTGGTCAAGACCAGACGGGTCTGCCCGTTCCAGGATTGACTTCCTGTTTGTGGCATGTGCTTTCACGGTTGGATCCAGCGACGTCAAGCCGGTGTTCTTCTCTGATCACTGCCTCCTACTGGCCGACTATTACTTACAGGACAACCAGCGGGTTGACAGGGGGACATGGAAGCTGAATACTACACTGCTAATTCAGAGAACATTGGGGAACTCAAAATGGATTACAAAGGTTGGAGAACCATGAAACCCCTCTTTGAGTCTCCAGTGCACTGGTGGGAAGCAATCAAGGTGAACATCAAGAGGTTCTTTATCCTCAAAAGTGTTCAGAGGGCAAGAGAGAGCCAGAGAGAAATGTCCCGACTCCAGAAAAGAATGCAAAATCTGCTCTGGCTGCAGTCGATGGGGGTTAAGGTCAAGGAGGATCTCCAAGAGGTGAAGAGTCAGCAGGCCTTGCTCCTTGCCACGGAGGCCTGCAAGATCATCTTCCGGTCCAGAGTCCGCTCCATTAAGCGGGATGAGATGCGCTTGCGCTTCTTCTTCCAAAAGGTACACACAGAGAGCTCTGTAATCAGCAGCCTGAAGGAAGAGGATGGCTCGGTAACGTCTTCGCAGTATGACATACTAAGGATTAGCAAATCTTTTTATGCTGGGCTATACGACATGAAACCCACAATCGGCACGGCCTCCCAGTCCTTCCTATCATGGAGGTCTTAGATGACAGCATTCAGGACAGTCTGGACAAACTGACAAAGACCGTTAGGTCCTTCAAGAAGAGTAAAACTCCCATAAGCGACGGCTTACCGGTTGAGTTGTATTCGGCACTGTGGGACTGGATCGACCCAGACCTGCTGGAAGTGTACAAGTGGTATGCTTCTGGCCGGCAGCATGTCAGAATCCATGAGGAAAGGCATCATCAGCCTTATCTACAAGCAGAAGGGGGAGAGGGCAGAAATCAGAAATTGGCGGCCCAACTCGCTGCTTAATGTAGACTACAAGATTCTATCCAAAGTCATCACCAGTCGCGTCAAGTCTGCTCTGGAGATGGTGATTCACCCCGATCAGACCTGCACTCTACCTGGCCAGACGACCTCTGATATTCTCGCGCTACTCAGGGATACGATCGCCTATGTACGGGACAGGCGGGTGGACACCTGCCTCATCAGCTTGGACCAGGAGAAGGCTTTTGACAGGATATTGCACACACACGATTGACGTACTCTCCAAAATTGGGTTTGGGGAGGGAATCCACAATTGGATCAAACATGTTCTTTGGGAACTGGGCCGACCAATCCCTTGTCCCCTTCACCGTCAGGTCAGACCAACTGAAGGTGCTGGGGATATGGTTCGGAAGGGCCGGGGCGTGCGCCAAAACCTGGGAGGAGCAAGTAGCCATGGTACGCCATAAACTGAGCATGTGGGAGCAGCGTTCTCTCTCCATTATGGGTAAGAACCTGGTCATCAGGTGCAAGGCGATCACGTTGTTGGTGTATGTGGCGCAGGTCTGGCCCTACCCCACTCCTCTGCCGTGGAGATCACCCGAGCCATTTTCCGCTTTACTTGGAGAAGAAAAATGGACTGGGTCCGGAGGGACACGATGTTTAAACCTCTGCAAAAAGGCAGGTAAAACGTACCCAACGTTGCCCTCATCCTGCTGACTACCTTGTGTGCGGCTGCATCAAGCTGTGTGTGGAGCCCCAGTCTGCAAACACCAAGTGTCACTACATTAGAACATTAGAACATTACAGCGCAGTACAGGCCCTCCGGCCCTCGATGTTGCGCCGACCTGTGAAACCATCTGACCTACACTATTCCATTTTCATCCATATGTCTATCCAATGACCACTTAAATGCCCTTAAAGTTGGCGAGTCTACTACTGTTGCAGGCAGGGCGTTCCACGCCCCTACTACTCTCTAAGTAAAGAAACTACCTCTAACATCTGTCCTATATCTATCACCCCTCAACTTAAAGCTATGTCCCCTCGTGTTTGCCATCACCATCCGAGGAAAAAGACTCTCACTATCCACCCTATCTAACCCTCTGATTATCTTATATGTCTCTATTAAGTCACCTCTCCTCCTCCTTCTCTCTAACGAAAACAACCTCAAGTCCCTCAGCCTTTCCTCGTAAGACCTTCCCTCCACGCCAGGCAACATCCTAGTAAATCTCCTCTGCACCCTTTCCAAAGCTTCCACATCCTTCCTATAATGCGGTGACCAGAACTGCACGCAATACTCCAGGTGCAGCCTCACCAGAGTTTTGTACAGCTGCAGCATGACCTCATGGCTCCAAAACTCGATCCCCCTACTAATAAAAGCTAACACACCATATGCCTTCTTAACAGCCCTATTAACCTGGGTAGCAACTTTCAGGGATTTATGTACCTGGACACCAAGATCTCTCTGCTCATCTACACTACCAAGAATCTTCCCATTAGCCTAGTACTCTGCATTCCTGTTACTCCTTCCAAAGTGAATCACCTCACACTTTTCCGCATTAAACTCCATTTGCCATCTCTCAGCCCAGCTCTGCAGCCTATCTATGTCCCTCTGTACCCTACAACATCCTTCGGCACTATCCACAACTCCACCGACCTTCGTGTCATCCGCAAATTTACTAACCCACCCTTCTACTCCCTCATCCAGGTCATTTATACATGCTGAGGTTCTATCTGTCCCTGGTGTGGCGAAGGATGGGTCTGGCCACATTGCCGCTGAACACTCCATCCAGTTGGACCATGCCATACCACCTATCCTTCATGGAAAAGTTTGTGCAGAAAAACCACCTTTGACCACCAATCCATCAGGCAGTGGTCTGCACGGAATGTCCTCAAGGCCCTACAGGAAAAGGAGATGGTGAATCCTGTTGGGTGGTTCCCCGAGCAGACGGCCAAAGTCATTTCGCAGAATGCCTCATCACCAGAACTTTCAAACAAGCACCACGACGTAGCTTGGCTGGTGGTGAAAGGGGCCCTCCCCGTCAGATCCTTCCTGCATGCCCAGAATCTCAGTGCCTCCGCGCAATGCCCCCGCGGTGGCTGTGGTGGGACAGAGACTGTTGCCCACCTCCTTCTGGAATGTGCCTTTGCAAAGCAGGTGTGGAAAGAGATGCAGTGGTTTTTGTCGAGGTTCATCCCAAGCAGCTCTGTAACACAGGAGTCTGTGCTCTATGGGCTGTTCCCAGGGACGCACACCGAGATAAACATCAACTGCTACTGGAGGACCATCAATTCGGTGAAAGACGCTCTTTGGTCTGCCCGAAACCTATTGGTCTTTCAGCGCAAAGAGTTGTCCACAACCAAGTGTTGCAGACTGGCAAATTCCAAAGTCCAGGACTACGTGCTGAGGGAAGCACTAAAGCTTGGGGCAGCTGCTGCAAAGGCTCAAAGGGGAAAGACCACTCTGTAAGGGGCTCCCGCTGTAGTGAACCGAGGGGCTGAACTCATGGGAAACCCCTCGGGCTGTGTACATCAAATATGAGTTTGCTATAAAATGTAAGTAGCATGTAAAATGGAATGGAAGGGTTGTGAGGCAACCCACTCCTGTATTGAAGAAAACTGATTTCCTTTGCACTTTCTGAATGTCAACTTGGTTCTGTTTTGAACTGTTTTGTAATGTATTTTTTTTTTTACAGATTTTTATGAATAAAGTAAAATTCAATTCAATGGGAAAGACCACTGTGTAAGGTCCTCCCACCATAGTGAATTGAGGGGCTGGAACCTGTGTAAAATCCCTCAAGCTGTTTGCACCAAAATATGGTTTTGCTGTGTCATGCAAATGTACATTACATATAAAATGGAATGGAAGAGTTGTGAGGCAACTCGCGTTCTGTATTGAAGAAAACTGATTTCTTTTGCACTTTCTGGAATGTTAGCTTGGAACCGTTTTGAACTGTTTGTAATGTACTTTTTTTTTTTTACAGATTTTTATGAATAAAGTATATTTTTGGAAAAAATTAATTCAATTCAATGGGGAAAGGCACTATATAAGGCCCTCCCACCATGGTATACTAAGGGGCTGGAAACTCTATCCAACAGAGAATGTTTGACATGAAATGTAAATGTACACTGCAAATATAACCTGTAATGGCAAGTGTAGTGAGGCACTTCATACTGTACTGAAAGAAACTGATCTTATCGCAGTTTAATGTTACATTTGAACTGTTATATAATGCACTTTTAAAAATGTTATGAATAAAGTATATATTTGTGGGAAAAATCCAATTCACTCCAGTGATATCAAGAACTGGCGGAAGGCACTGAATACAGCAAAGCCTATGAGCCCTGACAACAACCCAGCTGTGGTACTGAAGACTTGTGCTCCAGAACTAGCTGTGCCTGTGGCCAACTATTCCAGTACAGCTATAACACTGGCATCTACCTGATAATGTGGAAAATTCCTGACAATGTGGAAAATTACCCAGCTATGTCCTGTCTGCAAAAAACAGGGCAAATCCAATCCAGCAAAATCCCAGCCCATCAGTCCACTCTCAGTCATCAGCAAAGCGATAGAAGGTGTCGTCGGCAGTGTTATCAAGCCACACTTACTCAGCAACAACCTGTTCATGGATGCTCAGTTTGGGTTCTACCAGGGCAACTCAGCTCCAGACCTCGTTACAACCTTGGTCCAAACTTTGGCAAAAGAACTGAATTAAAGAAGTGAAATAATTATGACCCCCCCTGACATCAAGGCAGCTTTGAGCCAGAGGCATCAAAGAGCCCAGCAAAATTAAAGTCAATGGGAATCAGGGGAAAACTCTCCAGCAGTTGGAGTCATACCTAGCACAAAGGATCATGGTTGTGGCTGTTGGAGGCTAAACATCTCAGCCCCAGGACATCACTGCAGGATTTCGTCAGGGTTGTGTCCTAGGCACAAACATCTTCAGCTGCTTCATCAATGACTTTCCCTCCATCATTAGGTCCGAAGTGGGGATGATTGCACAATGTTCAGTACCATTCGCGACTCCTCAGATGCAGTCCATGCTTGCATGCAGCAAGACCTGGACAACGTTCAGGCTTGGGCTGATAAGTGGCAAGTTACATTCATGCCGTACAAGAGCCAGTCAATGACCATCTCCATCAAGAGAGAATCTAATTATCTCTGCTTGACATTCAATTACATTACGATCACTGAACCCCCCACCACCAACATGCTGAGGGTTACCATTGATTTGAAACTTAACTGGACCAGCCATATGAATACTGTGGCTACAAGAGCAGGTCAGAGGCTTGGAATTCTGCAGTGGATAACTCGACTCCTGACTCCCAGAAGGCCATCTACCATCAATAAGGCATATGTCAGGAGTATGGTGGAATACTCTCCAGTTACCTGGATGAGTGTAGCTCCAACAACAATCAAGAAGCTCCACACCATCTAGGACAAAGCAGCCCACTTGATCGGCATCCCATCTGCCACCTTAAACATTCACTCCCTCCTCCAGCACCAGCGCACAGTGGCAAGTGTGTACCATCTACAAGATGCACTGCCGAAACTCATCATCACCTGCAAGTTCCCCTCCAAGCCACACACCATTCTGACTTGGAACTATATCGTTGTTCCTTCACTGTCGATGGGTCAAAATCCTGGAACTCCCTCCCTAACAACTGTACCTACACCACTTGGACTGCACGGTTCAAGAAAATAGCTCACCACTGTCACATCTCAGGCTGACGAATCACATCTGAAGTCACAGATTTAACTTTAACAAAGATTTAACAAGCTTTAATAAAAAGACTTCTGTAGAGCTCTTGCTTACTGCTGCTCACTGTGGCCACAAAGCCTATCTGACCTTACAACAACCCCCAGGTCAGGTGTTTTCCCCAAAGCACTGAGTTACTTTCAGTTTCACTTCGAAGTACGATATAGTCTCTAATACTCAAGCCCACAAATACAATCATGACAAGCATCACCTTCTCAAGGGCAATTAGGGTTTGGCAATAAATGTTGGCCTTGCCAGCGATGTTCACATCCCAAGAATGAATATATATATATATATATATATATATATATAAATAATACACAAAATATTAAAAATAAGTGAGAGGTGATTATTTTTCCCCCTCAATCTACACTAAATCAAAATATTAAATGTTTATGCATATGAGGAATTATAGCAGAATAGAATGCAACCTGCTAAACTAACACAGGGCACTAGGTGCTCAGGGCAACACGGAAATGATTATCAAACTGTGTCACATGATCAGTTCCATATCCTATCTAAGTATTGCGTAGCTTTATCTCAAAACAGTTTCTCAATATCATTTTAATTCCCCAACCCCAGTCAGAATCTATTTCTCCATTTAATGCTTGTTTCCCTTCAGCATTGACAGAGTGGTGTTGCTTCAAATCACCAATTACATTTAGTGTGTTGTGCAATACAACCTAATCAGTCACTTAGATGTGACACAGTGCAGACTTACAGATGTTTCAATCTGATGAGAGCCCAATACCCCAGGTTCTTCCAAAAGCAATCAATTCAATTCAGGCTTTAAAAAAATTAATTCATTTATAGAAGTACAATAACAACAGAATAGTGACTGCTCTGGAAAAAATTTGATCTTGTGGGTAGCCTTTTCCTAAGAGGAGCATTTTGCACACGTCAGTGCCTCTTTGCACCATTTAGTGTCACAGAGATACCAATTACAGGCCATTAGATTAGAATCTACATATGCCAAGGCTGCAGTTAGGTTTCTGAAGACGTCGGATATCAACCAGGATCAACTCCTCCCCTCTCCCTACCCTGCCCATTTTCTCCAGCTACATGATCTTGAACCAGTGCCAATACTGCCCCCAACATTTAAAACAATCATATTTCACCACATAAATTCCAGAAAAAAATCACTGTGCAAAATCAGGAACGTATACTGCTCCCCCTCTAAGAAACTCCCCACAATGTCTGCCAACAAAAAAACATATAACAATGAAACCTGAAGAATTTCAACTGCTCACTGATCTTCATTCTCTGGTTCCCTGGTAGTTTGCTGGCACTTCTACATTATCTTATCCGCATATGGGCAGTACTGAAGTGGCATGTGCTCGAGTTCCTAATGCAATATTTGCTCCCAGCGCTTGAAGCTCTAAACCAGCAATGGTAAAGACAAACAAAGTATCCCTCAGTGTTGCCTCTCCAGCTCTATATTATGGGAATAAGCTACCATCATGGACACATGCCTGTCTCATCTCCAGCTACACTTACCTTGAAACTGTTGAGACCTGAAATAAATATGTTAGCTGTTAACATGCTAAATTTGGCCCCTGGCATGTAAACACTCACACGTCTGTTTCAGTGTGACAGTGAAGGGGATCTTTTGTTACATTATTTAGAGCAGAACAGGAAACCGAACAGTTTACCAATTTGTGCCGCTGAGTCAGAATGATGCATTTTCATGTCTGTGTCCGCCTGGACCAGATGCAGAATAAACTAGCCACAACCCTGTTCTGTCAATGCATCCATATCAAGTGCAAAATAATACCTGCTATTATACACATTTCCATTTCCCACAAACATCCTATTGAGCTTTTGAAGCTGGGGTGCCAAACTGGTGCCAGATTATGAGCACTCATGCCCACTATGAACTATGCTAAAGCTGTCCAAACCCATTTCACTTAGGATCTTTATGGGTGGCAAGGTGAAGAAACTTGAATGCCATCAATATAAAATAGTTACCAATAAATCAAATAGGGAATTTACAAGAAACATCTTTACCAGAGAGTGAAACTATCACAGATAGCATTTGAGACAAATAGCACAGATGCAATCAAGGGGAAGTTAGATAATGGAGGGAGGAACAGGCTGATAGAGTTAGATGAGGAAGGATTGGAGGAGGCTCAAATGCGGTATAAACACCAAGATGGACAGGTTGGGCCAAATGGCCTGTTTCTGTGCTGTATATTCTATGTAGTTATTCACTGGTTTCAAAAGCATATTCAGAGGTGAAGGAAAAATGTACCAGCACAATCTGTCACCTAAACCACCACAATACCAAAATTCAGACATTGATGCCATGCATTCACAGTCAGCAGTATTTGTTCTCCGTAACATAAACTGTAATTATATTACACCTTTAATTCTGTCATTGTTCTGGAAAATTGACTTCTTTCGCCGACATACAAGGCATTGCTGTGATGCTTCTGCCCCAATTTCCGTCGATGGACCATGATTGTTATAATGTACAAAAACTACCATAGAAGGGGAAAATAGGGCAATGCAACACTCTGATCATTTAATATATTATGAAGTAAAATTGACAATTCCAAAAACACACACAGGTCACTTACATCTACACAAGAAAGTTATCATTTCCGGTGAGATCATTCAGCAGAACTCTGATCGATTTGCAGGTATCCTATCCCTCTCTTTTAGATGCTTATTGATCTGTTTTGTGTACCCAACATTTTTTGTTTTAGTTCCATTTCCACAAAGGCTGGTTTTATTTAATCTCATACGGTATCCTGATATTGTCACAGAAGTAAAATGATACATCTGAAGTTCACATGTAACAGAACAGCAGTCCTGCTCTGTGATTTCTCAGGAGTTGCATGGCATTAAAGCAACTGTTTCATTTCTTTTAAATTCTCCATAATTTTGTTCATGCAAGTCAATTACAGCTGTCCAAATAAATAGAGTATATTACACAGGTAGCTGCTGATTTCCAGTTATTTCAGTCACAGGACACCTCCTCGTTTGCAGAGTTATGGCTTGTTCACAATCATGAAATTACCCATGTACAGCTCCCCCCTCTGCACACACTCCACTAACACCCACCCCCCACCCCCAACATGAGGAGATTATTCAGTCAGAAAATGCAGTAACCAAGAAGCCAAAGCACCTCTGGAATTAATTCCCACTCTGGAAATTTCTGAATCACATCATTTGAAACATCTTTATATACTACCATTAAACAAACACTATTCCCCACCCACATACAGCTAACAGTTAAGCACTGACAACAACCACACACAAACCAGCCACAAGGTGTGTGTCATACTGCCAGGAATTCCCAGAGCAGAAATATCAGCTGCAAATCCCTTTCCTGGAGTCTCCAATCACCAACACTACACTGCAGTACACACCCATCTGTCTCTAACTGGGATTTCTAACAAAGCTTTATTGTTGAAGGCAGATTCCATGCATGTATGCTATCAGTTCAGTTAAACAATTTGCTTTGTGTTGTTTTTCCAAGGAAATAATCAAGCAGCTGTTTACTACTCCTTACAAAACTGCACTACACCAAGTCCATAATTTCTGTGCTAAGTATACTACAGATGAGCCACTTAAGTGAATGCTTAATAACCATATGTATTCTTGTTTAGCAAATACTGTTTAAAATTAGAAGACTGTATATCCACAACACATGATATTAACCCTGTCAGCCTGACAGGATACTGCTAACATAAACAGGGTTCATCAGTAGATGACTGCATGCTTTCTGAGTAAGCGCCACATGTAAGTATTGATGCCAATTTTATATTACAAACTGCGTCAAATAAGCCATAGTTACACAATACCCTTGGCTCCCAATACTATGGAATTTTCCCCATTCAGATGGCAAGCTGGGTTCCACAGCACCAGATGACAAGTATTCACGAACTGCTGTTTGAAATTTGTGATTTTAATTTTTACTCCTTGCGGACGCAGTATCTGACTTTTGAGGAAGTTATTTTTATTCGTCCATGGGATGTGAGCGTCACTGGCAAGGCCAGCATTTATTGCTCAACCCTAATTACCCTTGACAGGTCCATGTAGGTCAGTGATCAGAAGAGCACATCATGGGCCTGTAAGGGCAGAATGAACTACTAACCTCGTCAGAGACCAGAAAACTGGCTCCCTCAGCAAGCAATGTTGATATTTTGCTCTTAGGGTACTATTGTTTCCAGAGTCAATGGTAAAATCCATCTTTTTCAGTGGACCTTGGTGCAGCAGCTACAGGACTGCTACTGAAGGTAAAGCTGCGATTAGCAAAAGCCTTCAAAGATAAATGGGGCATCAGATGCATGCTCCATGTCTTTACGGTCATAGGTCTAAATCAGAGGGCTGCTTGATATCTCTAACTTTCCAGCTACATGCCTGACCCATTTACCTTTAAAATCATGATGATGATCACTGGGATTGGAATGGATATGGTGAACTCCTCTTTGTTGAACCAGAATACCAACAAGAATCAATTAAAAAGCAGACAATTGGGAGCTATATGTCACTCACATACCAAGTGAAACATTAAAAAGAGTAAGATTTCTGAGAGAGCAAGAAGTAGAACAGCACGGGTTTGGGAACAAGGCAAGACGAAATTAAAGCAATCTGAACAGGTCATCTTGTCCTCAGACGAAATTTGCAGGACAATCTATCCAAACTAAATAGGATTTATTTTCTCATTCCTGCCCTGAGTATTGCTATCATCTTAAATGCACTTCAGTTCTCAATTTGGTCACTGAGTATGGAGCCTCATAGGAAGTGTAGCTTCTTTCCCTGGCACTATAAAGAAAAAAAAATCTCATTGTCTGTTCTACACAAGTATTGTGTCCCTTGATTGTTCAACAAAGCAGTACTGCGTCATTATGATTCTGTAATGTCTCCATCTCATCTTCTGACCAAAAAGGAATTCATGGTCGTGTTACTGCAACAGTACCCTCCAAAGATACCTTTTCTTTGCTCTTGAAAGGTCCAGTATCCTGAGGAAAAAAGCTTTTTAAATCTATGTTTGATAAAGATTACAACATAGTGACTGCGTTGTGAAGACACCACCTTGTCATGTGCATGTAGTGTCACCATGATAAAAACCTTAATGAACTCTTGTTCCTCCTCTTCTGTGACCAAGGCAGCTTTATTAGTTTACTATTAAAGCACAATGTTAATGCTGTTCTCAGCCTGCATTACTGATCCCTGGTTTGGCAGAGTGAAAGTCCATAATGTGCCAATCATAATCTCAATCTCTGCTACAAAGAGGAAAAATAAATCAAATTTACTTTTTAAGTAAATTAATTTATTGCTAAGTTCTGAAAACAGCAGATATCATTTTGGGATCACTGGTGCTTTCGGAAGATATTTTTGGCACATTATGCAAAATCATATCTGCATGTAGTTCAAATGTCTGCCTTTACAAAGAGAACATCTGAAATCACTGTGATTTGGCTGACTTTGGATCACAAATTTATTAACCAATCTTACCACTTTTTGGTGGATAAGCAGAAGGCAGTTAATTCACAATTTAGGTGTCAAGATTGAGGAGACTGTTACTATTTGTCAAGAATTTCCCCATATCGAGTTGATTAATCAGCCATAAGAATTTATTGAAAAACAAAAGGACTGCTCCTATTAACCCATGTGGAGAAATGATAATTTTTGTTTAACTGATTTCACGTGTCCATCATATGCTCATGAAAATCAAGACAAAATGTTATTGACTCAAAAGTCAGCAATGAAGCACTGACTAAATGAAGGTACTCACTAAATATGATAAAAATTTTGAAACTTGTCAAATAACCAACACAATCCACAATCCATGAATAGCTCTGGTGTTTTCCTAAGTGATTGTCGTACCTGGCCTATATCCTTTTGATCAAATCAGATCAAACCATTACCACTGAACTTTGCCCTGCTCACACATTTCCAGTTTCTAGCCACAGCAAGATATGACTTAAGATCCTTCCAACACAATATCAGAATGACTAATAACACCCACATGCTTTCATGACTTCGAAATAAATACCTTTGAAGTTGTCTTTTTGATACTGTATAAAATGCTTTTATTAAGATTAAAATAGAAAGAGGATATTTTAAGTAAATATTTTGCCACTAAATTCTGATTTAAAAGTCTAATTGCCATATATGCCAGGTCTAGACAGGTACAGGTAGAACACATACTCAGTCAACTAATTAACAGCTATGCTGGAAATGTAATACTGTATTCAGTAAAGGTCTCATTGTCTATGTCCCCAACTACAGGACCCAAGTACCATCGCAACGACAAAGATCAAAATCAGTATTTACTATCATGAGCTTAGTAAATGGTTTTATTTCAGTCAAAAAGTAATATCCCTTAAATAATTATATTGGATTGTTTTCTAAATATGTTTACCTGTACTCTTCAAGTTATTTAATGTTTAAGCCACTAAATATCCTGTTGCCTGTCAAAAGCTCTGACTTTATGAAGAACAGACAAAGAGAAGAGCATCAAAGGCATTCATGGATCTGAATTGAGACTACTTGGAGCTCTTCAGAATTCACACGTCTGCATTTGTTTGAACAGTCTATGCAATCTGTGCCCGTTTCAGGTAAATGCAAAGATAAGTCAGGTGGTCCAGTGGCAGGTTAACTCACTGTTAGATTTTCTGGTCCTCTTTTGAGGTACCACAATACCTCCATTTGTTGTTTTCCGTCCTGCCTTTTGTTAGCCTGTTTGGGAACAGGAACTCACTGTCCAGGAAATTCAAAAGAAAAACCCAAGGTCTACCACTTCAGGCCTTTTCTGGTGGCCAGTTAACAGAAAATAATTGACAAAGGCTTAGAAGCAGGTCACCCATCTGCCCACATGGTTTTGCTATACAGTGCAGATGTAAAAAAAAGATAAAAATAGTTTTCAGTTAAAATTAAGAACCACAAGCTATTATTGTTTCCAACAGCAACATCCAAATCAGACTTTGAAGTGGTAGATTCACATTCTGTAGAATCCTGGGGTAGGCAGCCTGCACAGAGCTTTTGTTACCTAGTGTATAAATCATTGTGGGTGCGGAACTCACATGAAACATACGATCGGGTTTCACAGACATTTCATTGAAGATGGGCTCCAGTGATTAATTGCAATTCAGTATCATCAAAGAAGCTGAGATATGTGAACTGGCAAAGGATCACAAAAAAAGAGGGACTATTGAACACAACATTTAAAAGTAGAAGTAGAGAGTGAAATAACTACTGAAACAAACAGTTTAAACTGCTACCTATAGCATTAGCAGTCATTTAACATGGTGAAGGATTTCTGAGTTTGATTCAAACTGTTTAAAAATTGCTCAGTGGCAGAAAACAAAGGGTAATTGTTGACGGTTGTTTTAGCGAGGGCTGTTTCCAGTGGCATTCCGCAGGGCTCGGTATTGGGTCCCCTGCTTTTTGCAGTATATAGTAACAATTTGGACGTAAATGTAGGGGGCACGATCAAGAAGTTTGCGGACGACACAAAGATTGGCCGTGCGGTAGATAGCGAGGAGGATAGTCGTAGGCTGCAGGAAGATATTGATGGTCTGGTCAGATGGGCAGCAACGTGCCAAATGGAATTCAAGTTGGAGAAGTGTGAGGTGATGCATTTGGGGAGGTCAAACACGAATAATAGGAAAATACACGATTAATAGGAAAATACTGAGCAGTGTAGAGGATGTAAGGGACCTGGGAGTGAATGTCCACAGATCCCTGAAGATAGTAGGATAGGTCGATAACGTGGTTAAGAACGCATTTGGAATCCTTTCCTTTATTATCCAAGGTATAGAATACAAGACCAGGGAGGTTATGCTGGAACTGTATAACTCATTGGTTAGGCCACAACTGGAGTACTGTGTGCAGTTCTAGTCACCTCATTACATAAAGGATGTAATTGCAGTCGAGAGGGTACAGAGGAGATTTATGAAGATGTTAGAGACAGAGAGAGATACAGCACTGAAACAGGCCCTTCGGCCCACCGAGTCTGTGCTGACCATCAACCACCCATTTATACTAAACCTACATTAATCCCATATTCCCTACCACATCCCCTCCTACATTAATGCCATATTCCCTACCATTCTTCAACGTACACTAGGGGCAATTTACCATAGCCAATTTACCTATCAACCTGCATGTCTTTGGTGGTGGGAGGAAACCGGAGCACCCGGCGGAAACCCACGCAGTCACAGGGAAAACTTGCAAACTCCACATAGACAGTACCCAGAACTGAACCCAGGTTGCTGGAGCTGTGAGGCTGCGGTGCTAACCACTGCGCCACTGTGCCGCCCCAGAAGTGGAAAAATGCAGCTATGAGGAAAGATTGGATAGACTGGGGTTGTTCTCCTTGGAACGGAGAAGGCTGAGGGGAGATCTGATTGAAATGTACAAAATTTTGAGGGGCCTGGATAGGGTGGAGGTGAAGGGTCTATTCACCTTACCAGAGAGGTCAGTGACGAGGGGGCATAGATTTAAAGTGATTGGTAGAAAAATTAGAGAGGAGAAGAAAAACTTTTCACCTAGAGGGTGGTGATGGTCTGGAACTCACTGCCTGAAAGGGTAGTTGAGGCTGAGACCCTCAACTCATTCAAAAGGAGTCTGGGTATGCACCTCAAATGCTGTAAGGTGCAGGGCGACGGACCAAATGCTGGAAGGTGGGATTAGAATAGATGGATCATTTTTCAGCTGGCACAGATACGATGAGCCAAGTGGCCTCTTTCTGTGCCTTAAACTTTCTCTGATTCTATGTTTAGTATGCTTTACATGTATGATTGAAAAAGAAATGTTCTAGAATTATTATCTTTTATATTTTAGAAGATCATTGTATAGTGTCATGCAGACCACCCACCTACCAAGAATGAGGCATATTAATTTTGTCAAATGAACACTGATTTTAAACTGTTACCAGAGCGAGGAAATGACTTGTTAAACAGATCAGCCGTGGCAGGAATAAACATTTGCATACTAACAGAGAGTGCTTGGAGGGACAACGGGGCTTGTCCCTGCTCCAATTTAACCCACAATGGACTTTGAGTACCAGATATTATGTGCAAGAAGAGACATTCCAGGGTCAGCGAAGAGAATCCACAAACAGCTGTGGTCAGACCAGCTAGTCACATGACTAATCTGCTTTGCAACCTGGGTTTCTGTGAATTGTACAAACTGTTTGAACTGAGAGAAAAGACTGTTTGCTCCTGGAATGAAAAGACCTCTCCTGTCTGCTCCCATCTCTTTCTCACAAGCCTCTGAACCCACTCAGAACACATGAACTTCAAGAGAAAAAAGTCTCCTACAACGAACAAGGTTTAAGAATAATACTGGGCCCCAACAAAAAGCAAGAATTACCTGCAATTAAGGACTTTACAGCGAGCTCAAAGAACAGTAACATAACCATCTTCAGATATGCCTCAAGCTTTTCTACTTTATTTCTTCTGCTCTTTTCTGTCGCTATCTGCATGTGTGTATCGTGCATACATGCTAGCGTGGGCATGTTGCGCATCCATAGACGTTAACCGAATTAGAGTTTAAATTTAATAAAGTTCAACCTTTTTTCTTTAAACCGAAGAAAACCTATTTGGCTAGTTTCTTTGCCATATAATTGGAAGTTAGTGAACAAGGATTCACCAAGGGGGAGCTAAAAAAACGATGTGTTTAAAATTAAACCCTGTTACGGCAAGACCGGGTGAAGGCTGAGGGGGAACCCTAGACCCCTTTCTCACCTGGTCATAACAATAGTGTATTACAAATAACATTTAAACTTGAAAATAATTTTGGTATCTTCTAGTAAATGATGCAGTGCTATTTGATCTGTGCTCAGCTGAGGATTATTTACTTGGCTGATTTATTTACTTTTCCTGGACAAAAACAACACCTAAGAATTGGCAAAGGGAAATGTGGTCCAGGGTACTGACTTATATAGTGGTGTGTCACAAAGTAATTTAGCCTCCACTGACATCTTTGTCTTACAAGTGGTACAAGCACATACTCTTTGCTCATTTTATAATATTTTCATCCCACTGTGACAATTCAATGTTTATTCACAATCCATCATGAAATTAATTCCATTCTTTGTACTTTTGTGCTTCCCTGAAATGTGTGGCCTCGAACGGTCTTTTATTTTTGCTTCTCTCCCTCTGCTATTCCACTTTACTTCTCGTATTTTTCACTCATCTCATTGTGTAACTTTGCCTTGGTCAAGCTATCTATGTACGGATACTAATTTCACTGCCTCTTCATTTTTCCCTAGGATATCTCACTAGTTGCCTCTTTCACTCCTTACCCCCTCACCAAGTCTGTGTAAGCCCTTCCCTTAAATTATGCTTTTTCACACATTAATTATGATGAAGAAAGCCAGTTAGCTCACCTTAATTCATCCAACCAGACAACATAAGAACATAAGAAATAGGAGCTGGAGTAGGCCATGTGACCCTTCAAGCCAGAATGGCTGAGATTCTACCTCAACTCCAGCTTTCCGCAATATCCCCCTATTCCTTAATTCCCTTAGTACCCAAAAATCTATCCATCTCAGTCTTGAATATCCTCAACAGCTCTCTGGGGTAGAGAATTCCTAATATTTCACAAGCCTTTGAGTGAATAAGTTTCTCCTCATCTCAGTCTTGAATGGCTGACCCCTTATTCTGAGACATATTCTAGATTCCCCAGCCAGGGGAAAGATTTTCTCAGCATCTACCCTGTCAAGCCCCTTAAGAATGATATATGTTTCAATTAGATCACCTTTCATTCTTCTAAACTCCAGGAAATATTGGCCTAAGTCTACTTAATCTTTCCTCATAGGATAACCCCTCATCCCAGCAACCAGTCGAGTGAACCTTTGTTGCACTCTCTCTAGAGCAAGTATGTCCTTCCTTAGGTCCTGCACACAGTACTCCAGGTGTGGGATTACCAACGTCCCACATAATGGCAGTAAGCCTTCTTCACTCTTATATTTCAATCCCATTGTAACAAAAGCCTTCCTAATTGCTTGTTGTACCTGCATGGTAACATCCTATGATTAA
The DNA here is from genome assembly GCF_036365525.1 of Heterodontus francisci. Lineage (NCBI taxonomy): Eukaryota > Metazoa > Chordata > Chondrichthyes > Heterodontiformes > Heterodontidae > Heterodontus > Heterodontus francisci. The sequence goes on along the minus strand of NC_090386.1, from coordinate 48,122,659 downwards.
TGTCTAAGACCACCCAGGTGTTTCTGAATGCAAACACTTCCCAGTCTCTCACCATTCAAAAAATATTCTGCTTTTTTTGAATTTTTCTTACCAAAGTGCATTACTTCACACTTTGCCACATTGTATTTCACCTGCCATGTTCTTGCGCACTCATCCAACCTGTCTATATCCCTTTGCAGCCTCTTTGCATCCTCCTCACTGCTTACTTTCCCACCTAACTTAGTATTACCCACTCTCCGTTTTCTGTCCATTAACCGATCTTCAATCCATGGTAATATATTTCCCCAATCCCATGAGTCCTAATTTTGTGCAACAATCTTTTGTGTGGCACCTTATCGAGTGCTTTTTGAAAATCCAAATACACTACTCCCTTGGTTCTCCCTTATCCATTTTACTAGTTACATCCTCAAAAAACTCAAACAGATTTGTCAAACACGATTTCCCTTTCATAAATCCTTGCTGACTCAGTTTAATCACATTGGCCCAGATCTTGCGGTCCCAACAGCGGCGAACTGACTTCTCTGTTAGACTCATGCTGCAACGGAGACAGCAAGTTACCGCTGCAGCCTACAACCAAGGTAGGGTCATTTTTATTCATGCAGTCAGAGGCAACACCACAGCTTTGCCTCTGGTAGAAGATCCGGACTATTATGATTTTCTAAATGCCCTGTTAAAATGTGTCTAATAATTAATTCAAGCATATTGCGTACTATTGATGTTAGGCTAACTGGCTTATAGTTCCCCGTTTTCTCTCTTCCTCCTTTCTTAAATAGTGGGGTTATGTCAGCTACCTTCCAAACCTTGGGAACTGTTCTAGAATCTAACAAATTCTAGAAGATCAAAACCAATGCAACCACTATCTCTGCAGCTACCTCTTTTAAAATCTTCGGATGCCAGGGAGTTCTCTATTTTTCTAGTACTATTTATTTACTTATAGTGATTTTTTAAAGTTCCTCATTTTCACTAGACCTTTGCTTCCCCATTATTTCTGGACTGCTCTTGCGTCTTCTACCATGAATACAGATACTGTATTTGTTTAATGTCTCTGCCATTTCCGAATCCCCATTGTAATTTCACCCATCTCTGCCTCTAATGGGCCCACATTTACTTTCACTGATCTTTTCCTATTTACATACCTATAGAAACATGTACAATCTGTTTTTATGCCTTTTCAGTCTACTCTCATATTCTCTTTTCTCTTTCTTTATCAATTTCTTGGTCCTCCTTTGCTGAATTCTAAAATCCTCCCAATTCCCAAGATTATGGCTCTTTTTGGCAACATTATAAATCTCTTCGTTAGATAAAATACTATCTTTAACACCTGTTAGCCACACTTGGACCACTTTTTCAGAGGGGTTTTTGTGTCTTAAAAGAATGTATATTTGTTGCAAATTATCTGTTAATTCTTTAAGTGCTAGCCATTGCTTGTCTACCATTATATCTTTTAATGTAGTTTCCCAATCTACATTAGCCAACTCATCCCTCATTTTTTTTTTTTATTTCCAAAATATACTTTATTCATAAAAATCTGTAAAAAATTACATTGCCAAACAGTTTCCAAACAGCACCAAAAAATACAAACATTGCAAGGGAGATCAGTTTCCTTCAATACTGTCATGAGTTTCTTCCCAACCCTTCCGTTTCTCAATTGTCATGTCAATTACAGTTTTACATTTACAGCAATTCAGAATATTAACGATACAGTTCGAGGGGTTTCCCATGGATCCAGCCCCTCAGTCTAGCTTGGTGGGGGAACCTTACACTGTGGTCTTTCCCCATTGAGCCTTTGCTGCGGCTGCCCCAAGCTTTAGTGCGTCCCTCAGCACGTAGTCCTGGACCTTGGAATGTGCCAGTCTGCAACATTCGGTGGTGGACAACTCTTTGCGCTGGAAGACCAGCAAGTTTCGGGCAGACCAAAGGGCGTCTTTCACCGAATTGATAGTCCTCCAGCAGCAGTTGATGTTTGTCTCGGTGTGCGTCCCTGGGAACAGCCCGTAGAGCACAGACTCCTGTGATACAGAGCTGCTTGGGATGAACCTTGACAAAAACCACTGCATCTCTTTCCACACCTGCTTTGCAAAGGCACATTCCAGGAGGAGGTGGGCGACCGTCTCTTCCCCACCACAGCCAACGCGGGGGCACTGTGCGGAGGGGGCGAGACTTCGGGTGTGCATGAAGGATCTGACGGGGAGGGCCCTTCTCACCACCAGCCAAGCTACGTCTTGGTGCTTGTTTGAAAGTTCTGGTGATGAGGCATTCCGCCAAATGACTTTGACGGTCTGCTCGGGGAACCATCCGACAGGATCCACCGTTTCCTTTTCCCGTAGGGCCTTGAGGACATTCCGTGCAGACCACTGCCTGATGGACCGGTAGTCAAAGGTGTTTTTCCGCAGAAACTGCTCCACGAAGGATAGGTGGTACGGCACGTCCCAACTGCACGGAGCGTTCCGCGGCAATGTGACCAGGCCCATCCTTCGCAACACCGGGGACAGATAGAACCTCAGCACGTAGTGACACTTGGAGTTTGCGTACTGGGGATCTACACATAGCTTGATGCAGCCGCACACGAAGGTGGTCATCAGGATGAGGGCCACGTTGGGTACATTTTTCCCGCCCATGTCCAGAGATTTGAACATCGTGTCCCTCCGGACCCGGTCCATTTTAGATCCCCAGACGAAGCGGAAAATGGCTCGGGTGACTGCCACGGCGCAGGAGTGGGGTATGGGCCAGACCTGCGCCACGTAGAGCAACAACGTGAGCGCCTCGCACCTGATGACCAGGTTCTTACCCACAATGGAGAGAGATCGCTGCCCCCACATGCCCAACTTTTGTCGTACCTTGGCTACTCGCTCCTCCCATGTTTTGGTGCACGCCCCGGCACTTCCGAACCATTTCCCCAGCACCTTCAGGTAATCTGACCTGACGGTGAAGGGGACAAAGGATCGGTCAGCCCAGTTGCCAAAGAACATGGCCTCGCTCTTGCCGTGGTTAACTTTGGCTCCCGAGGCCAGTTCGAACTGGTCGCAGATGCTCATCAGTCTGCGCACGGACAGCGGATCCGAGCAGAAGACGGCGACGTCATCCATGTACAGGGAGGTTTTGACCTGAGTGCCTCCGCTGCCTGGGATTGTCACCCCTCTTATGCTCGCATCCTTCCTAATAGACTCAGCAAAGGGTTCAATACAGCAAACAAACAAGACCGGGGAAAGAGGACAGCCCTGTCTGACTCCAGATTTGATCGGGAAACTTTCAGATTCCCACCCGTTGATTGAGACTGCGCTACTGATGTTTGTGTAGAGCAGTTGGATCCAATTGCAGATTCCCTCCCCAAACCCCATTTTGGAAAGCACGTCCATCATGTAGGTGTGCGATATCCTGTCAAAAGCCTTCTCCTGGTCCAGGCTGATGAGGCAGGTGTCCACCCTCCTGTCCCGTACGTAGGCGATCGTATCCCTGAGTAGCGCGAGGCTATCAGAGATCTTCCTGCCGGGTACAATACAGGTCTGATCGGGGTGAATCACCAGCTCCAGAGCAGACTTGACTCGACTGGCTATGACTTTGGACAGAATCTTGTAATCAACATTAAGCAGTGAGATGGGCCGCCAATTTCTGATTTCTACCCTCTCCCCCTTCTGCTTGTAAATGAGGGTGATGATGCCTTTTCTCATGGATTCTGACATGCTACCGGCCAGGAGCATACTCTCGTATACTTCCAGCAGGTCCGGGCCGACCCAGTCCCACAGGGCCGAGTACAACTCGACCGGTAAGCCGTCGCTCCCGGGAGTTTTACTCGCCTCGAAAGACTCGACGGCCTTTGTCAGCTCGTCCAGAGTTAGCGGCTTGTCCAGTCCCTCCCTCCTGCTGTCATCTAAGACCTCTGTGATAGATGACAGGAAGGACTGGGAGGCTCTGCTGTCTGTGGGCTTCGCGTCATACAGCCCAGCATAAAAGGATTTGCTGATCCTTAGTATGTCGGACTGCGAAGACGTTACCGAGCCATCTTCTTCCTTCAGGCTGCTGATAACAGAGCTCTCTCTGTGTACCTTTTGGAAGAAGTAACGCGAGCACGTCTCATCCTGCTCGATGGAGCGGACTCTGGACCGGAAGATGATCTTGGAGGCCTCCTTGGCAAAGAGCGAGGCCTGCTGGCTCTTCACCTCTTGGAGGTCCTCCTTGACCTCGACCCCCATTGACTGCAACCGGAGTAGATTTTGCATAATTTTCTGGAGTCGGGACAGTTCCCTCTGTCTCTCTCTCGCCTTCTGAACACCTTTGTGGATGAAGAACCTCTTGATGTTCTCCTTAATCGCTTCCCACCAGTGAACTGGAGACTCAAAGAGGGGTTTCACGGTCCTCCAACCATTGTAATCCCTTTTGAGTTCCTCAACGTTCTCTGGGGTCAGCAGTGTCGCATTGAGCTTCCACGTCCCTCTGCCAACCCGCTGTTCGTCCTGTAAGTGACAGTCGGCCAGTAAGAGGCAGTGGTCGGAGAAGAACACCGGCTTGACGTCGGTGGATCCGACCGTGACAGCACGGGAAACAAACAGGAAGTCAATCCTGGAACGGGCAGACCCGTCCGATCTTGACCATGTGTATCTGCGCTGCGCTCCGTCTGCAGGTTTGCTGAAGACGTCGTGCAGTTTGGCATCCTTAACTGTTTCTATGAGGAATCTGGACGTAGCGTCCAGTTTGCTGTCGTCACTGCCGGATCGTCCAGCCGCATCGATGATGCAGTTGAAGTCACCGCCTAGGATGACCGGCCTGGACGTCGCCAGCAGCAGTGGGAGCTGCTGGAAGACGGTCAGCCGCTCGCTGCGTTGTACCGGGGCGTACACGTTGATCAACCGGAGCGGAGCGTTGTTGTACATCACGTCTGCTACGAGGAGGCGGCCGCCCACCACCTCCTTAACTTCGGAGATGGTGAAGTTACCTCCCCGCAGCAGAATACCCAGGCCGGAGGAACGGCAGTCATTACCCCCCGACCAGATCGATGGCCCGTGGGACCACCATCGCGACCACTGCCTGTAGGTGCTGAGGTGTGGTATTCCACACTCCTGCAGAAACAGTAGGTCAGCTTTGACCTTGGCAAGGTAATCCAAGGTTGAAACACATCGCGTAGTCGATTTAATGCTACGCACATTAATGGAACTCATCCCTCATACCTATGTACTTTACTTTGTTTAGATTTAAGACCCTAGTTTCAGACTTATCTGAATCACTTTCAAACTCTCTATAAAATTCTATCCTATTACAGTCATTCTTCCCTAGAAGCCCCTTTACTACAAGGTTATTAATTAATCCTTTCTCATTTCTATACTAGATCCAAAATAGCCTGTTCCTGAATTGGTTCTTCGATATAAAAAAAACTATCTTGTATATATTCCATGAATTCGTCCCAGATACTATTACTGCAAATTTGGTTTACACAGTCTATATGAAGATTAAAGTCCCCCATGATTAGTGTATTATCCTTATTGCATGCACCTTTAAGTTCCTGATTTGTACTCTGCTCTACACTATAGTTACTGTCAGGGAGCCTAGAAACAACTCTCACCACCATTTTCGGCCCCTTGCTGTTTCTTAGCTCCACCTAAACTAATTGTACTTCTTGACTTTCTGAGCTAAGATCATTTCTCTCTACTGTCTTTATCCCATCCTTTATTATCAGAGCTACCGCTCCTCCTTTTCCATTTTACCTATCTCTTTTAAAAATTAAATATCCTGGAATATTTAGTTCCCAACCTTGGTCACGCTGCAACCATGTCTCTGTAATGGTTATTAAATCAAACCTATTAAATTTCTATCTGTGCTATTAATTCCTCTAATTTGTGCGAAAACTTTACACAGATACACTACCTTTAACTTTGACATTTTTTTTAAATTTTCCCTGCCATCACCTTAGTCACTAATGCCCTATTACATTTGTGACTCTCAATATCCCCTCCTGATCCACTCTGCTTATTTTTACCCAAAATGCTGCTCTGTTCTGCAGCCTGGACATTTCCATTGCTGCTTTTGAATTTACCCTTTCCTGAATCCTCCCACCACCCCACGCATCAATTTATTAGTTTAAAGCCCTGACTGCTGCCCTAATTATTCAATTTGTTAAGACATGGTTGATCCTAGCCTGGTTTAAATGGAGCCTATCCCAACGGACCAGCTCCCTCTTTCTGCTTCACATAAGGGGCGCGCTTGTCTCCTGGAACAAAGTGTCCAAGTAACTCTCCCATAACCGCCATCACCTTGCAATGTCTGCAGCTCGGATTTCAGTTCAACATCTGAGCTGACATTCCTTGAGCTGCAGATATTAAGCATCCTTCCTTCTACGAAAGATGATGTGCACACAGCAAACAATCCATTTAAGTGGGGTGTCTTCTCTTGGTGCACCTTTGTTGATGACTGTCAAGGCCAATCTTTGAGCAGCATGTTCTGCCACAAGTGCTGTACGTGAAGCTGCCAAGTGGCGTGTGAGTTATTGTTTTTGATATTGACACCTGTTGCCAAGCTGCTGTAGTAACTGGTCGTCATGTTAGTGCACACCAGTAAACAGGAAGTCATCATTTCCCTCTTTCACCAGCTAGTGACTCCCAGGTGTGATAGACGTCATTTAGGCCTTCATGTCACACTTGCAAACATCCTTGAAGTGGAGTTTTGGGTGTCCCACTGGTCGTCTGGTCCCGGCCACCTCACCATACAGAAGGTCCTTGGGTATGTGACTGCCTTCCATCCTGTGGATGTATCCGATCTATTGAAGCTGTCTCTGTTTGATTAGTGCCAACACACTAGGGAGCTCTGCCTTTGAGAGGATTTCATAATTTTGCCCTGCCAGGACATACCCATAATGTGCCGCAGACAGCGAAGATGGAAATTATTGAGCTTACTTTCCTGGTAGCTGTAAGTCACCCGTGCTTCACAGCCATACAACAAGATGCTGAGAACATCGGCCTTATAAACCATCAACTTGGTTCTAAGGGTCAGCTTGCTGTTATCCCATGTGCGTTTTGCGAGTCGGCCAAAGGTGGCAGCTGCTTTCCCTATGTGTATATCGAGCTCTGCATCAAGGGACAGATTGTCAACGTGGACCCCAAGCAGCAGAATTTGCTAACCACTTTTAGCGGGGTGTTATTTAGTGTGATCGAGCTGCAGACAGTTACCACAGATATGGTTGTCCAGGATCACAACGCTCTGCATAAATTAACATATGCTACAGTTATGGCACACCACCCACACCAGCTTATTTATTTATTTGATTAGTCAATTTTTGTTTTAATTGAATATTAGTTTTATTAATTAATTGGTTTATCTAGTTTATGCTACTAATTTAGCAAATTAATAGCAAGTGACAGTTTCCTACCTTAGCCACATAAGGAAAAAAAAATCACCAACTGCTGCAGGTAAAAAAAGCACCAAATTCCTGACTTTAGCATTCTGTTAACACAGCACTATTTCATGACCACTCTGTGCTCCCCACTCTAAGAGAGATCCCAAAGTCTCCCCAATGTCGCACCCAATTGTTTCTTAAAAGATTCTAAAGTTTTTGTTACCACTACATTATCTGATTGTCTCACATATTAAACACTCTTTGTCTGAAGGAGAATTTCTTAATATCAGTTCTAAAATGATATTTTACTCATTTGAACCTGTGCCCTCTTGTTCTACCCTTGCAGTTTAATTTAAAGTAACATTCCAGGATAACTTTTTCTATATCCTTAACAATCTTATATACCTCTATGAGATCACTTCTCTGACACCTGCTTTCTAGGTAGAAAAGCCCAATTTCTCCAGCCTTTTCTTATACCTCAGACCCCTGCCGACAGTGATCAGCCTTGTCGCTCTTCTCTCCACTGCCTCCAGCACAAAAATTACTTCCATGCACAGTGGTGCAGTGGTTAGCACCGCAGCCTCACAGCTCCAGGGACCCAGGTTCAATTCTGGGTACTGCCTGTGTGGAGTTTGCAAGTTCTCCCTGTGACCGCGCGGGTTTTCGCCGGGTACTCCGGTTTCCTCCCACCACCAAAGACTTGCAGGTGATAGGTAAATTGGCCATTGTAAATTGCCCCTAGTGTAGGTAGGTGGTAGGGAATACAGGCTTACTGTAGGGTTAGTATAAATGGGTGGTTCTTGGTCAGCACAGACTCGGTGGGCCGAAGGGCCTGTTTCAGTGCTGTATCACTAAATAAATAAAAAATAAACTGAACAAGATGTGGTCTGACCAGAGTCTACTAAATTTCAGCATTAATTCCTCTAAATTATATACTGCTGTTTTGACCATATAGTTAAACATTCAGTTCTGATGAAGGGTCACTGGCCTGAAACGTTAACTCTGCTTCTCTCTCCACAGATGCTGTCAGACCTGCTGAGTATTTCCAGCATTTCTTGTTTTGATTTCAGATTTCCAGCATCTGCAGTATTTTGCTTTTATTTTAGTTCAACATTCTATTGTCCTTGTTGATTGCTGCTCTGCTTTGTTTCTTGGAGTACGTGTGCCATCTATTTTTCCTTCCTATATGTATCTTTTTCCACTTCTCTGCATTAAATTTAATCTGTCATTGCTCTACCAGTTTACATATCTTATCCAACTCTTTTTGTTATTTGGTACTGTCTCTTCTGATTCCACTGCCCCTCCTAGTTTTGTATCATCTGAAAATCTGATCACTTTGGATTGAGCTTCTGAATCCAGATCAATGATATCAATTCAAAACAGTAGTGATGTCAGTACTAATCCATGAGGTACACACAAGTACTTGTTGTTTTCTACCCTTCAGATAGTTTCTTGGTTATTCCTAGGATTTACCCTGAATCATAGTTTTCAGCTTAACTAATTGCCTTTTGTATGGAACTTTATCAAAAGCCTTTTGGAAGTAGAGGTACAACAAATCATCAGGCTTTACACTGAATTACATACAAGATACAGCACAGAAACACAGACCATTTGGTCCAACCAGTCCAAGCCAACATTTATGCTCCATTCCTGCATCTTCCTATCTTCCTCATCTAACACACCCAGGGGTGGTGATGGAGGAGTCTGAGACATTAGCTAGAAGGTATGATTCTGTAAGTATGGCTATGTCAGGCTGTTGCTTGACTAGTCTATGGGACAGCTGTCCCAATTTTTGCCATATGTCCCCAGATGTGTGCGAGGAGGACTTTACAGGATCGACTGGGCAGGGTGTGCCTTTGTTGTTTCCACTATCAGCATAACCCTCTATCCCTTCTCCCTCATATACTTATCTAGTTTCCTCTTAAATGCATCTATACTAGTAATCTCAACCCCTCCTATGGTAGCACGTTCCACATTCTTACCATTCTCTGGGTAAAGAAGTTTCTTTCAATTCCCTCTTTGATTTCTTGCTGACTGTCTTATATTGATGGCCTCTAGCTTTGCTCTTCCCCACAAGTGGAAACACACTCTCTGTCAAAACCTTGCAAAATTTTAAAGACCTCTATTAACAGAGGAAAAGGCCCAGTCTGTTCACCATTTCCTGATGGGTATAACCTCACAGTTCTGATATCATCCTGCAAATTTGTTTTGCACCCTCTCCAGTGCCTTTATATCAGTTTTTATTATGTCAACCAGAACTGTACACAGTACTCACTTCCAGATCCCTTTGCTCCGCTACCCCATTTAGGTTCTTATTTTCCAAATAATATGTGACCTCCTTATTTTTCTTACCTCACACTTAGCTGTGTTGAAATTAATTTATCAATTATATCCCCATTTTGCAATTTTATTAAATAATCTCTTCATGTAATTTGTTGCAGTCTTCTTCAGCACTATCTCACTTCTGCACAGCACCCCCACAACACCCCCCCCCCCCCCCCCCCCCGCCCCCCAAATTTGGTGTCATCTGCAAATTTAGAAATTGTGTTTTTGATTCCAGATAATTCTGGAATAAAAAGCTAGTCTCGGTAATGGTGACTATGAAACTACCAGATTGTGATAAAAATGCATTTGGTTCACTGGTGTCCTTTAGGGAAGGAAATCTGCTGTCCTTGCCCAGACTGGCCTACATGAGACTCCAGACCCACAGCTATGTGTTGACTCTTAACTGCCCTCTGCAAGGCATGCAGTTGTATCAAACAGCTACAGAAAAGTTGAATAAGAACAAAACCATATGGACCTTCGGCACTGGAAACAACAAAGGCACACCCTGCCCAGTCGATCCTGTAAAGTCCTCCTCACACACATCTGGGGACATATGGCAAAAATTGGGACAGCTGTCCCATAGACTAGTCAAGCAACAGCCTGACATAGCCATACTTACAGAATCATACCTTCTAGCCAATGTCTCAGACTCCTCCATCACCACCCCTGGGTGTGTCCTATCCCACTGGCAGGACAGACCCACTAGAGGTGGCGGCACAATGGCGTGCAGTCAGGAGGGAATGGACTTGGGAGTCCTGAGCATTGAATACAAAACCCATGAAGCCTCATGGCATCAGGTAAAACATGGGCAAAGTAACCTCCTGCTGATTATCACCAACTGTCCTCCCTCAGCTGATGAATCAGTACTCCTCCATGCTGAGCACAACCTAGAAGAAGCACTGAGGGTAGCAAGGGCACAGAATGTACTCTGGCTGGGGAACGCCAAAGTCCATCACCAAGACAGGCTTGATAGCATTATTAATGAGCAAGCTATCCAAGTCCTAAAGAACGTATCTGCCTAATGAAGCCTGCGGCAGGTGGTGAGAGAACCAACAAAAGGGATTACTTGACCTCCCCTCACCAATCTACCTGTCGCAGATGCATCTGTCCATGACAGCATTGGTAGGAGCGACCACCACACAGTTCTTGTGGGGATGACTTCCCGTCTTCACACCGAGGATACCCTCCATCGTGTAGTGTGGCATTAGCACTGTGCTAAATGGGATCGATTAAGAACAGATCTAGCAGCTCAAAACTGGGTATCCATGAGGTGCTGTGGGCCAACAGCAGCAGCAGAATTATAACCTCATGGCTTGGCATATCCCTCATTCTACCATCATCAAGCCAGGGGATAAAACCTGTTTCAATGAGGAGTGCAGGAAGAGGATGCCAGGAGCAGCACCAAACACACCTAAAAATGAGATGCCAACTCAATGAAGCTACAACATGCTAAATAGTGGAAGCTAGATACAACTGAAAGAGAAAAGCAATCCCATAATCAACTGATCAGATCACAGCTCTGCTGTCCTGCCAGATCCGATTGTGAACGGTGGCACAGAATCAAACTAACCGGATGAGAAGGAGGCTCCACAAACATCCCCACCCTTAATGAGGATGTAGCGCAGCACGCTGGAGCAAAAGCCAAGGCTGAAGCATTTGCAACCATCTTCAGCCAGAAGTGTCGAGTAGATGATCCATCCCAACCTCTTCCTGAGGTCTGCAGCATCACAGATGCCAGTCTTTGGGTAAATTTGTTTCACTCCATGTGATATCAAGAAACAGCTGAAGGCATCAGATACAGCAAAGGCTATAAGCCCTGACAACATCCCAGCTGTTGTACGGAAGTCTTGAGCTCCAGAAATAGCTGCTCTCTTAGCTGAGCTGTTCCGACACTGGCATCTATCGGATAATGTGGAAAAGTGCCCAGGTAGCTCTTGTCCACAAAAAGCAGGACAAATCCAATCCAGCCAATTACCTCCCCATCAGTCTACTCTCAATCATCAGCAAAATGATAAAAGGTGTCATTGACAGTACTATCAAACAGCAGTTAATGATCAATAAACTGGTCACCGATGCACAGTTTGGGTTCTGCCAGGGCCACTCAGCTCCAGACCTCATTACAATTTTGGTCCAAACATGGACAAAAGAGCTGAATTCCAGAGGTGAGGTTTGAATGGTTGCCCTTGACACCAAGGCAGCATTTGACTGAGTGTGGCCTCAAGGAGCCGTAGAAAAATTGAAGTCAATGGGAATTGGGGGAAAACCCTCCACTGGTTGGAGTCATACCTAGTCCAAAGGAGGATGGTTGCGGTTGTTGGAGGACAATCATCTCAGCCCCAGGACATCACTACAGGAGTACTTCTGGCTAATGTCCTAGGCCCAACCATCTTCAGCTGCTTCGTCAATGATCATCCCTCCATCATAAGGTTAGAGGGAGATGTCCACTGATGATTGTACAATGTTCAGCACCATTTCCAACTCCTCCGATACTGAAACTGTTGGTGTTCACATGCAGCAAGCCCTGTACAACATTCAGGGTTGGATTGACACGTGGCAAGTAACATTCACGTTTCACAAGTGCCAGGTAATGACCATCTCAAACAAGAGTGAATCAAAACATCTCCCCTTGACGTTCAACAGCATTATTATTGCTGAATCGCCCACCAACAACATCCAGGGGGTTACCATTGACCAGAAACTTAACTGGATCAGCCATATAAATACTGTGGCTACAACAGCAGGTCTGCGGCTGATAATTCTGTGGCATGTACCTCACCTCCTGACTCCCTAAAGCCTGTCCACCATCTAGAAGGCACAAGTCAGGACTGTAATGGAATACTCTCCACTTGCCTGGATAAGTGCAGCCCCAACAACACTCAAGAAGCTGGACACTATCTAGGACAAAGCAGCCCGCTTGATTGACACCCCATCCATCACCATAAACATTTACTCCCCCCACCACTGGGTCACAGTGGCAGCAGTGTGTACCATATACAAGATGCACTGCAGCATCTCACCAGACCTCCTTCGAAAGCGCCTTCCAAACCCACAAAATCTATCACCTAGAATGACAAGGGCACCACCTGCAAGTTCCCCTCCAAGTGGCAGATGAAATTTAATACAAGTGTGAGGTGATGCATTTTGGCAGAAGGGATAGGGTGAGGCAATATAGACTGAATGACACAATTTTAAAGAGTGTGCAGGAACAGAGGGACCTGGGGGTGCATGTGCACCAATCTTTTAAGGTGGCAGGACATACTGAGAGCAAAGCATATGGGATCTTGGGCTTCATAACTAGAGGAATAGAGGAAAAAGCAGGGAAGTTATGCTGAACCTTTATAAGGCTCTAGAATACTGCAACTAGAATACTGCATCCAGTTCTGCTCACCACATTTTGAGAAATATGTGCGGATCTTTGAGAGGATGCAGAGGAGATTTACCAGAATGGTTCCAGGGATGGGGGATTTTAGTTACAAGGTTAAGTTGGAAAATCTGGGGTTGTTCTGCCAGCAGCAAAGGAGATTGAGGGGAGATTTGATAGAGGTGTACAAGATTATGACAGGCTTAGATAAGTTATACAAGGAAAAACTGTTCTGATTAACTAACGGTACAAGGACTAGGGGACACAGATTTAAGGTTTTGGGCAAGAGGTGCGGGGGAACGTGGGGAAGAACATTTTTACGCACAAGTGGTAATGACCTGGAACTCTCTGCCTGCGAAAGTGGTGGAAGTGGAGACAATCAATGATCTCAAAAGGAAATTAGATGGACACTTGAAGGACATAAACTTTCAGGGCTACAGGGATTGAGCAGGGGAGTGGGACTGAGTGGATTGCTCTGCAGAGAGCCAGCATGGTCTCGATGGGTCAGATGGCCTCCTTCCATGCCATAAATGACTCTATGGCCTGGATTTTACACTCCTTTTGAAGGCGAGATCATTGGTGGGTAGGTGGGACAGGCAGAGAATCCCTGCAGAGTCGTCTGTCATGGAGCCCAGCGTGGTAATGCCCATTTCCAACTTTGTCGGAGGCGGTGAAGTACCATGGCGACACTATTGTCCCAGCGCGATGGCATCATCATTTAAATATTTTACATACTGTTTTACATATATTTGAATGTCATTCACTGCGATTCAACGAGGCGTTCTCAATTTTGCATTGATGTGCAGCACTCACGTGTCTTCAGTTTTGCATCTTTCAAAAGCTGGCGCCACCGAGGTGAGAGTCCTCGGTGCTTCGAGAGGGAAGATAACTTCACTAGAGTTATGTAGGGGAAGTGAGGTTTGCAGCAGACATTGCCACTATGCTGACTCTGCAAGGGAATTGTTTGTCAAGGTGGTGGGGGAACACTGCAAGTGCGTGTTTGCGGGGGGGCCGGTGGGGACGGAGGTGGTGTTGGAACATTGTAAGTGGATTGTGTGTAAAGGGAGGGGAATCTCTGGTAAGGAATTCTGAGAATGTATAGGTTGTGTTTGTCGGGGGGGGGAGGGGGGCAGCGTGGTGCATTACAGGGTAGTTGAAATGATGGTGGTATGGTAATACTGGCTCATACATCTTGAAAAGGTTGTCAGACCAACATTAATCCATACCATAGAGCTACTGCAGGCATCCTGCAGAACCAAAATTTACACACTTCTTTGCCCAGAGAGTTTTACTTTATTTTTTGAAGGATTCCGGTGGTCCAGGGAGAATAGAGATGGTAAATGCAGGGTTGGCACCCTTTTAAATATGGCTCCAGCACCTGCTCCAACATCAGGTGATGCCCAGAATGGCGTCTCCATTGCTGCCCCCGCCATGTGATTGGGAGTGAACGGCCGGCTATCTCTGTTATGGTAAATGCTTGCCTGCCATGTAATCGCAGCGGCGCGGCCGCTGATGTCACAGGCGGGACCGACCCATTTTGCGCACCTGCCACTGGTCCTAGCAACAGGATAATAAAGTTCAGCCCTATGACTCTAAGACAAGTCACACACCATCCTGACTTACATACATACATATGAATTTATGAATTAGGAGCAGAAGTAGGCCATTTGGCCAGTCTGCCAGTAAGCCCAGTCTGTCCAACCTTTCCTCATAAGACAACCTGCTCATTCCAGGAATCAACCTAGTAAACCTCCTCTGAACTACCTCCAATGCTTTTACATCCTTCATTAAATAAGGAGACCAAAACTGCACACAGTATTCGAGATGTGGTCTCACCAATGCCCTGTATAACTGAAGCATAACAGGCTTACTTTTATTTTCTATTCCTCTCATCATAAAGGATAGCATTCCATTGGTCTTCTTCATTACTTGCTGTACCTGCATACTAAACTTTTTGTGACCCCTGCACTAGAACACCTAGATCCCTCTGCACCTCGGAACTCTGCAATCGTTCTCCATTTAAGTAATACTCTGCTTTTTTATTCTTCCTGCCAAAGTGAACAACTTCACATTTTCCCACATTATACTCCATCTGCCAGATTTTTGCCCACTCACGCAACCTATCTATATTTGCCTGCAACCTCTTTATGTTCTCTTCACAACATACTTTCCTAACTATCTTTGTGGCATTTGCAAATTTAGCTACCATGCCATCACTCCTCTCATCTAAGACAGGGAACTATATTGCCATTCCTTTACTGTCGCTGGGTCAAAATCCTTGAATTCCCTTCCTATCAACAGTGTAGGTGTACCTCCAGCACATGGACTGCAATGGTTCAAGAAGGCAGCTCACCACCACCTTCTCAAGTGCAGTTAGCATTGGAAAACAAATGCTGGCCTTGCCAGCAATGCTCACATGGCATGAACGAATAAAAAAAAAAATCCAAAGTCTAAATCATTAATATAAATTGTGAACAACAGTGGTCGCAGCACGGATTCCTGTGGCTTACCACAGTTCACTTTGGTTGTTACTTCTCAAAGAGGTTTGGTCAGGCAGAATCTGTTTACTAGACTGCTCCTATATAAATAATCCTTTAATGGGTCTGCAGTTACCTATGTCTATGCCCATGTATGTTTTGTCATCCTTTTTGAATATGGGCAATGGAGGTGTGCACTTACAATTAATTGTTGCCCTTCTCGATCATAATGATTTCAGTGCCTCACAGATTTCCTCTCAGTCTTTCTCAGAGGGGACTTATTGTTTTGACCATTGTAGTCTTAGTAGGATTTCCATCAATGTTTAGAACCAGCTTATTGATTTAACTTGGAATATCTCTGTTTGAGGAGGGAATGTTGTTCATGGAATACTTGAAGAAAGTAGTCATTTTGAATATTTACTACTTTGTGCTTATCACCAATGTCGAGCCCTGTTGCAAATTTTATGGGGTTTTTTGGTTCAGATTGCTCTCTTGTTCTCGTGATACCATCGAACTATTTTACTGTTAGGATTGACCTCTGGTGCTGTACTTTTTGCAGGTTTCCTTTGTGCCTCTGACATACTTTCAACACATTTTGCATTTTCTTATATTCATACCAATGAACCACTTGCCCGCTTTTTCCTGCAAGATTTATACAGGTCATTTTTACTCTTTACCTCACATTTAATTTGTCCCTCATTCAGTTAGGGTCACAATTATTTCATCTGAGCTTTTGGTTTTGGGAATTATTTATTTTGAATGCTCAGCATTATTCCCTTAGAAGTGTTCCACTTTCTTCTGGTTGAGCAACCTCTTTCAACTCATTTTCTTTAGTTGTTCCCTTATTTCTTCTAATTTAACCCTATTAAAGTTGCACATCTGACTCCTAGTCTTAGGTATTTCTGAATCACGGATTATATTAAACTTTATTAGCCGTGCTAAGCCTTTCATTTTGTGTACGTTTTTGTTTCTTTTTTGTAGAGGGTGTGGTAGTGTAATGATCATATCCTGGACTAATAGTCTAGAGTTCAAATACCACCACAACAATTTAACAAATGGAGTTCAGCTTAAAATGTCTGGAAATAAAAAGCTGCTATTAGTAAAAAATGACAATCATGTTGTTGGATTGACAAAAACCCTACTTGGTTCACTACTGTTCTTTCCCAATCTGGCCTATATGCAACTCCAGTCCCACACATCATGTGGTTGACTCTTAACTACCCTCTTAAGTGATCTAGTAAACCATCTTCCTCAGGGCAACTAGGGATGGGCAATAAATGCCAGCTTTGTCAGCGACACCCACATCGCGAGAACCAGAACAAGATGAATGTTGCCTCATGTCCTCCTTGCCACACTGGGTGAAGAAGCAGTGATGGTTTATCAGTTCTAACTCTTTCCTCTCCCCCACAAACCTAGACTAGATTGGATCAGGAAAGACAAAGGGTCCAGTAAAAAAGTTTCCTGCTAAGAGTCAACAAGAACAAAAGTACCTGCAGAACTGCAGGAAACAATGCGCAAAGGGGGAATGCAGCCAAAGCTGATGGCTTGCTGTACTCCAGTTTAACTGGGATCAGCTGTCATCTTCAAATTAACAATGGGTTTAATTTAATGGATGCCATTGCGCATAATGACATATCATGGAAATAATAACAGCTTGGATATCAAGGGTATTTACCAATAGCTGATAATATATAAATAATTTAATGAAATCATGCTGATGCCAATTACAGATGGTAATTAAAGTTTATGCAAAGATTGTTATATAACATCTCCTTAGATAATTTAATTGAGGAAGTAGTCATTCAGAACGTGTGCATGTAATAGATTAGGAAAAAATGCAGCTTGCTTATTTAACAGAGAAAAGAGGACACCTGCAGGAGTTTCAGAGGGGAAAGCCATGAGAACCCTTCCTAATCCAATCAATCATCAACAGTTCAGAAACAATTAATCAAACATCAATGTCCATACCCCCCACAATCCCCCCAACCCTCACCACCACCAGCACCCCACAAAAAACATATTGACAGAGATGCTTTTGCAATGTTCAATAACACATGGAAGGACCTCACTTATATTCTAACCTTACATCTGGTATTCAACCTCAGGCTCAAAACTACATTTCAGGCCTAGTGGTTACATTACTGGACTAGTAATGCAGAGAGTTTCTTTGAGGCCCTTATTCAAGGAAGGGTATAAGGACATTCCTAGTAACTACAAGCTGGTCAGTTTAACATCAGTGGTGGGTAATATTTTAGAAACAATAATCAGGGAAAAAATCAACAGGCACTTGGAGAGATTTGTGTTAATTAAAGAGAGCTAGCACGGATTTGGAAAAGGCAGATTGTGCTTGACTAATCTATTGATTTTTTTGATGAAGGGAATGCAATGGACGTTGTCAAATGCTTTCTTAAAAACAACATAGACAAAGTACCACATAAAAGACTGGTTAACAAAACTGAGCCTCTTGGAATAGCAGGAACAGTGTCAGCTTGGATAAAAAATTGGCTTAAGGACAGAAAACGGCGAGTCGTAGTAAATGGCTGTTTTTCAGACTGGAGGATGGGAGACAGTGGTGTTCCCCAAGGGTCAGTGCTAGGGCCACAACTTTCTTTAATATATATAAATGACTTGGACATTGGAATACAGAGTAAAATTTCAAAATTTGGCACTAATACCAAACTTGGAGATGTGGCAAACAGCACGGATGACACAAATCAACTGCAACAGGACATAGATAGGCTAGTGGAGTGGGCAGACAAGTGGCAGATGGAATTTAATACAGAGAAGTGTGAGGTGATGCATTTTGGCAGAAAGGATATAAAGAGGCAATATAGATTTAATGGCACAGTTCTAAAGAGTGTGCAGGAAAAGAAGGGCCTAGGGGTTCATGTCTTGAAGGTAGCATGACATATTGACAGAGCAGTTGGCAAGGCATATGGGATCTTAAGCTTCATAAATAGAGGTATTGAGTACAAAAGCAGGGAAATTATGCTGAAAATTTATAAAACTCTGGTTAGGCCACAACTAGAATATTGCGACCAGTTCTGGTCACCACGCTTTATGATGTGAGGGCCCTTGAGCGGATGCAGAGGTGTTTTACCAGAATGGTTCCAGGCATGAGGGATTTTAGCTACAAGGTTAGTTTGGAGAAGCTGATGTTATTCTCCTTGGGGGATAGGAGATTGAGGAGAGATTTGATAGAGGTGTACAACGACTCGGGGACACAGTTTTATGATTTTGGACAAGAAATGCTGGGGGTATGTGAGGAAGAACTATTTTACACAGTGAGTGGTAATGATCTCGAACTCACTGCCTACGAGGATGGTGGGAGCGGAGACGATCAATGATTTCAAAAGAAAATTGGATGGACACTTGAGGCATATAAACTTGTAGGGCTACGGGGATAAGGGAATAGGACTGACTGGATTGCTCGACAGAGAGCTGTCATGAATGTGATGAATCGAATGGCCTCCTCTGTGCCGTTATAACTCTATGGCTGGGCTAATGATCCAGAGACATGGATTCAAATCCCACCACAGGAGCTGCGGAATTTAAAATCAATTAATTAAATAAATCTGGAATTAAATAGCTAGTAACAATAATGGTGACCATGAAACGAACAGATTATCCTAAAAACACATCAGGTTCACTGACATCCTTTAGGGAAGAAAATCTGCCATCCTGACCCAGTCTGGTCTATATGTGACTCCAGATTGCCATTTGAAATGGCCTAGCAAGCCGCTCAGTAACTCACTTCCTGACTCCCAAAGTCTTTCCACCAACTACAAGGCACAACTCAAGAGTATGATTGAATACTCTCCATTTGCCTGGGTAAGTGCAGTTCCAACAACACTCAAGATGCTTGACAACACCTAGGACAAAGCAGCCTGATTGCTCAGCACTCATCCAGCAGCTTAAACTATAAACATTGAGTCCCTCCACCACTGGTGCAGTGTGACTGCAGTGTGTACCAACTACAAGATCACTACAGCAATGCGCCAAAGCTTGTTTGGCAGAATGACCTCTACTGCCGAGAAGGACAAAGACAACAGGCACATGGAAACACCACCACCTGCAAGTTCCCCTCCAAGTCACACACCATCCTGGCTTGGAAATATATTGCTGTTCCTTCACTGTCGCTGAGTCAATATCCTGGAACTCCCTACCTGACAGCACTGTGGGTGTAACTACACCACATTGACTGCGGTGGTTAAGAAGACGGCTCATCACCACTGTCTCAAGGGCAATTAGGGATGAACAATAAATGTTGGCCTTGCTAGCAATGCTGGCATCCCATGAAAATTAAAAAACTGCTGAAAACATATTCCCCTTCCAATAAACAAGGAAGCTGAAGTGCTTGTCTCTACATATTTTAGTGATCAAGAGTATCACCGCTTCCATCTTTTTTTACTAAAATTAGTGAAGACAAAAATTCTAGGCCCCAGAATGCCAGCTGTAGTATTCCAGTTGAACCAATAGTGAGTAGCTTACTTTGGAGCTGAACAGGTCTAAACTCTACCCTGCCTAATAAAATAGGTGCTCCTGAGGCCCAATCTGCTGTTACAGTGCCAAGTAGCAAAGACTTCTAAGCAATTAAGGAAATATAACTGGAAGGATTTGATGCATCGTCATAGGACATGGTTCAATAGCACACTTTCAGAATTGCCCGTACAATGACAGCATAACTTTAACTCAAGAAATCCACTCAACAAGTTTTGCACTTGAGCACCATTTTATGCAATGAAGTTGGTGAACTGCTCACAGTGAAATTTGTGGTTTGCAGATGTTTTGCACCTGTGTTACGATGTCACATTCTGAGAATAGATTTCCAAAAACTGATCTCTAATGAGCTTCCATAAAATTAGTCTGTAGCAGATGCCAAGTATTTCCATCAATTCATCTGAGTGAGATGCACATCCACTACAGAAAATCTCCATTCCTCATGCCATTTCTCAGTGAGATTGGTTGGTGAGGCAGAGTTTAGATCTGTTTTTCATGCAATAACTGCAATCGATGGGAAAAGTCACATAATAAATGAAATTTTCAGTCACCAAAAACATAGTGGACTTTTAGTCCAGTTTCAGGTCCTAAGACCAGGTATAAAAGTGATCTGTGAAAGGTTTCATTTGTTTCCAGTATGTGCAGGCTGGACTTATCCCTTAATTTAAAATGATGCCACATCACAAGACAATCCCACGCTAATGTACAATAAAAGCAAAATACTGCGGATGCTGAAAATCTGAAACAAAAACAAGAAATGCTGGAAATCTGAAACAAAAACAAGAAATGCTGGAATCACTCAGCAGGTCTGGCAGCATCTGTGGAAAGAGAAGCAGAGTTAACGTTTCGGGTCAGTGACCCTTCTTCGGAACTGACAAATATTAGAAAAGTCACAGATTATAAACAAGTGAGGTGGGGGTGGGGCAAGAGATAACAAAGGAGAAGGTGCAGATTGGACCAGGCCACATAGCTGACCAAAAGGTCACGGAGCAAAGGCAAACAATATGTTAATGGTGTGTTGAAAGACAAAGCATTAGTACAGATTAGGTGTGAATACACTGAATATTGAACAGCAGCAAGTGCAAACCTGAAGAAAAACATTTCTTGTTTTTGTGCCACGCTAATGTACGTTTTGTACATTTGTAATGTACACTTGGATATTTATTATGGTAATTTTCTTTTTACTGTCCTTATAGAATCCAGTTTGAAGGTATCCCTTAACTTGATGCCAACCTAATTTGCACGATAAACTTACGCTGGTGAGAATCTGGAATGAACTGAGTTTTACAGGAAACAGTATAATGTAATCTTCCTCTCCTTACACCGATTGCGTACTTGTATGAAGATTTGCCCTCCAGCTGTTGGGAGTCATACTGACAGAACATTCATATCACAGAAGTGTAAACATGGGTTTGGTGTAAAGCTGGAGTCTTTCCAGAATCCGCTATAACTGTATTGCAGAAACGATGCCATTGCTTGTATCATTCTTCATTTTCTGAAACAGTATCCTCAGAAAAGCAATATACTATATTTAACTTTTTTTAACAAATGAGGCACATCAGCCTGTGCAAGAGGCTATCATGCCTTCGTTGTCTCCATTCTAAAATAACCATTGGCTACAAGGGGCAATTTGTGCACTAAAAGAAACAAACTGAAAGCAGAGAAGGTTTTCAAAAACTTAATACAAAACTGGACATTTCACGAGGGCCACTCGATCAGCAGAAAAGCAACGTGGTGGTCTTAAGTCTACCTGAATAGAAAGGTCTTGAATTACATAAACAGGGATAGTTAAACACCCAGCACAGGTAAATCATATCAGTAGGTGCTTCAGCAGTGCCCACTCTGACAAACACCCAAATCGTTGGTGTAGTGCCTTGCTCCTCTGACACTAGAATGGGGCCCCAGGAAGGACGCAACAGAAATGTCAGTTTCCAAAGTATTAAACTCCTCTGGGAGCTTTATGACCATTTTCAGAATTCCTCTGGCATAGATTACCTGTGACTGAGAGAGTTTTAGGGCCTTTACTTAGACTTTAGTTGGACTCTTGCAACCTTGGAACTCTCCAGCCACAGCCCTTCATGAGGAGAACAGGTGGAAGTTCACCCTCTTCTCCCCCTGAGGAATTGGCAGAAATGGGGCAGAAACCTAGTGGAACCAAATTCCGCTCTAACTTCCAGTCTCTGACTGGAGATTCACCAGGAATATGCCTTGGACCTGATTGGAATTTCAGGGGCTAGATTTTTTTTTGAAATGTAAAGATGATTTGCATCGTGTATTTCCCAGGAAACCTTAAAGCACTTCATAACTAATGAATTACATTGTAAAGTATCATTTGTTTAACAGGCAAATGCAACAATCACTTTCTGCTTCATTTACAAATTGATATATAAAGCTCCAAACATTCATGAAAGGTCTCTATTTAGTGAGTATTTGAGGTTCTTTCTCAACTTGTAGAACTGTGAACTCTCAGCGTATAAGATCACTTTGGAAAAAGCCCTTGGAAGTGGAAGACAGACCCTCCTGGAATTGTAACCAATCTTTGACACTACCCTTTCTTCTCATTATCGGAGTTAATATCACACTGGCAAAGTAGTTCTCAGGATATTTTCCCCTATTTGCATATGGAGGAGGCGATTGAAATTGGTACAATAATGAAGACAATGAAGGACGGACTCGATGAGAACGATGAACCATCCGTGGATAACAACGGAAGTTAAGGAGAGTATCAAATCCAAACCAAAGGTGTACAAATCAGCAAAAGCTAGTGGTAGGCCAGAGGATTGGGATTTTTTTAGAAACCAGCAGCGGATGACTAAAAAACTAAAGGGAGAAAATTGATTATAAGAGGAAATTGGCAAGAAATATAAAAGAAAACAGCAAGAGCTTCTACGGGTCTATAAAAAGGAAGAGAGTAGCTAAAGTAAGTGTGGGACCCTTAAGAGGATGAGACAGGGGAATTAATAACAGAGAATTAATAACAGGGAACATGGAAATGACAGATAATTTAAACCAATATTTTGCATCGGTCTTCACGGTGGAGGGCACTATAAACATCCCAACAATAATAGATGTGCAGGGTGTAAATGGGAGGGAGGAATTTGTAACAATCTCGATCATGAGGGAAAAGGTGCTGGTCAAACTGATGGGACTAAAGGCAGACAAGTCGTCAGGGCCTGATGGCCTGCATCCAAGGGTTTTAAAAGAAGTGGCTGCAGAGATAGTGGAGGCATTGGTTGTAACATACCAAAACACACAAGAATCCGGTAGGGTACCAGCCGATTGGAAAACCGCTAATGTGACGCCCCTATTCAAGAAAGGAGGGAGACAAAAAGCAGGAAACTATAGACTAGTTAGCTTAACATCTGTCATTGGGAAAATGCTAGAGTCCATTATTAAGGAAGAAATAGCAGGATATTTAGAAAAACATAATGTAATCAAACAGAGTCAACATGGTTTTGAAAGGGGAATCATGTTTGATAAATTTGCTAGAGTTCTTTGAGCATATAACAAGCAGAGTGGATAAAGGGGAACCGGTTGATGTAATGTATTTGGATTTTCAGAAAGTATTCGATAAGATGCCACATAAAAGGTTATTGCACAAAATAAGACCTCAGGGTATTGGGGGTAATGTGTTGGCATGGATTGAAGATTGGCGAACATACAGAAGGCAGAGAGTTGGGATCAGTGTGTCAATGAAAGTGTAACTGGTGGGGTGCCACAAGGATCAGTCCTAGGGCCTCAACTATTTACTATCTATATCAATGACTTGGAGGAAGGGGCAGAGTGTAGTGTATCCAAATTTGCAGACGATACAAAAATAGGTGGGAAGGCGTGTTGTGATGAGGACACAAAGAATCTGCAAAGGGATATAGATAGTTTAAGTGAGTGGGCAAGAGAGTGTGGGAAAATGGCGCACTGACACGGAACACAAAGGTCCGCGTGTATCAAGCCTGTGTCCTCAGTACCTTGCTCTACGGCAGCGAGGCCTGGACAACGTATGTCAGCCAAGAGCGACGTCTCAATTCATTCCATCTTCACTGCCTCCGGAGAATCCTTGGCATCAGGTGGCAGGACCGTATCCCCAACACAGAAGTCTTCGAGGTGGCCAACATCCCCAGCTTATACACACTACTGAGTCAGCGGCGCTTGAGATGGCTTGGCCATGTGAGCCGCATGGAAGATGGCAGGATCCCCAAGGACACATTGTACAGCGAGCTCGTCACTGGTATCAGACCCACCGGCCGTCCATGTCTCCGCTTTAAAGATGTCTGCAAACGCGACATGAAGTCCTGTGACATTGATCACAAGTCGTGGGAGTCAGTTGCCAGCGATCGCCAGAGCTGGCGGGCAGCCATAAAGGCGGGGCTAAAGTGTGGCGAGTCAAAGAGACTTAGCAGTTGGCAGGAAAAAAGACAGAAGCGCAAGGGGAGAGCCAACTGCGAAACAGCCCTGACAACCAACTTTATCTGCAGCACCTGTGGAAGAGTCTGTCACTCTAGCATTGGCCTTTATAGCCACTCCAGGCGCTGCTCCACAAACCACTGACCACCTCCAGGCACTTACCCATTGTCTCCCGAGACAAGGAGGCCAAAGAAGAAAAGAAGTGAGTGGGCAAGAACTTGGCAGATAGAGTTCAATGTGGGAAAGTGTGAGGTCATCCACTTTGGTAGGAAGAATAAAAAGGCAGATTATTACTTAGATGGAGAAAGACTACAAAATACTGCAGTACAGAGGGATCTGGGTGTTCTTGTGCATGAAACACAAAAAGTTAGCATGCAGGTGCAGCAAGTAATTAGGAAGGCAAATGAAATTTTGGTTTTTATTGTTAGGGGGTTAGAGTTTAAAAATAGGGAAATCTTGTTACAACTGTACAGGGTGTTGGTGAGGCCACACCTGGAGTACTGCAGACAGTTTTGGTCCCTGTATTTAAGGAAGGATATACTAGCATTGGAGGCAGTTCAGAAAAGGTTCACTGGGCTGATTCCTGGGATGAAAGGGTTGTCTTATCAAGAATGGCTAAACAGGTTACACCTTTATTCATTGGAGTTTAGAAGAATGAGAGGTGATCTTATTGAAGCAGATAAGATTTTAAGGGGGCTTGACAGGGCAGATGTTGAGAATATGTTTCCACTGGTGGGGGAATCTCGAACTAGGGGACATAGTTACAGAATAAGGGGGCACATATTTAAAACTGAGATGCAAAGGAATTTCTTCTCTCAGAGGGTGGTGAATCTCTGGAATTTTCTACCTCAGAGAGTTGTGGTGGCTAGGTCACTAAATGTATTTAAGGAGGAGGTGGACAGATTAATGAAATCTCAGGGAGTCGGGTATGCGGAGCAGGCCCGAAAGGGGAGTTGAGGCCTGGGACAGATCAGCCATGATCTTATTAAATGGCAGGGCAGGCTTGAGGGGCTGAATGGCCTACTCCTGCTCCAATTTCTTATGTTCTTATGTTCTTATGACATTAACTCATTAGTCATAACATGCACATCAAATTCGTCATTTTAATTTCAATAAAATTTATGGTAAAAATATAAAAACCATATTGCAAACATTTGTGCTTAGAATATTCTACAGCTGGCTACTACACGGCATTATTAGAAATGAATGGAAATGCTTTTATTAGTGCTATAGTTGGAGGGTTGTAGAAAATGCCTTTGTGAAATTCTTAACACAAAAGTACTGGAGGTTATTTAGAACATACCATTGGCTGGGGTTTGGTGAAATATTCACTTTTTAAATAGGCAGGAAGGAATAGGCATGACAAAGGCAGGAAGAGTGCACAGTGAATATAGGGAGTTAGGCAGAAGGTTAAAAAGCAAGACCTCTAGGGTTGTAATCTCAGGATTACTCCCTGTGCCACGTGCTAGTGAGGGTAGGAATAGGAGGATTAGGCAAATGAATGCATGGCTGAAGAGCTGGTGTAGGCAGGAGGGCATCAGCTACTTGGATCATTGGGATCTCTTCTGGTGCAGAGGTGACCAGTACAAGAAGGACGGGTTGCATCTAAACTGGAGGGGGACCAATATCCTTGCGGGGAGGTTTGCTAGTACAACTCGGGAGGGTTTAAACTAGTCTTGCAGGGGGGTGGGACCCAAAGTAGTAGTCTCTCAGATGAGATAGTTGAGGCAAATGTAGAATTTAAAGCAAGCAAGTCCAGTAGGCAGGCCGGGCAGGGGCAGGACAGGGAGCGTGGAAGGTCTGGTAGGCTAAACTGCATTTACTTGAATGCACAAAGCCTTACAGGTAAGGCAGATGAACTCAGAGCATGGATGGGTACATGGGACTGTGGGTATTACAGCTATTACGGAAACATGGTTGAGGGATGGGCAGGACTGGCAGCTCAATGTTCCGGGATACCGATCCTTCCGGCGTGATAGAGGTGGAGGTAAGAGAGGAGGGGGAGTTGCACATTGATTAGGGAGGACATCACGGCAGTATTTAGAGAGGATATCCTGGGGGGAATGTCCAGCAAGGCCATATGGGTAGAACTTAGAAATAAGAAAGGGGTGATCACTTTGATGGGATTACACTATAGGCCCCCAATAGTCAGAGGGAAGTGGAGGAGCATATATGTAGGGAAATCACAGAAAGGTGTAGGAATTATAGGGTTGAAATAGTAGGTGATTTTTGCTTCCCTAATTTTGACTGGGACTGCCTTAGTGCTAAGGGATCAGATGGGGAAGAATTTGTTAAGTGTGTCCAGGATAGTTTTCTGAAGCAGTATGTGGATGGCCCTACTACAGAAGGGGCTACACTCAACCTCCTCTTAGGAAATGAGGATGGGCAGGTGGTTGATGTATCAGTGGGGGAGCACGTCGGGACCAGTGACCATAACTCTATTAGCTTCAAGATAGTTATGGAAAGGGATAGGACTGGTCCTCAGGTTGAAGTCCTAAATTAGGGGAAGGCTAATTTCGATGGCATCAGACAGGAACTCTCAAAAGTTGAATGGGAGAGGCTGTTGACAGGTAAAGGGACGTCTGGCAAGTGGGAGGCTTTTAAAAGTGAGATAGGAAGAGTTCAGGGTCGGCATGTTCCTGTTAGATGGAAGGGCAAGGCTGGCAAGTTTAGGGAACCTTGGTTGACGAGGGATATTGAGGGTCTGGTCAGGACAAAGAAGGAGGCATATGTCAGGTACAGGCAGCTGGGATCGAGCGAGTCCCTCGAGGAGTATAGGGGATGTAGGACTACACTTAAGACGGAAATTGGAGGGCGAAAAGGGGCCATGAGATTTCCCTGGCAGATAAGATAAAGGAGAATCCTAAAAGATTCTATAAGTATATTAAGAGTAAAAGGGTAGCTAGGAAGAGAGTAGGTTCCCTTAAGGATCAGTGTGGCAATCTATGTGTGGAGCCATGGGAAATGGGCGAGGTCTTAAATGAATATTTCTTGTCCGTATTTAACATGGAGAAGGTCATGGAAGCTAGTGAGTTCAAGGGAGAGAACACCGATATCCTGGAGCATATCAACATTACAAAGGAGGAGGTGTTGGAGGTTTTGAAGCGCATTAAGGTGGATAAATCCCCTGGGCCTGACCAGGTGTATCCTAGGATGCTATGGGAAGCAAGGGAGGAGATTACTGGGGCCCTGGCAGAGATTTTTGTATCATCGTTAGCCACGGGTGAGGTACCGGAAGACTGGAGGATAGCTAATGTTGTGCCTTTATTTAAGAAGGGCAGCAGGGATAAGCCAGGGAACTACAGGCTGGTGAGCCTTACATCAGTGGTGGGAAAGTTATTGGAAGGGATTCTGAGAGACAGGATTTATATGCATTTGGAAAGGCATGGTCTGATTAGGAATAGTCAACATGGCTTTGTGCGTGGGAAATCATGTCTCACAAATTTGATTGAGTTTTTCGAGGAGGTGACCAAGAGGATTGACGAGGGCTGGGCGATGGACGTTGTCTACATGGACTTTAGCAAGGCCTTTGACAAGGTCCCGCATGGTAGGCTGGTCCAGAAGGTTCGAATACATGGGATCCAAGGTGAGCTAGCAAATTGGATACAAAATTGGCTTGGTGATAGGAGGCAGAGGGTGGTAATGGAGGGTTATTTTACCGATTGGAGGCCGGTGACCACTGGTGTGCCACAGGGATCGGTGCTGGGCCCTCTGTTATTTGTCATATATATTAATGACTTGGATGTGAATGTCAGGGGCATGATTAGTAAGTTTGCAGATGTCACCAAAATTGGTGGTGTAGTGGACAGTGAAGAAGGTTGTCTAAGGTTACAACAGGATATACATCAACTGGGAAAGTGGGCAAGGGAGTGACAAATGGAATTTAACGCAGACAAGTGTGAAATTATGCATTTTGGGAAGTTAAACCAGGGCAGGACATATACAGCGAATGGCAGGGCCCTGGGGAGTGTTCTTGAGCAGAGAGACCTTGGGGTGCAAGTACATAGTTCCCTGAAAGTGGCAACACAGGTAGACAGGGTGGTGAAGAAGGCATATGGCATGCTTGCCTTCATCGGCCGATGCATTGAGTACAAGAGTTGGGATGTCATGTTACAGTTGTACATAACGTTGGTTAGGCCGCATTTGGAGTACTGTGTGCAGTTCTGGTCGCCGCACTATAGGAACGATGTGATTAAGCTAGAGAGGGTGCAGAAAAGATTCACAAGGATGTTGCCTGGTTTGGAGGGCTTGAGTTATAAAGAGAGATTGGATAGGCTGAGACTGTTTTCCCTGGAGCGAAGGAGGCTGAGAGGGGACATGATAGAGGTATATAAAATTATGAGAGGCATAGATAGGGTAGATAGCCAGAGTCTGTTTCCCATGGTAGGGGTGGCTAAAACTAGAGGGCATAGATTTAAGGTGAGAGGGAGGAGGTTTAAAGGGGATCAAAGGGGTAAATTTTTCACACAAAGAATAGTGGGTATCTGGAATGAGCTGCCTGAGGAGGTGATGGAGGCAGAACAGTAGTGACATTTAACAGGCATCTGGACAGGTACTTGAATGAGCAAGGCACAGAGGGACATGGAAATAATGCAGGCAGGTGGGATTAGTATAGAGAGGCATTATGGTCGGCATGGACGCGGTGGGCTGAAGGGCCTGTTTCTATGCTGTACGACTCTATGACTCTAAATCCAGTAAATGATAATAAATTCACCCCTTTCCATTGCCAAAGGTTTTATTGTTGTGTTAGTAAAGACTGTGTAAACACGTGTAAATAAAGTACTGGATGCTCTGAGAATTACATCTGTAGGTTCCTTGACAACTTCACTCTAGGTTTTGCAATATTGTGTAAATAGCCACCCAACATAACTGTTATCTGTCAGAATTTTGGAATTAGATGCTGCAACTAATATAAAACCACTTGATCTTCACCAGCAATTTTTAGGCAGGTACACCACTAGCCAATACAAATAAATGGTGTCAGATCACGATAATTGTTTTCTGAGAATATAATTACTACAAACACACTTTAATGGTAAACATCTTCAACACAACCACCATTGCACTAAGACTGTCTCAGAAGTTCTTATCCTGACTCCAAACATACAACATTGTATTTGAGGGTTTGTCTGTGAAATTGCAGGGGACATTCCAATAATCCAGTTTGGTTTCTGCAATATGCAGAATATATCTTTCTCTAAATAGAGTTTCAGAATAAAATTATGAGAAATCTGTTAACTACAAAAATTAGAAATGCAACAAAGCTGGGAATAAAATGAAACCAAAGAAATGTGCTCTCACTCCACAAAATCCTTCACACTGGCAAATAGTGTGCCAGCCATGGCTCAGTTGGGAGCACCTCCAAGTCACAAGGTTCCTGGTTCAAGTCTCACTCCAGGTCTTAAGCACAAAAAATGAAGGCTGACACTCCAGTGCAGTACTGAGGGAGTGCTGTACTGTTGGAGGTGCTGTCTTTCAGATGAGATGTTAAATTGAGGCCCTGTCTGCCCTCTCAAGTGAACGTAAAAGATGCCATGGTACTATTTCAAAGAGCAGAAGAGTTATCCCTGGGGTCCTGGCCAATATTTATCCCTCAGTGAACATCACAACAGCAGATTATCTGGTCATTATCATATTGCTATTTATGGGAGTTTGCTGTACGCAAATTGGCTGCTGCACTTTCTACAACAGTGACTGCACTTCAAAAATACTTAATTGGCTGTAAAGCACTTTGACACGTCCAGTGGTCAGGAAAGGCATTATATAAATGTAAGTCTTTCTTTTCTTTATTTACAATAGCACCATGATTCCTTTTATTTGGAACGGTGGGAGAAAGAAGGGCACATACCCTAGATAGAATTCCTCCTAAATGAATTGCATTGAGATGTTATAAGTCAGCACAAATGGAGACAGACCTTTTATTCCATGGGATAATTTTATAAATTCACACTCCCAGCACAGTGCTTTACCCTTGGAAACATGTATTGGGAATTTAGGTTAAAAGGTCGGGGCCCTATAGTGGATAGAAAAACCTGGATTTTCTATTCATTATAGGGTCTTTGACCCAAGTGGTTGCTGGCAGGCTATTCGACTGCAGGGAGATTACAGATCAGCCTCTTCCTTTCCTTATTCAGTACTCACACGAGGTGTTCCAACAGAGATATCTGGATACCGATCATGATTCGCTCTTCCCCCCAACCCAACATTACCAAGATCAAATACCGTAGCTTTTACTTTTGTCATGGCTGAGGCCAGCAAACACTAGTTAATTTCACCAAGCCATTGAGGAAGCACCACAAATTATGACATAATAAAGCAATTCATTCCTGAATTTGGAAACTTGAAAAATAACAAGTAATATAGAGAATAAACAGACTATGACATCACCAGTCCTGGGTTATTAATGCTCTTTTATTTGTACAAAAGGGTAATGTTACTTATTTTGAGCTGTGGTGCCCAAGATACTGAATCTTTCATGCCATTACCAATGATATATTCTACTTCTAATGATTCACAGGAAACCATTGTGTCTGATACGTTTCCAACAGACTCAAAGAGATACTGACATTTTTGATCTCCAGTTACCTTCAACCAGTCACCTGGCTCAAATGTAGGAGAAAAATTATAATTGTTTCCCTTAAGTGAATGCCTAACAGGTTACAGAGCTAATGGGCAAATTCTCACCCTCCACACACAGCTGGACTGTAAGATGGAAGAGCAGTAAGCAAAGGGTAGATACCACTCTTCAAGGAGAGAGGCTAAGTACATGCATAGATCATCTGAATAGTTCTCCTGTACCTCCTAGTGGTCATTTAATGAGCATTACTGGAAGATGCCTGGCGGCAGGTTGCTTACCTGATTGAGTACTGTGCCCCTGTAATTAAGAATAATAGTAGCTGGGCTACCTCATCTACAAGAATAACACTTGATGAAATGTTACCATTGTGATACAGTGACAGGGGTGGTATAAGCAAGCCACATTAAACAACCCTTTCTTCTTCACCGCTGCCTGATTTCCTTGGAAATTCAAAGTGCTATTCCGCGTACACATGGCATACATGTAAAATGTACAAACCAACATGTAATGTGCATACTTCTGTGTGCAAGGAGCAATCCCAGCTTCAGAGGAAACTGGAACATCTAATGTGCGCTCACCATTCCCATTCGTTATGCAACAGTTTCAATCAATTTACCAGAGCAACTACACTGGCACACGGCCATGGGAGAAATCAGATTGACACTGGTAAACAAGGTAGTTTCAATGCACATTTTGTGTGGTTTTGGGGATACTGGTCACCTGGAGTTGTAACTGGAGCAGACAGTGATAATTTGGCAATAACTGACCTACTTGAACATGGCTTGGTAGGAATGGAAAAAACAAATTGCAGTGCGCTTTGGCTTACTTATAAACAAAAATGTTATGCACACCTTAAAAATAAGAAGTGTACTCTCCCTTCCCACCTCTCTCAACCTATTCCGTGTCCCTTCATCTTTTCCCTTCTCTCTCCATAGCCCAGACCAGAAATGTATTAATTTCTTCCTATTGTCATTAAGCCAAGGGTGAATGGAGTTTTCAGCACAGCCATGACAAAATGAGTGGCTACTAGAATAAAAAATCTTTATTGTTGAAAACTAACTGCAATCAAAATACTGACAAAATATTCTCAAACACCATTTGATGTATTGTCCTTTTTCTAATACGAACATAACTCTGTCATTATAATCAAGTACAGGAGGGCCAATAGGGGAGGAATGGAGGGGGAATCAATGTGGAATAGAACTCAGTGAATTGATTTCAAAAAGCTCAAGTGCGCCAATTGTAACAAAATGGAGCCCAGTGCAGGCAATGTTTGGTCCAGGTCCCAACGGGGAGGACTGGACTTAGTCATGAAGCATGAGACTGCATGGAATATGGCACCATTACTTTGCTGGTCTTACTGAACAGAACTGAAGAATTCAACGATACTGGGTGTACATTGTAACTGGTATGACCAAACTGGTGTAGAGCTTAGCAGGTAGGGAAGCCCATATCCATGGTCTAAATAGGTCAGTTAATGTACAGCTGGAATATCACTCATGGTTGGAGGTGAAAGGAGGGATACCTACATTTGTACTTTTCAAGTTTCTGCTGAGCAGTCATCTGAATGATGAGTCATTATGACTAATGTGATTGAAGGAGAGAAAGGTTACTCAATGCTAGCCAAAAGCAGTGGGACCAAACCAGACTGAATTATGGGCAGCCAAGGTAGCAATAGCAAGCTCAGCTCATATGGCATGAGAGAAAGAAGCCCGGCCCTGACATGAGGAAGATGTTGCTGTTGCAGTGACACCGGATTTCATAAAAGCACATGAGAGGGCTGAGGTCACCCTCCATGTCATCTTGCAATTAGAGACCTGGGTAGTCTCAACTGTCGTGAACTAGCAAAGGCTTTTTACCTACAATGAAAGGAGTGTAAGTTCAGGCCATCCAGAGAATGAGGAGCGCATAGCCTGAATCAATATGGTGGTACAGTTATGAGAAAAGATTTTTGATATGACATTAAAAATCAGAACCACTCGAGGGACAGTATGAAGAAGTGGTATAGCTGGCATACTGAAAAGATTTACATCCTCTTACAGGACATCAGTAACTAAAATACACAAAGAACAGATTGGGTTGATGAACTTTCACTGCCCTAGTATCCCTAAGGACACGCCTGAGTTTTTTTTAAAAAAGAGATGTGACCAATGTCAGTGTATGGGTAAAACTTGGAATCATAAAGAGCAGCATGGGTAACCTCCTACCCATCATTAACAACGTTTCAAGAGGGTGGGCATGGATATCATAGGTCCTATACTGGTTATTTATCAGTTGGAGAAATTGTACATATTAACCACAGTAAACTGTGTCTCGATGCCCAGATGTGGTAACTCTTGCATCTCTGAATGCAGAAGCCATGGCCAACTAATCGTTAGAAAAGGTCTCACAAATTGAATTCCCAGAAGAGATTTTGTCCAATAAAATGGGCTAGTTTCATGTTTCAGCCAGTCACTTATTTATGGCAACAGTGCCAAATAAAACAACTTCAATCTCACTATACCATCCTCCAGCGAGCAGGCTTGGAGAGAGGCTTAATGCCAAACTGACATACATGATATACACAAACACTAAGCAGAATCCCAAGGACTCACTATTTGAATTAATATATGGAAACAGAATACATGGCTCTGTTAATGGTAATCAGAGAGACATAGTCAAGGAAGACAGTTTGACAAGGACAGAAACATGGTAGTGTGTAATCAAATTGAGGGTTATCTGACTAGGTTGGTCACAAGCGAACAGGGGATTCTAGAATTTGTGCAAGGCTACTAGAAAAGTTGCTATGACTGCCATGCCAGGCACAAGTACAAGGTGGACCACAGCATACCAGTTCTTCTGCCAGTATCTGTTCCAGATTATCATAAACTTTCAAAAGGACCTGACAGAAGCTGAAGTGTACCTTATGTACACTTATGGGTAGGAGATTACCATGCTGCTCTTTATTAATTGCAAGTTTTGTCCAAACACGGACATTGCTCACACCTCTTAAAAAAACTCAGGCGTGTCCTTAGAGATACTAAGGCAGTGAAAGTTCTTCAACCCAATCTGTTCTTTGTGTATCTTAGTTACTAATATCCTGTAAGTGGATGTAGTAAATCTTTTCAGTATGTCAGCTATACCACTATCTGTCAGAACACCTCTTCATACTGTCTTTCAACTGGTTTTGACTTTTAATGTCACATCAAAAACCTTTTCTCATAACTGTACCACCATATCGATTCAGGTTCATGTAGAGAAAATCCTTGAAAATCTGGTGGTGCCAAATATCTGCGAACTCTAAACCTTAAGTCATTTGAAATGAAATTCAGAGAGATGTCTAATGGGTGCTGATCTGATATCACCCATTTTTACAGCATTTGAGTACTGAATCCTTAAAAGCTGGTGCAGTGGGGAGGGGTTGGGGTGTGGCTAGAGAGTAATGTTACAGAAGTGAATTATTTTTGTCATATGGTGTTGGTTTCTTTAAAGGTCATGGTACATAGAATTTGTAAACTATGTTTACTGACAGAAAATATATTCCTGGTTTAATCTGATAGAATAGTCGTAACATTTCAATTCAAATACAAACATTTGGTGGAATTGGTTTGATTATATTTGATTGTCAGCTTCTATATGAATTTAATAGTTAGCTAAGTTTGTTTGTATCCAGCTGTTTTCTGGAAATTATTTTTCAGCCCAGCTGGTTCTAACTGGAGAGCCCATCAGAAAGTGATAGATAAAAAAAAAATTGCCACATAGAAATACGTAGTCATGGCTATTAATTAATTTCTACTTATTTGAGGAGATATCCAAGCTTTTGTAAAATCCATGTAGAGAAATTCCTTGAAAATCTGGTGGTGCCAAATATCTGCAAATTCTAAACCTTAAGTCATTGCTAACATTCATTCTTTTAATGTCTAGTAAATTTATTTGACCATTAAAACCCAAGTTACAGTCAAGTGTAATGTTATTCTGATGCCTTCCAAAGTCAAGAAAGATCACTTGGGGGCACATCATAAAACCAATAAGCTGAAACAAAGAGATGTGAAGAGGGTTGGTTCTCTGTTCAGCTAGAGCATGCTGCAAATTTAACTAGATATCTGGGGAAGTGAAAGCACTCTCTGGGACACAGGGTGTGATAGTGAACTCAAAAAAAATTTAGAGCAAAACATCCCAAAAACCTAGCAACTCCCTCCCAAATAAACATCTATCAGCCTTTTAGCATCTATGTCCATCTGGTGCAAAATCTTGCTAGATCCATGTTTAAACAGACTTAGTTCAAATGTTAAGATTATGTCCCGGAATTTGTGATGAGAATATCAGTTGAAACTTTCAGCGCCTACTATAGTAATGGAGGAAAACGCTCAGCGCCTTCTGGAGTATGCATACGCACAGTTAAACATGGAATCCAGATGTTGCTGTCAGAGATACCTTGCTCCTCCAGAGGCTGCACTGTTGCAGTCCTCATCATAGATTCAGCATTGAAATGACAGTAACGAACTTTCTGTACTTGCCTTCTTCTTCTTTGGCCTCCTTGTCTCGAGAGACAATGGGTAAGCACCTGGAGGTGGTCAGTGGTTTGTGGAGCAGCGCCTGGAGTGGCTATAAAGGCCAATACTAGAGTGACAGACTCTTCCATAGGTGCTGCAGAAAAAATTGGTTGTTGGGGCTGTTTCACAGTTGGCTCTTCCCTTGCGCTTCTGTCTTTTTTCCTGCCAACTGCGAAGTCTCTTCGACTCGCCACACTTTAGCCCCGCCTTTATGGCTGCCCGCCAGCTCTGGCGATCGCTGGCAACTGACTCCCATGACTTGTGATCAATGTTACAGGACTTCATGTCACGTTTGCAGACGTCTTTAAAGCAGAGACATGGACGGCCGGTAGGTCTGATACCAGTGGCGAGCTCGCTGTACAGTGTGTCCTTGGGGATCCCGCCATCTTCCATGCGGCTCACATGGCCAAGCCATCTCAAGCGCCGCTGACTCAGTAGTGTGTATAAACTGGGGATGTTGGCTGCCTCGAGGACTACTGTGTTGGAGATGCGGTCCTGCCACCTGATGCCAAGGATTCTCCGGACGCAGCGAAGATGTAATGAATTCAATATTATAATGAAATAATTCAATATTAAAAAGGGCTGAAAGGGTTAAGGCTGGTGCATTCATAAGTGAGTGAGTTTATAATAGTGTGATAAATGATAATTTTTGCTGAACAACCTCCCTGCCCTGAAAAAATAATTTTGCAATTCTGGAATCTCATTCCCTCATAATAAAATGAGTGTTGGTGAATTTTTAAAAAATGACTTTGTTTATTTTTTCTGTCTCTTTTATCTCTCTCCCATAATCCCATCTCTATTTTACAGTCTTTATTTCACTTTCTATACATCATTCAAACTTTTTTTATATTTCCTGGTTTTGACTTTACATGTCTCAGTGAGGATTCTTCAAACTGATTACTTGAAGCGCCTGGTAATTACTTGTCCTGCTCACACAAGCAACAGATCCCTTGCAGAGGGTGCCACACTGGAAAATACACTGATTTAGAGGAAATCTCTGTCACAAGCCCACAAAAGGTCTGTAGCCAGTTATCAGCAAGGTGAATGGAAAGTGCTGTTCTTTCGCTGCTGTGAGTCAAAATTCGACATATGTCCTTTTCTAATAGATTCCTCTACAAGAGTAAGAGTTGATCCCAGTCCAATCAATCCCCTTTGTTTTAAACTTTGATTAAATTTTCCCTTGGCCCCCTCATCTTCAGAGAATATAACCAAAGTTTACACCGTCTTTCATCATAACTCAAATTTTTCAACTCAAGTATCATCCTGGTAATTTGTTGCTGAACTTTCTCCAAGGTTTGCATATCCTTCGAAAGGTGGAAGGCCCAAAATAGCATCTTAAATGTGCTCTGACCACTGCTCTATAAAACTGCACAAGTCCTTCCTTGCATTTATTTTCTAAAATTCTTGTGAGGAAGCCCAGTTTCCCATCAGTTTTTCTGCTGGCTTTTCATGACTTATGCACCTGTGTGCCTTATCATTATTTTGAACCAAAACCTTTTAGTTCATACTTCCATCTGCCTTTCTCAACTTGGTTATGTTAAACTGCATGTATCATTGCTCCACTCACCTGTTTAATCTACGCACTTCTGATATTTTATGCTCGCTTCTACAAGCCAAGCACAAGATCGTTGCCTAACTTTGCAGAAGCGACGAAGCCCCTTTAATAAATAAATGACAAACATTAATAGGTTTAGAAAAATTTACAAAACTAAAATCATCCTAATTAATTCATATTAGGAAAATTAATTAGGAAGTATTATCGTGTATATTCAATAAGTATTTTTTCACCTCCTTTCCATTCTTTCTGCTTGATTTTTGCTCTCTTCCAACATCTCCCCTGAAGATCTTTCTTGTGATGGGAATCCTACAGAATCCATGCCCTGACTCTCTCTAATAAATCTGGTTAATAAGCTAATATACTCAACAACCCACAGTCACCTTTTATATATTTTCTGTTGAATTGCTCTTGCAATTCATAAAAGGGTTAAAGCCTGACAACATGGAGGAGGTCATTCACACCTTTCGTGCAGCAACTCTGCAACCTGCAGCAACATGATTTGTGCTTTAATACTTAGGCAGAACTAATGTCTAGTGCCAAACTCCTTTTGAAAATCAGAATGGTTGCAATCCAAAGCATTCAAAATGAAAAACGCAGCAACAAGGTTCCTGATTGTTCATCAGTTTGAAGTGAATGCATCACTATAGAAGGAATGATAGAGTGAAATCTTCATGCAACAAGCAAAGAATTGGTAAAAGCCATTTACTGTTTTCAAGTGGTCTAATGACCTCTAAAGCAAGCAACTATGCGGTTTTGCTGTTTGTTCTACATGTCACCTGGCCTAGAAGAATGTTGTGTCAATAGTGTAGCTAAATCTAATATGACACTTTTAATGCAGCCACACCGCTGGCTGTGCAAAGCATTCTCCACTGGTAATTCCAATCCTTCCTTGTATACAGAAGCATTTATTTAATGTTTTAAAACTTCGAGTGGCATCTGTGTGCTGTCAAATGTTATTTTATCCAGATGATACACTCAAAAAAGGTAGTACCCTTTTTGTTGGCCAATATAGTCTAAATTTTTAAAATGGAAACTTGTACATCATTCTCTTCTGCTTATTTGAACCTGTCAAACTGTTCAGGGTATTACAAATAAACTTAATTGAATATGACAAATCAAATATGACAACTGTTGTGTTGTGGAATTCAGTTAAGATGAAGTGAACCGTCAACTGAACCAAACGGCCGGAAAAAAACAGTGTAGGGTGTCTACAGGGAATAGACATCTGGTTTTTAGGAATGTCCTGATTTACAAAGGCTGGATAATGCATGTCCCCATAACCAATGTAAAGCAGACTCATGAGTTCCTGGGAGGCATACATTATACTGCAAGTACACTTGAACAATTTCTAAATGTGGGCGTTTGTCCCCTCTGGGCACCTATTCCACATTTAACAGCATTACAATTTTATGGCATTACAAACCAGGTTGGTTCTTTTGGCAGTCTGAATTTCACTGTGAATCAACCTTGATTTTCATTTGCTATTTGGTAAACATATTACTTGAAAGAATGCTTATTGTGATTTTAAATTAAAATCATTGTACTTTTTTGCGGGGGCGATGGACAATGATGCAGTATATCTCAATGCAGACAGATTCACATCGAGTTCAGGATTTGAGGCTCAGTCTACAGAGCTCAACTGCCTACTTCAACATTACAGTACAAGACCTGACCAATTTCGTCACACCTGAAACTCGTATCTCACTGTGTTGAATCCCAAATTAACCTCATTCACATCTCAATGCTTCACTTAAGTGAACCAGATGGTGGTTTGCTCCATAAGCTGATAATTTTATGTGTGAAGATAATTGATCTGATTACCTAATCAGGTGCTCCTAGAGAGCAACAGCAGATACAAGGAGTGCTGGCCAAGAAATTGTGATCAGCTTGCACCGACACCCCACCTTGATTTTCATCCATTCGTTCAGATGGTCGGAAACTTATGTACAGCATGTGTCCGAATTTCCAATAAGTGCTCCGAGTGAAGGATGGTCCTTGGTGGCAGCAGGAAGTCATAAAATAACTCCTAGGATCTTGCCCTTAGAATTGCCTTGCCATCTGATTTTTTTTTTTATTCGTTCATGGGATGTGGGCATCGCTGGCTAGGCCGACATTTATTGCCCATCACTAATTGCCCTTGAGAAGGTGGTGGTGAGCTGCCATCTTGAACCACTGCAATCCTTGGGGTGTAGGTACACCAACAGTGCTGTTAGGAAGGGAGTTCCAGGGTTTTGATCCAGCGACAGTGAAGGAGCGGCGATATAGTTCCAAGTCAGGATGGTGTGTGACTTGGAGGGGAACTTGCAGATGGTGGTGTTCCTATGCATCTGCTGTCCTTGTCCTTCCAGGTGGTAGAGGTCGCGGATTTGGAAGGTGCTGCCGAAGGAGTCTTGGTGAGTTGCTGCAGTGTATCTTGTAGATGGTACACACTGCTGCCACTGTGCGTCAGTGGTGAAGGGAATGAATGTTGAAGATGGTGGATGCAGTGCCGATCAAGCAGGCTGCTTTGTCCTGGATGATGTCGAGCTTTTTTGAGTGTTAGTGGAGCTGCACCTATCCAGGTAAGTGGAAAGTACTCCATCACACTCCTGATCTGTGCCTTGTAGATGATGGGAAGGGATTGGGGAGTCAGGATGTGAGTTACTTGCCGCAGAATTCCCAGCCTCTGACCTGCTCTTGTAGCCACATATTTATGCGTCTGGTCCAGTTCAGTTGCTGGTCAATGGTAACCCCCAGGATGTTGATAGTGGGGGATTCAGCAATGGTAATGCCATTGATCATCAAGGGGAAATGGTTAGATTCTCTCTTGTTTGAGATGGTCGCTGCCCGGCACTTGTGTGGCATGAATGTTACTTGCCACTTATCAGCCCAAGCATGGATGTTATCCAGGTCTTGCTGTTCCCCAATGAGGACAGACTTTCTTAATCCAGAGATCTAAAATAGAGCCTAATTTTTTCTATCCTGAGCAACCCTAACCTACTGCTTGTTTGCTTGGTTGTACAGTAGCTATAACTGGACATGGCACTTCACACGGCCTCGCTAATAACTTGAGGTGTCATTACTTTCTTAGACTTGTATTAGGCATCTGCTTAATTAATTCCAAGAATTATTTGCCTTTGCAAATGAAACACTACATTGTGGAAAAACTTTTGACATTCTTTTAACAAGTACAACTCCTGACACAATATCTGAGGAAGTAAGATATTTGTCATGAATATCAACAACCTTTTTGTCTTTTATCCTACATTTTCAGTACTTTTTTTTTTAAAGTCTCCTACTGGGTGATCTGATGGCATTACTGTGAGAATACTGATTTGGAAGAGTTACTGAATTTGACAGTGAGACACAGCTGGATTAATATCAGAAGAGATACATATTAATTCCTCCTTCCAACTGTTTGATCATGCTTTCACCCTCAGCTGAGAATGCCACTTAATTACTTTGATCTAATTAAAGATAGTCATAGAGTCATACAGCACAGAAACAGGCCCTTCGGCCCATCGTGTCTGTGCTGGCCATCAAGCACCTACCTATTCTAATCCCATTTTCCAGCACTTGGCCCCTAGCCTTGCATGCTTATGGCGTTTCAAATTCTCATCTAAATACTTCGTAAATGTTGTGATGGTTCCTGCCTCTACCACCTCTTCAGGCAGTGCATTCCACATTCCAACCACCCTCTGGGTGAAATTTTTTTTCCTCAAATCCCCTCTAAACCTCCTGCCCCTTACCTTAAATCTATACCCCTGGTTATTGACCCCTCCCCTAAGGGAAAAAGTTTCTTCCTATATAATCTATCAATTTTGTTTCCCTCAATCATGTCCACCCTCAGCCTTCTCTGCTCCAAGGAAAACAACACTAGCCTATCCAGTCTCTCTTCATAGCTGAAACGCTCCAGCCCAGGCAACATCCTGGTGAATCTCCTCTGCACCCTCTCCAGTGCAATTACATCCTTCCTATATTGTGGTGCCTGGAACTGTACACAGTCCAGCTGTGGCCTAACTAGCATTTTATACAGCTCCATCATAATCTCACCGCCCTTATATTCTCTGCCTCGGCTAATAAAGGCAAGTATCCCATATGCCTTCCTAACCACCTTACCTACCTGTGCTGCTGCCTTCAGTACACCAAGGCCCTCTCACCTTCTGTACTTCCTAGGATCCTAACATCCATTGTATATTCCCTTGTCTTGTTAGTCTTCCCAAAATGCATCACCTCACGTCTCGGGATTAAATTCCATCTGCCACTGCTCCGCCCACCTTAGCAGTCCATCTACATCATCCTGTAATCTAAGGCTTTCCTCCTCACTATTTATGACCACCAATTTTCGTGTCATCCGCGAACTTACTGATCATACCTCCTATATTCACGTCTAAATCATTAATGTACACTAGAACAGCAAGGATCCCAGCACCGATCTCTGCGGTACACTACTGGTCACAGGCTTCCCCTTGCAGAAACAACCCTCGACCATCACCCTCTGCCTCCGGCCACTAAGCCAATTTTGGATCCAATTTGCCAAATTGCCCCAGATCCCATGGGCTCTTACCTTCTTAACCAATCTCCCATGCGGGACCTTATCAATGTACACTAAATCAACTGCTTTACCCTCATCTATACATCTAGTCACCTCCTCGAAAAATTCAATCAAGTTTGTTAGACACGATCTCCCCCTGACAAAGCCATGCTGACTATCCTTGATTAATCTCTGCCTCTCCAAGTGGAGATTAATCCTGTCCCTCAGAATTTTTTCCAATAGTTTCCCAACCACCGATGTTAGACTCACCAGCCTGTAATTACCTGGTTTATCCTTGCTACCCTTCTTGAATAATGGTACCACATTCGCTGTGGTATTTCCTCATGCAACTCCTAATTTAACTGAGGATAGATGGACTTGGCTGAGAAGACCACCAGTTTGTGCTTAGCATCACACAGTTGGCAGGCTGACATGAAATATCGAGAAATAATTTTTCTAGAAGGTCATCTTCCTTCCCGGCTTCTCTTTGTGCTTTTGACTCCTTGATGCTGTACACTTCCATAGCACCTTGTCCAAGCGGCCATTATTTGTGTGTGAACTTTGACAGACAGGCTTTCTACCATGGAAAGCATTACGAGCGACGCTAAATCTTCTCTCATCCAATGTTCAAATGTTGATTTTTTTCAGCTGAGCCTACTGGATAGCAATTGGGAGTGAGAAACATGGCAACTTTCCTTGAACATAATCCAGGATCACTGAGGCCAATTGTAGCTGAGATCAGAGACCCCATTCTTAAACTTAAACACAGCTATTTTCATGAACAAGATTTAGGAGATACATTCACTAAGACATGTACTTTCTGCAACAGCGAATGAAGGACTGGCCAGTCAACTGAAGGACAGGAAATGGATTCTTGTTCTCTAAACAGCTGTTGAACCTTCAATGCTCCAGTTTTACCTTGTCTACTTCAGACTTTCTACTGTCATAAATCTGTATTTCTGTGGCACCACTCCCCAATCACATATATTAATTTTGCTGGTTGCAACATAACTAAGAAATGTTACAGCACACTAGAAGACCGAGGGGTTATTCGAGTTATGTTGCCACACACATCAATATGTTGACTGCTGTTTCCAGCACTGTGGGCATTAATTTCTCTCTGGGGAAATCAGCCTCCATGTCTTTTGCTGCCACATTAGAATAACGCAGGATAGGAAAAAGGATGTAGGGGCACACAGTGCAATGAAAAATTTAAAATTCTGAGTGAGGAGAGGAGGGATCCTGGACAGAACTTCCGCCAGGCCACCAACCTCTGCCCTCCCACAACCCTCGACAAGAGGCCATGTCATTGGAGTTCCTGGACTACCCCAGGAATTTTGGCCTTTACCAGCAGAACTCACAACAATTGAAAGCTAGTGAGTGTCCCGGTGAAGTCTTCTGAAAGGCCCCAGTCCTTACCTAGAATAAGGTAACTGATCCCAGAGGCAGTCTGGCTCTTTTTTTGGAGCCTAAAACTGTTGAAATTCATTGTCAGTTAGAAGGACCTGGGGTACCACAAGTGAAGTGCCTCTGCAGGTACCAACAACTAGCCCCAACGATGCAAATAAGTCCACGCCCGCACCCACACCCTCACCCAGGATTTGGAACAGCATCTCTGGCTTGCAGCAAGGCAGGCCTGTACTGGGCTCCAGGCTGGTGACAATCCTCTGGTGTTGACAGCACAGGGCATGTTGGAGTTACAGAGCGGGGTATGGCATCATTTGGTGGAGATGCCACGAGATAATACGTAGCCATGTGCAGACGATGAAGGAGTCCATCCATGCCAGGGGTGCTGCCATGTCTCAAGCATGTGAACATATGGCTTCCTCCATCAAGAGGCTGGTGACCCTCATGGAGAGCCAGATCCCACAAATACGCGCAGACCTGCACACCATCACCTTGGCCAAGAGCTTGGCACAGCAGTGGCAAGGTGAGAGAAGGACAAAGCATCTAGAGTCTTCTCCAGCTCCTCGTCCTTCTCTGGTCAGCAGGGAGGTTCAAGT
Source organism: Heterodontus francisci (assembly GCF_036365525.1). Lineage (NCBI taxonomy): Eukaryota > Metazoa > Chordata > Chondrichthyes > Heterodontiformes > Heterodontidae > Heterodontus > Heterodontus francisci. Next base: position 48,079,091 of record NC_090386.1, on the reverse strand, counting down.
GAGGCTTGAAAAGGGAGCAGGAGAGTCTGACCTCCACAGCTGGGGACTCCCCTCAGGGCGCTCTGAGTATGAACACCAGCTCCTGAGCCCCTGCGCCATGGAGCCATGCTCCAGTAGCCACAACACCTGAGGAGACTCCTGCAGCAGTGCAGGAAACACTCAGGCAGCTGGGGTCTTCCAGGCCTCAGGCAGCCTGAGGTCGACCGCCAAAGTCATCACAGGCCAAAGTGCAACCAGATCAGCAGCCTGCCTCCAGCCAGCTGCTGGATTCGCACCTCGTAGAAGCACTCACAAAAGTACAAGGAAAAGCACCTACACATACTTGGGGGTTTACGCGTGTTTGATACCTGATATGTGATGCTTCATATAAAGTTCCTTTGTTCAAGCCATTACATTTCATCGTGCAAAAGTGATTATTCTATCATGTCTTAATAGTGAGCTGCTGATTTCACCCCTCCCCCCTGCAGTGGAATGCTAATGTAGGAACAGGCCTCAATTAAATACGATCTCCCATGGGCACAAGTGCATATTTCAGCTGGGCGCTAGGCACGGAACACAAATGGAAAGGAGGCAATGGACTACATGCATTGAGGTGAGTCTTTATTGACTTTTCTGTGAGTGGACATCAGGGTGGCTGGAAGAGGGTAATTATGAGATTGTCTGTTGCCTCCTTGGCCTGTCGCTCAATCTGCCTGGCCTCCGGTGCAAGGGCTTCAACATCCATTGCTACCTGCTCCACCTCGTTGGTGGAGGAGTGTCGCTCAGGCATCTCATCGTCATGCAAGGCCTCCTTCCTCTGCAGTGCCTGATTGTGCAGAGCACAGCAGACCAGCACAATACACGAGACCCTCGCTAGCGCATACTGCAGAACTCCATCGGATCGATCCAGGTACCGGAATCTCATTTTCAATAGCCCAGTGGCCTGCTCAATGGTTGCTCGGGTGGAGCCGTGGCAATTGTTGTACCTCTCCCTGCGGCAGTGTGAGTGTTCCTCACATATGTGAGTAGCCAAGTCTTCAATGGGTAGCCTTTATCTCCAAGAATGCATCCCTGAAGGTGAGCAGAGGGCCTAAAAAGCTGTGGCACCAGGTTCTGTTGAAGTTTGTAGGCATCATGGCTGCTTCCCAGGAAGCAGGCACATGCTTGCAGGACCAGTTGAATAATGATTGAGTGGAAGTCGTTCCTGTTGATGAAGTCACCGACTTATGTGCCCTGCTGCAGGACCGAAATCATGACGCTGGATTTCCGGACAGATGCTTCCGACACGATTCTTCATCCTCCCACGCCACCATTCCTGCTTCAAACGGACACACTAAATTCTGCCCACCTGGCTGGTCCATTAGAGCCTTGATGGCCACACACGTGCACTCTATCACACCTTGCACATGGGCGAAATCCAGTACTGACCCTCTCGGCCTGACTCTCAGGGTCAGTCTGGTAGCACACAGTTGCCAGCTCTCTTGAACATGGCATTGGTCAACTCCTTAATGCAGCAGTGGCTACTGCCTGTGAAACCCCACACATAGATCCTTGGAATGATCCAGATATGTAAAAGTTCAATGCCAAGGTGATCTTCAGGAACAGTGACAAAGGGTGAACCCCAAATCCCATAGGTCGCAACCTGTCTTGCAGCAGGGCATATAAGTCTGTCATGGCCTCGCTGGAGAGGTGTAGTCTTCGCTGACAACGCTGCTGGGACATTTGGAGGTAGCTGATTCGAGTCCGGTACACTCTCTAGTGCAGGTGGACCCTTCTTCGCATGATTGGATGCTGCTGCTCTCATCGCGGAGCTTCACGGGCAGGTGCAGCTGCCTCTTAACCCTCCCGTCAGAGGCACTGCATCACGCCAGAGGGGTCCAAAACAACAGGGTGTATGAGGCCCATGCCAGGTGACCAGTGGGCCTCCAGAGCACTATCCTTGCAGAGTCGATCCTGCCCTGGCAACTGAGCTGTTGCTATTTCTCCCAGCAAAATCCCTGATGGCCCTCAGTGCCTGTAAGACATATTTATGCCCAAATGGGGAAGAATGAAACTAGGCACAGATCCTTTTCTTGATAGCCAGTTTATTCACAGAGCGCAGCATTACACAACTCTGCCTCCAGCTTTCTTCCCCCGTGTCCCAGCAGGCTCTCTTTATATCCGCTCTAAGTCCTTAATTAAACAATGCCCTTCACTGTATATCTTTAACAACATAATTAACCTACCATTAACAGTTACCACCCTTGCTGATAGCCAACCCACTCATTTAAAAAAAAAATTAGTTCAAGGGATCCGGGCGTCGCTGGCTAGGCTAGCATTTAATGCCGATGCCTAACTGCCCTTGAGAAGGTAATGGCAAGCTGCCTTCTTGAACGGCTGCCGTCCTTGGGGCATAGGTACACCCACAGTGCTGTTAGGGAGTTCCAGGATTTTGACTCAGCGACAGTGAAGGAATGTTGATATGGTTCCACGTCATAATGGTGTGTGGCTTGGAGGGGAAGTTGCAGATGGTGGTGTTGCCATGCATCTGCAGCCCTTGTCCTTCGAGGTGGTAGAGGTCATGGGTTTGGAAGGTGCTGTCGAAGGAGCCTTGGTAAGTTACTGCAGTGCATCTTGTAGATGGTATACACTGCTGCCACTGTAGATCAGTGGTGAAGGAAGTGGATGTTGAAGGTGGTGGATGGGTGCTTTGTCCTGGATGGTATCGAGCTTCTTGAGTGTTGTTGGAGCTCCACTCATCCAACAAGTGGAGAGTATTCCATCACACTCCTGACTTGTGACTTGTAGATGGTGGGCAGGCATTGGGGAGTCAGGAGGTGTGTCACTTGCTGCAGAATTCCTAGGCTCTGATCTGCTCTTGTAGTCACAGATTTTATGTGGCTGGTCCAGCAGTATTGGCAACCACACATTTCACCCAAACGTTTGTTCACCCGATACAGCCACCCTAACCCCCTTGCAGAGACCCCAAGACCTTGACACCCCTTGCTGAGTGCACAGCACTGCAGTCCTAAAATGGCCTCTGCAACCTCCTCGACCCCTGTGTGGTGCTTTTCACGGCTGCCTACCTGTCGCAGCAATGAAATCTTGCCTCGGTGACGCCAGCTTTCAATGGTTGTGAACCCGAAGGCACGTGTGCGCCCCTCGCCATCCACTTAATCCTAAGCCCCTTATTAAATCTATGAATTAGATGCAAATTCATTGAAATTAACTGCTCAGCAGTTTAAAATACATTCCTGCGGCAAGGGGCGGTAATCCTGCCTTGGTGCTTTCCCGCCGCTTACTAAATCTGGAACCGACATCATGACACCTGAGTTCCGGGCGGATGCTTCCAACTCGATTCTCCATCCCCCCCACGCCACCATTCCTGCTTCAAAGGGACACACTAAATTCTGCCCACCCACTGCAAGTTGCACTGTTAAGGATGCCAAGATGGATACTCGTAAAAATCTGCACATTGATTGGCTCCTGTGTAATTCGTCAGGAGTTCGGATACTAATACCTTCCCTTTCACTCTTACTTATAAATGATAATGGCTGATTATGCCAAACGGGTGATCTTAGCCCTTTACCCCTGTGAGTGCAGCTCTGCACCAGAGTTATCCCACTGCAGAATCAGGCCTTAAGATTCATCACAGAAATCACAGCGCAAAAGATGTCTCTTTGTGGCTGTGCCAGTTCCAACTTTTCAGCTGGATCTACTGTAATCCCATTCCTATGCTCCTTGCCTATATCTTTTTTTTTTGTTCACTCATTGGTTGCTATGTGTAGCTATTGTCCACACCTTTAAGAGAGATGTTTACAAGGACACTACACACAGTGACCACAGCAAACTTTCCCTCTCACTATAGAGATATATATGTTAGAAACGTCAGCTGCTCTCTGAATAAATTAATGCTTTGATCTATATTTACAGTTTTACTTGTATGCAGAATTAGACCTAGCTGGCCCAGTAAATGAGAATATTCTGCTTTTACTGCTGGAACCGAGATTCAAATCCAACGCAAAATTATAGGAAAAGGTCCTCTCGTAGTGTTGACTAAAAGGGTGAGATGTGAAATAACGAAGGAGAATCTCAACTCCGACCCTAGTGAGTGCAGGATCATGCACAAAGGTACCAGCAGACCGTCGGTAACTTACCTGGAGTGTTCAACAATAGTTCAGTAAAAATATTGTCCAATACACAGTTTGAAAATCATGACGAAACTGAAGATAAAGGACATTGTGTCCATGAAAGCTGCTCCTTGCAAAAATCATGTATAATGTACCCAAACCTGGATGCTACCCATTTATTTAACTGAAGTCAAGCTCAAAGCAATCAAGGGTCCACAATATTTATTTATCCTCATACATCTTCACTGTTCAACCCTGACCAGAGGATCTTTATGCACTTTATCCCATTTACTTAACCTAAGTGAAACTTCTGTACAGCCTACTCCTTGATCCCCAAAGGCAATCGAAACTCTAGACTATTTATCTATCCCCATATCTTCATTACTCAATCCTGACCTAAGGCTCTCTACAACAGCAGCCATGGACAGCCTTCACTTTGTCAAATACAAGAACTTATTGTCAAAAATAATTTAAAAGATAGGCAAAAAACTGTTGACAATGGTCTTGTTTTAAGAATTTAATTAGAGTAAAAAAAAATTAGCAAATGTTGGCTATGTTTCCTTATTGGTCAATGTGCACTTGGCTTTGTATTCAATATAACTTCACTCCTTACTTGAATAAGATGAGGAAATGTGGTTTTAAATGAATCACCTTACTGCCTAGCAATCAGAACCCTAGATTCAGATATGACAGATCTGATTTACCAGTGGAAGCCTCCAACAAACTGGCAACATTTCCCACGGATGGCAGTCAGGTAAACAAAAACACGTATTGACATGTTCCACATTTACACGCATGACACAAGTCAACTTCAAATTGGAGTCAACTTTATTTTGATGCACATCAAATTAGCTCAACAGCGCTTACAAGCTGCCACTTTTGCCTGCATTCACAAATAGAAATAATGCTTGCAGTCGACTCAAACAGTTCATATGCATCAAACAAGACAATGTGAAAGAAATAAACATATCAAGAATGAACACATTATCTTTGTGGATTAAATTTGATGCACAATGCATTTATGTTGAGGAAAGCTGGATTTAATTTAACCTGACATGATTTCAAGTCACCTTATTGCATGCATGCATGCAAAGATGGTAATTTTTCTAAATGCTATTTGTTGTAATTTTTTGAATTAAAAATACAAATAAAGTCTTCTGGTATAATAGGTACATTTTTTGTCATTGCTAGCATTTTAGGTAACAGGAGTGAATGATTAGTGGAGGCAGAATTCACTTTACAATGCAACCATCAGGATAGAGGACCATCTTATGAAACTCAATAACAATTTATGGAGAATGAATATATGGAATAAGCTACTGTATCGGTTGGAACCTTGCCTTAGACTCTTACTGGAAATTCTTACAAATAACTGTTTTAAAAAAAGTAAACTGGCAGCCAAGATGGCTATTGCAATTTACATTTGAAACACCAAAAGACTGGACTGGAGACAACATGACTAACTCAACCTAGCCAGAACAAAAGGGTGCTCTCTGATAAAATTACATGAAGTGGCCTTATCAACATGGTCATCAGGGGCCATCGACACCCATTGACTTTGAAAGAGCCAACCACCCCCCCTCCCAACCAAGTGTGACTGGATAGCTTGAGGGGTAAAGCCTTGAATCTTAGAGAAGATTCTAGAAGGACCTCATTAAAACCACAGAGAAGTTTGGTAATGTTATGTGACTGCTGTGCAGCTCTGGAGAGACTGTAAGCTTGGTCAGACAGAAAGCAGACAGGAGTAACAGAAAAGCCATCCACAGAGCATCTCTTTCTCTCTCTCTATCTCCCCAGTAAAGATCCAGAGAAGATCCGGCTGCAACTGGTAAAGCCTCAAGCTTACAGACCGCCACAGCCAACAACTAGGGGACAAGGATCAAATCCCCTCTTCTGCCTTCCGGAACCTGAGAAGCAAGCCTGCAACCATGCATGTGGCCCAGTGAGGACTACAACTTCAACTGAGGACTCTGGAACTGAAATTGTATTTAAATTCCATTTATTCCAGACTCGACTCCAACCACCAAAAGCTCTTTTCCCTCTATAATCTATTTGTGTGTGCGACTCTCATGTGAATGTGTGCGTGAATGCGTAGTGGAATTTAAGTAATTTTAACCAGTTTAGAATATTAAGAGTAATAAACACACATCCTTCCTGTTCAAATTCTAGAAAACCTGTCTGGTTGGTTCTTTTGCAATTACATTAGAGGAACAGAAACAAGTGCTCACTGAGGTGGTAAGTTCAATCACGATGTTAGAAAAGGATAAAGCGCCTGTTGTGATCAAACCAGAGATGGGGCGAAAGGGAAGCCTGAGAACCCCTCCTCACCTGGCCGTAACACTATACAGAATTTGCATAAGGTTTATAGACTGAGATGGTCTATTCGATGGTTTTTGGAAATAGCGAACAATGGATAACTTGGAGTGTATAAGTGCGGCTTCCAATGAGATCTGTAACAGCAAAAACAAAGCATAAATACTTACAAACAGTGAAGGGTATAATTTATGGATCTTAAACATTCCTCCAGAAATGTTTAATACATGCATACAGATAAAAAGTATGAGAATACTTAAGCCTTGTTTTTGTGTTATTGACCCCTTTAATCCAAATTCTACAGCTGAAGCCTGGGCCTTCCATTAGTGCCACCAGTTTTTCCTTCACCACATCTACCACCAACAATGCTGAAGTTACATTTCATCGCACATGTGACTAAAGATGGTGTGGTTTAGAAACCACATCAATAATCTATTAAATCAAAAGGAAAAGAGCACTTTTCTCAAAAGTGTCACTTTCTTTCATTGAGTTATAATGCTCTGTTATGCACAGGGTTGAAACTACACATTTTAGTGGCTTTTCTGAATATCCCCCTTCGCCCTTTAATTCGGTAATTTTCAAACTTTCACTGTGCAGATCCACTTTTGGAGACCCCCTGTCCTAGCTTTCAAAAGACAAGGTCATCGATCCAAAAAGGAAAACAGCGAGATGACATTACAGTTTTTATTTCTGTGGCTGTAAACTAGTAAAGTCAACAAGCATAGAAAACTGAAGGCATATGCAAAGGAAACCAGGGACCCCAGTTTGAAAACCTACCCTGTAATTCCCTACGAATACCAAATTAAAGGTGGCTGCTAATTCTTTGGACCCAACAATACATTTAATTACATTTCTTAGTCATCACACTGTACAACTAATCTGAACAAATATAACAGCTGTAGGTAATGGCAATCTCCCAGCACAAGTGAAGGTAGCTGAAAAGATTCAAAGACCCTAATAAAAATATTTTGAATGTGGTTGGGTGCACTAATAAATTTGAGTTGACATGTCATGGCCAATAAGTGTGATGTTCCACAAGAGACACAATTGTTTCATACATTTTTACTTCTAAATATATGCACGGAAATATATCCATGACTGAAATACATTAATAAGCCCCTCAACCAAAACAAAAGGGCTTGAATCTCTATTGCTTCTTTCATGACCTCAGGATGTCCCAAAGTGCTTTACAGCCAATGAAATACTTTTGAAGTATAGTTACTGTTGTAATTTTTGAAATACAGCAGGCAATTTTTGCAATGAGGTCCCACAAACAGCAATGTGATAATGGAGAACTCCCCTGCTCTTCTTCAAAATTGTGTCATGGGATCTATTACGTCCACTTGGGAGTGCCGATGGAGCCTGCTTTCATGTTTTATCTGAAAGATGTCACCACTGACGATGCAGCACTCCCTTTGTACTGCATTGGAGTATTAGCCTAGAGTATTAGCTTATTACTTAGTCTGGGCAACTGGTGAAAGAATAGGTATGACAAGAGAAGACCTGCAGCATTCTGAAATAAGATCTTCAGAGACCACATGGCATATGTCAGAATAGCTGCTGATTTGTTTAGATAGTCTTTTCACTTTAAAGGCATTTGCAGGACTGTGAAATAAGAATGAACACATTTGATCCAACTCTGATTGGATACAAATTCATTGCACAAAACTGCCTTTAAACTTAATTTGATAGACCTGCTCAGAGAAGCAACAAGGTGCAAGAGGCACAGGTTTGTTTGTTTTTTAATTCATTGAAGGGATTTGGGCATCTTTGGCAAGGCCAGCATTTATTGCCCATTTCTAAATGCCCTTGAAAAATAGTGGGGAGCCACCTTCTTGAATACAGCTGAGTGGCTTGCAAGGCCATTTCAGAGGGCAATTAGGAAGTCAACCACATTGTTGTGACTAGTGACTCCACATGTCTGGCCATATAGGCCAGATCGGGAGAGGACAGCAAATTTCTTTCCCTAAACATATAAACAATCAGTGAACCAGATGGGTTTTTATGACAAACTGGCAGTTTCAGGGTCACTATTACAGATTCTTGCTTTTTATTCTGGATTTATTTAACTAATTGAATTTAAATTACCAGCTACCATGGTGGAATGTGCACTCAGGTCTCCAGATCATTAGTCCAGGCCTTCGGATTGCTAGTCCAGTAACATAACGACTATGCTATCATGCCTTGGCAACATATCACAATATGTATGCAATAATGTATCATGCAATACATCATAATATGGTCTCCTTGAGTTGAGGCATATTCTGACGGTATACTGCACTGCATTTAGCAAGACCTGCTATAACATTGGGGAAACCATTGCAGATTGGGTTGTTGCTTTGCAGAACACTTCCATTCAGTCTGCAAGCATGATCCTGAGCTTCTGGTCACCTGCCATTTTAATTCTCCACCTTGCTCCCACTCTAACCTCTCTGTCCTCAGCTCCTGCATTCCTATATCCCTGTGTTACAACAGTGACCACACTTCAAAAGCACTTCATTCACTTTAAACATTGTGCGACGTCCAGTGATCATGAAAAGCACTATATAAACGTGAGTCTTTTTTTTTGCAGTGTTCCAACATAAACTCGAGGAACAGGACTTCATCTTTCAATTAGGCACTTTACAGCCTTCTGGACTCAGCACTGAGTTTAACAATTTCAGATCATCATTTCTGCCCCCATTTTGTTCCCTTTCCCTTTGATGGTTTTGGTTTTACTCCCTTATTTTTCTCTCTTTTACTTTTATTTCATTTTATTTCCCTTTCGGACGGCAGCTGTTCATGATTCTTCCATTCACATCTCCTCTAGACATATCTTTTGTTTCTTTACTTGTCGTTTTCTTGTCTTTGCCACTCCCTTTGGTGTTGAACCGCTAATCTTTTTGCCATTTAGTGTCTTCTGCCTTCCATCCTAGCACAGACATTCTCTTGTTCTTTTTCCTACCCTCCCTCCTGTCACTTGCGTAAAACCTATTACATCTCTAACTTTTCCCAATTCCAATGAAAGGTCCTCATCCTGAAACATTAAACTCTGTTTTTCTCTCCACAGATGCTGCCAGACCTGCTGAGTATTTTCAGCATTTTCTGTTTTTATTTCAGCTTTTCAGCATCCAAAGTATTTGGCTTCTGCTATTATCCAGTTTTGGACCAGGAAATTTATCGTTTGCAAATTGGACACCAAAAATCCATTTTAAAATAAAACACCATTTCCATTAATTTTTTTGTGTTGTCATGAAACCCAAATATTAGGGTTTTTAAAATTTTTGATGAAATGTTCATCAGTAAAGCAAAGTGTTTTTTTTTATTATTCATTCATGGGATGTGGGCGACGCTGGCCAGGCCAGCATTTATTGCCCATCCCTAATTGCCCTTGAGAAGGTGGTGGTGAGCTGCCTTCTTGAACCGCTGCAGTCCATTTGGGGTAGGTATACCCACAGTGCTGTTAGGAAGGGAGTTTCGGGATTTTGACCCAGCGACAGTAAAGGAACGGCGATATAGTTCCAAGTCAGGATGGTGTGTGACTTGGAGGGGAACTTGCAGGTGGTGGTGTTCCCATGTATATGCTGCCCTTGTCCTTCTAGTTGGTAGAGGTCACGGGTTTGGAAGGTGCTGTCTAAGGAGCCTTGATGCATTGCTGCACTGCATCTTGTAGATGGTACACACTGCTGCCACTGTGCGTCGGTGGTGGAGGGAGTGAATGTTTGTAGATGGGGTGCCAATCAAGCAGGCTGCTTTATCCTGGATGGTGTCGAGCTTCTTAAGTGTTGTTGGAGCTGCACCCATCCAGGCAAGTGGAGAGTATTCCATCACACTCCTGCCTTGTGCCTTGTAGATGGTGGACAGACTTTGAGGAGTCAGGAGGTGAGTTACTCGCCTCAATGTATGAAAGATGGAGACTTTTTCAATGATTGTTCAAGATATGAGCAGCACATGTGCATCTTTCTAAGCCAAAACTCAAATTGTGGGTTCACAGTGAAGCCTACACCAACCCCAAACTCCATGCTGTCAGTTTACACATTAGTAATCGAACAGGTCTGCAAAGGCAGTGCACACTGTAGCAACAAGACTCCCCAAAGGTTGTTCCCATGACATGCTTTCTCAAGCATGCATGCACAGTGCAGTTCAGAAAGGAGACAGCCCTTGCCAGTTTAACTACACTAAAAGAAACATTGAAAAGAAACAATTCAAAACAAGTACTGTGCCACAGCATTTATTGCTTTGCTCACTAACAACTAAATGTTCCCCTCTCTATTTGTGACAGATTAAGCTACCTGCGACATTAGCTGTTGTTTTTAGCGTTATTTTAGAAAGCACAACAGACCTGAAACATACCACTACGCAAGATGTTTTCTTCTGTGATGGGATTAGCCAAATTTCAATGCTTATTTATAACCTCCAGCAGAAAATTGACTACATATACTCCTTGAGTCAACTGGGACTGCATAACATCAACTTGATTATATCAAATTAACTCAAACATAATTGCACTGCTTGACTAGTCATGGAACTTGTCAGCTATAAACCTGTCAAAAATCCATCAACTTTGCAGTTAAATAGCAGCACAATGCTTAGTTTCCAGAACTTGACATTTTTTGGATCTCCGCCTGGTAAGATGCTTTACAGCTAGCTTCTTTTCACTGTTGTTGCTCTCCAGTTCTGTAACCTGAGGTATGTAGACCACAGGAGGAAGGAAGGTAAAAGTTGCTGTTCTGAACAAAAAAAGCAAAGTGTGTTTTGAAACTTCATTCGCTAGCATCGAAATTGGAGCCTAATGATTATTGCAATAGGTGCCAAAAAAAAAGCAAAACATTCATAAAGATGATTACCAAACCATGCATTTTTGAAAGAAATATGAACTCAGTTATTGTGCTCATTAATGCAATGGAAATACAATCCTTACGAAATAATAAATCAATTAAAACAGAAATTACCCAACAGTAATTTTCTACAAGCTAATGTTAGGCGTTTACAAAACGTGCACCTCTAGAATAGTTTAAAATATCAGGTCTGTTGTACAGAAGTATACAACATTTTGAACACAATTATCTTTGGGGAAGTTACTCAAATCTAGGGGTAATAATAGACTTGGCATGTAACAAGTCAAATCGCTGTGGAACATCAATAATCAGAATAGTGTGCTGAGCTGTATTGCTAAACCGGTAGAGTATGAATCAGAGGATGCTGTAAATTCCAAAGTTTTTAATTTTGTAGATTTCTTATTTTCGAATAGCCTAACAAAATCCACAGCCAAGTTCTATCTTATGGAATCTATAGCAGCAGTTAGTACCCTTTATTTTACTTAAAAACCTCTGTGAAAACAAGGATTAGATGTGTAACACTAAGTGGGACAGTAGGAGATGTTCTTTGAAATAGCTGCTCACTGGGTTTTAAATACCTCCAGCTGAATTCATACGTAATCACTAAATATGATGTGGAAATATTACAAGGCTGATTTCCTCGATTAGGTGCCCTTGGCAAGGATTGGTACTTCAAACTCTGTAAAATCGCCCACCTCCATTCCTGTCTTAGCCAACTATCATTGAATGGGCTGGTCGGGATGCTTTAGCCCCACAGCCCAATTTTCCTGACAAACAGATGGATCAGTGGGCCTACAAATTCCTGACTAGCATTCCACGTGAACACCACTCCTTGCCAGGTGCATGATTGGGGAATTAGCCTGTATAATTCAATATTGGGAGAAAACTATTATTTTGTCTATTTAACTCAATGCAAAGTACTTTTAATATTATCCCTGTACCTGATTGGTCTACATAGAGAACCGATAACTTACACGTCTGTTGTGCCTTTAACACAGAAAAATATTCCAAGATGCGGCATAGAGATATGAAGAAAAACGGACGCCGAGCAAAAGCTGGAGATATAAGGGATCCAAATGCTTAATTAAAGAAGTGGATTTTAATGAGTGTCTTAAAAGGAGAGTGAAAGGAAGAGACAGAAACTGTTTCAGGAGCATATTCCAGAAGATGAAACATAGAAGGCTGCAGGTCACCATCAATGGCAGAGTAAAGGGAAAGAGGAATGCACAAGAGGCCAGAAGAATGGATACTTCAGGGGTGGGAGTTATAAGGCTGGAGGAAATTACAGAGACGGTGGGATGAGGCAGTGGAGAAATTTAATACAAGGATGTGAGAATTTTTAATCTGAGGCAGTGGCTGATGCCAATGTAGGTCGAGTAGGAAGCAGAGTTTGGAATGAACTGATGTTTATGGAAGGTGGAGAATGGGAGGCTGACCAGGAGTACATTGGAAGAATTGTCTGAAGGTAGCAAAGGCATGAATGGTGGTTTTGGCGGCAAATCAGCTGAAATAGGGATGAAGGTGGGTGATATTACAGAGGTGGAAGAGGGTGGGCTTTGTTATGAAAAAATGAGAGTTTAGAAACTCACCTCAAAGTCAAAGAGGACCTCACGGTTGTGAGTAGTCTGAGACAGTAGGAATGGTATGGATTTTGTGGTGGAAACCAAAGATAATGGTTTTAGTCTTCCCAATGTTTAGACGGAATGTCAGGAAAAATGTCTGACTATACAGGGAAAGTTGAAGAGTCAAGGGAATTGGCGAAAATGGGGAGCTGGAAGTAACTGACAATAATGTGGAAGTTAACCCCAATGGTTGTGGATGATGTCACAAAGGGTGGAAAGGGGCAATATTTTGTTCCCTTGGATGACTCCAGAGGTGACAAGCAAAAGTGAGATGAGAAGCCATTGCTAAAGATGTTCCTTACAATGAGCTGACCAGTGCAACGTTTGCAGTTAGCTGCAAGAATGCACAATTTCCACCCAGCCACCATAAATGCCCACCCACCTCCCCACCCCAACCCTCACCCTAGTGTTGGAGTACAGCTTCCACCACAGCCAACTGGAAGGTAACAATCAAGTGGAGATCTAAGCTGGTTTAAAACACTTAAGGCAAAAGAATCAGGAAGTACTGGGTCCATGTAAAGTATCTGACGCTGGGTGATGGGGACATTAAAGGGTATCCCAGGAACCCCTATTCTCCTAATCAACATTAATAATGCTGCTTCAGAAACTCTGCAAATTAGTTAAATTCATAGATGTAAACCACACTTGAGAGGGGGCAACAGCCAAGGACCTCCAAAACAAGATGGACAACATCTGTAAATTGATAAAACGGTGATATGACATTCAATACAGACAAATGGAAAGCATAATCTGTTGTTGGGAAAAATGGCTGCAACGTGCGCTAAGGTATAGAAACAGTTAACAGGTCAATTGAGAAGGATGTGGGAGTCACAGTAGACTTGTCACTTAACATATCCATTAGATTGCTGTGAAGCAGGAACTGAACAATGCAAGTAGAATGCTGAACTACATTATTACATCATAAAGACAGAGAATGATATGTTAAAATCATACAATACTCTGGTTACTGTACGCAGACTTGTGTTCAGTTTGATCAACAGGAATAGTGGAAACATTCAGGCCATGGAGATGGTACAAGAGTTATGAAGCAAAAGTGGAAAGCCTGGAATTGTTTGACTATAAGAGAGAGCCTTGTGGAAGTATTAAAAAGTATAGATAAGCTAAATCTGGAGCATTATGCAAGAAAGGGCAATACATTAGAATATGCAAGTCTAAATATGGTTAAAAAGGCCAAATTAAGAATGATGTCCGTGGAACTATTTCTGCACAAACAGCTGACAACACTTGAGGCTGAATTTAACTTGAACTTGGCGGCCTTCAGACACGCTGAGTCCCCACGATATTTCGCGTGGGGTTCATTTAAATGGAGGGGATGGAGTGGCCACCCCCGATGATGTAGAGGGAGTTCCGTACGAAGTTCTGAAGGCACACGAGCGGCAGTAATACCGGCATGGGACAGCCGCCAGGACAAGGTAAGCATATGTAAATTAATTTGCATTGATTTTACTATTTAAATGAAGGCCCCACCGCCGAGCGGCGTGGGGTGGAGGTGGGGTATGCTGCCCCAAGGCCTCACCACCGCCGGTAAAATAATGCAGCGGGACCTTCTCGGTGTCAGGGGTCGTGGTGGGCCGTTTCCGCAAGTATTTTACGGGCCCCCCCTTCGCCACGACCCCTGACATCGAGGGGCTAGTAAAATTCAACCGTTGGATTGCTCTTTGGGATATGGTGTTAGAATTAAAAATCTACATACATGAGCTAGGGTGATCCAAATAGCCACTCTCATCTGTATTTATTTTGTTATCTTGTGAAATACAAATGGAGAAATGGATCACAAATGAAACAGACTGACAGCCACCACCTGTAAATGGACGTACTCAACATTCTGGGGTCCTTTTCCAGACGCCCAGAAATGCAAACTAGCATGAACACCCAAACCTCCTCTTAGAAGGACAAAGCTGACTAATGCAAGCAAGAGGCCAGGCCCAACACATTCTGCTCGAAGCCTGGACATGGATCTAATCGAGCATGACACTGTGGGCTTCAGACACACTTGCCCAAATGACCCCAGGGAACATTACTAAATTGTGTTGGCTCTTCAACACACACTGACCGAAGAAAAACCATGGTAATAACAGAACGGGCTGAATTTTATTAGCATGCCACACATTGCAGCAGCGCGCTTTGAACTCGGTGGCCTTCCGATGCGAAAGCAACGCTGCTGAGCTCCCGCAATATTTCGCGCAGGGGCTCATTTAAATGGAGGGGGCGGAATGGCCGGCGTCCGGCACCATTGCGCAGGCGCCATTTTAAAGGGTTTCGAGCCCTTAGATGAAATTTTAATATTTAAAGGGCAATTCATTTACACCTCATTTTACAATTTTATTGAAACCTGGAGGCCCTTTCAACCCAACCCCAATGTCTGTTTTAGGGCAACTGACCCGGAATAAACTTTATTGACATAGCAAACTTTCCCCCCACAAATTCGTAACATTTGCCATTCAACCCCTTCCCACCATCCGCACAGCCAATAAAAAGTGTTTTCACCGCTCCACCACCCTTCCTTCCCTGAAATTTTCAGTCCTCCCCCCTCCCCACCAGTGCCTCGCCTCGGAACTCCGTACAGAGTTCCGAAGGCACGCGAGTTGTGTCCAGCGGCTGTAAATTTGGCGTGGGATGGCCACCGTGACCAGGTCAGTTAATCTGCATTTCATTTTAATTAATTTTAATATTTAAATGAAGGCCCTGCTGCTTGGGCCGCACCACCGGTAATATGCGTCGGGGCCTTCTCGGCATCGTGGGTCGCAGTGGACCTTTCCTGCAATTATTTTACCGGACCCCCGCCACGACCCCCGACTTCTAGGGGCTGATAAAATTCAGCCCAACATGTACAATGACTTTACAAAGTGTGTATATACAGTAACATTTCCTACATTACAACAGTGGCTATAATTCACAAGTACTTCATTGGTTCTAAAGTGCTTTGGGATGTCCTATGGTTGTAAAAGGCACAATATAAATCTTTCTTTCACAATCTTTTTTTTCTTTATAGGTTTAATCATGTCTATATTGAGTTAAACGATATCAGTTGGGGCAATGGTAAAGGGACAACAGTTGGTGTCAGCATATTTGGGTTGAATGTTACCCATTGATTCCTGCTGAAAGTGAACATCACTCGATATCGAGTGAGGACATGATTGCACTTGGCTATAAACACTCACGTGTGAACACTGAAACATGAACAATAGATACCTGGGCCACGTATTGTAGGCTGTACTTCAGCAACCACTCACTGATATGGGCAGAGGAGAAATTGGCACAAAACTGTACGTTACACTTCTCCTACAAGATTAATCTGGGCCACATAAACCTCAAACTGACATCTCAAACTCATTCACTTATAAGCCAAAAATCACCAGCATGTAGTCTGCAAGCTGGAGCTTTATATTTACTTATTCAATTCAACTGGATGCTTTGGCAACTATTAAGCACGCTGTTGGATCCCATTAGTTACACAAAGAGAGACGAATATGATATATAATTCTATAAGCAACAGGCTCACCTAAACTAAGCAGCAGAGTTAAAAGTAGCCACCATTTTGACTTAAAGCTTCTGTGTTCCTTAGAATGAATTATACACTCCGTATAAAGGTTTAAAGTGCCTAAACGCATTCTAAAAAAGAACAAATTGGTGAAAATCAATGGATTTTGTAGAAGTACAAACCAATTTTATTTTTATGGCAGCTATAATGGTCAATTACTGCTGGAGTGGTTTAATTCAGAGAGGTATAACACACACAGTAGGTAGATAAAGAGCTTCTTTACGAAAGCAAGTTAAGGCATCAGTGTAAAAGAACCAAGAAAGCATTTGCACTGTTGCAGATTACAGCATGATGTTCGACCAATGATTCACCATGTTATCTATTGCAATGACCAATGTTTCTGACTAGCCCACATACCTCCTACATCTTGATATCAATGCCTCTTTAACATAAAAATGTGCATTCTGAGAAAAATCACTATTTATGGCGCTTTTGGGTCAAGCTGCTTTTGAATATTGAGCTGAACGTGAACCCTTAACTGATGAGAAGAAATGACTAATCAAATGGACTAAACACTTCACCAGTGCAAATAAAGATATGATGCCTCAGAATCTGTTGTTGTCTCTGCAGCTAACAACTGAAGATTTATAATAAAGCAACAGAAAGCATCAGCATCACAGTCAGTAGTGAAAAATGGAAGATGGTAAAGAGATGTTACATGACTGCTCTAGTTTGTTTTCAGAACCGTCTTTGTCAGAATTAAAGGTTTTCCACAGGGTCCTGCAACTTATACTAATATATTAAGTAGAATATGTAGAAATATGTAGAAATATGACACTGGAAGTGAGAAACAGATGCTTTTGATTAAAATGCACTCCTTACTATGGCACTGCATTGTGGTCATTACCTATATACTTTTAATCAGCAAGCAGCATCTGTTTCCAATAGTAAATCATGAAAAATGACACAACTGCATTCATGTTATTTATAGGAAGGCCAGACACACATAAGAATCTATTGGTGTATTGCTATGCTATTGAAGTGCCCTTCAGCAAATATTTTTCAAGAAAACCTCCTTACTTTTACCCATTTTTGTCTGTTTGACCACCAACTACCACATCTCTCAGTCAACCAAGCAGGTGGATAAACTTCTCCACAACTAACATCTCCTCCATTCTATCACTGCACAGCACAAGTCACAATGAGCATAGCACTACATTGAGGATAACCCTATGATTTGACTTTCTGACTCGAAGTAAGCACATTTACTAAGCTGCATTTTGAGCACTGACCCAATGGCACCAGCTCACCATTAATGCACTGTTCTCCTTTTGGAAATTAGACTCTGTATAGATAGTGGGTAGGGAAGACTGATTAAAATACCAGCCATACTCAGCCCCTTTACACTATGCTGCTTCAAAGGTTCGTTCCACATAGCTGTACAGAACAGAACCCAAATGACGTAGAGAATTAAATTAGTCCATGGAGCCATGACTTCAGTACTTTGCTTTCTGGGCACCAAATGTTCAGGTCTTAAGGGCATAAATGTTGAATTGCTACTAAAAGCATAAAGGGAGAGGTTAGAACATTTTTTCTACACAAAAGGTTACTAGGATATTGAATGGATTATCGCAAGTGACTAATGAAGCTGAGTGAACCACAACTTTTAAGAGAGAATCAGCTGAACTGTGAAAGGAAAATATTAGGAAGGTACAGAGTAAGAGGGGGAACATGGGATTAAATAAACTTATACTGTCACCAGCAATGGCATGGTGGAGTAAATGTCATCATTCCGTACTGAATTTCTATGATCCTGGGTATTGGTTCAAGATTGATGTTCCCTGTACCCAGGCTAGTTAGAAAGATAAGTAATGCTGAGATACCCATCTAGCTCATCTTCCATAGAAACCACAATTCCCTTTTCACAGCAATTCCTATCTACAGCATCCAACTGCCTCTTGAACAATTCCCGATAGCCAATGAAAGTCAATTTACTCATCTAGTTAAGTTTAATTTATATCCTATAATTAAATATTCTTTATGACAAATAGAAGCTGGCCACTCCTCACAAAAAGAATTCTGTTCCTTGCACACACCTTTTGGAACATATTTAAATGTCTACATCAGAGTTTGACTTTGGTGACACACAGTTAGTGAACTCACACTCCCGTCCTCTGGACTTCTGCCCCTTTTATAAACCATAACTTATGGGAAAAGAGCAGAGGTCAGCAACATGAGCAGAGAATGTATTATCGAAATCGATCTCCAAAATAAAAAAAAAAGCTTTTTCAAATTTGCATCTTTAGCTCTCAACCTGTAAATGAAGGTTAAGTGTAAAATTTTACTAAGTTCCATGCCAGTTAGGAGATTTTAAAAAGCGTGATTTGCACATTGGCTGTAGAGGTGCCAGGCATGGTAAAATCTAAAACATTGGCAATCAATATCCTGTCAAATATTGTATGTAACCAAGGTTCAATCAAATTGGATAATGTTTGGCACTGCCTAGTTTTACTGTGAGATGGGAGTACCTTCCAATGTAATATTTAACCAAACAGTGAACTGCCATTAAGAGATACAAGAAATTGGTACAGAATTAGCCATGATTTTAAAAGCAAACTCAAGAGATTTACAAACATGTATTTCTACACTAAAGAGAACGTATCTAATAAGTGTTTTTTTCCCCAAAAACACACATTGAAAACAGATGTTAAAATCAACAAACCTTTCTTCTGTTTTACCATTACTCTTTGTTTTGTTTTACTGGTACAATTAGTGGGACTGTTCAAAGCAAGAATTTAAGTCAGTTCTACCCTTCCGGACACAGGTGATCATTACTCTACAATTACTTCATGCGGAGCTAACGTACAACAGTAATTATTACATTTAATTCCTGTTTAGTGAATAACCCACTTGTCATCACAAATTGTTGCAGCATGGTCCACCATGGAAATGTTGGGCTGGAAAGTATCAAGATTTAAAAGCTGTAACACACATCCTTATGATTTCACAATGAACACTTTCTCCCTTGGAATTAAATAGAAAATGCTTGAAATACAATGTAGGTTCATCAGGTTCTGAAAAGAGAAAACTCACATTAATGTTTTGGACTGAGACCTTTCTTTAGAGTTCTAATGAGGGTCTACACTTGAAACATTAACCTGCCTTCTCAGACCATGCTGTACCTGCTGTGTACTTCCAGCATTTTCTGTTTTATTGTTTCACATTTCCAACATCCTCATTTTTTCTTTTTACCTCCGCTGTTATGCTTTCTGGAATTTATGATACCCATAGAGCTATGAAGCGAAGTGACTCTTACATGGCTCCACATCACAATGATACAAACACACACTAGTTTTGCACAAACATAATCTCACTCCAAAACATTAATGTTATGTGTGTAAGCACGAGATTCAACACCCGTGAGGATTGAGCGGACTATTCCTGTATGAAGACTTTGGACTTCAGAATAAATTCACCTCGCGAGCCTGTAAAAGTTAATTAAAGTCAGAAATTAATCTTTACAGAGCCAGTGACCATACCATCCATGGAGTCACTCAGAACAACCCAATACTGGGTTAAACTTGTGTTTAGTGATACATCTTGGCAGGCTGCTACTCCTGTATTTTAAGAAGTAAAAGTGGTGTATGTGCTGACCCACTTAGAACTGATACAATCAGCTAGAATGTTAATCATTAAAAAACAAAATGCTTAAAACAGAGTGATTAACCATTCCTGTAATCTACTATCTGTAGAGTTTGCAAACTAATTCTAAACAGTTTCCACTATTATTTTACATCAAGAAGGACAACAGAGACTGAATTCTAGATATTGCGCATGGGTTATTCCCACAATTAGTCTAAATTAGTCAATATCTTTGTGATATTAGTGATTTACTTTTAAGTGAGAAACCAAGGTAAAGGACTAAGTGCAGTGTGCCACCAAGGTTGAAAATGAAGTAAAGCAGGATATTGTGATTTGGTGATACTAAATTTGGGTTTTAAAAGCCTGAAGATTATAGGAGGATGGAAAAACTGGCAGGAATGGGAGGGGTAAAGAGTTTTACAGGTCTGAGATCTTTGCAAATGTATGAGTACAGAGATTATTTTTTCTATGCAGTTCTGATGTAAAGCAAAGGCTATGTTGGACAATGGTTTTGGAGCTTTGAAGAACAAGGGAAGAAAGTCCAAAGCTGTATTGACAATCGTTATATTCTTAAAATAAAGGATGATAGGGTTGCACATAAAAGCGAGACCTGTTAAGCACAGTTGTTGATCATTGTCTATTGCAAGCAACTAAATCCTAAACTGTAAATTTTCTGTAATA
Organism: Heterodontus francisci; assembly: GCF_036365525.1. Taxonomy (NCBI): domain Eukaryota; kingdom Metazoa; phylum Chordata; class Chondrichthyes; order Heterodontiformes; family Heterodontidae; genus Heterodontus; species Heterodontus francisci. The sequence goes on along the minus strand of NC_090386.1, from coordinate 48,058,426 downwards.
CAATGCAAAATCTTTAATAGTCTGGCTTGTAAAATATATTTTGAATTTTGAGCGAGCTTATTCTACATCATACTTTCATTTATTTCAGTCTATCTGCATTTTCTTCTGCAATTTATGAATTATATAATGGCATAATACACATTTTCTGATATTCATCATCCACACAATTATTATTTCAAAATAGACAATGTAAATAGCATCCAGAACATTAGATTATTACATATATGGAAAGTTGAAAGGTCCCATTTAAATAAAAATTAAGGAAAAATATATCGATAAAGCAAAATTAATTCTACAACAAATTAAATCTGAAAACTTCCTGAAAGGCAGATAAAATGTTTATGTTTAGGCAGATTATGTTTTTTTGAAGCTATAAGTGGATTTATTTTGTGAAGGATTTTAGTTTCATTTGAATTACTTGAGTGGGACAATACAATCACAGTTAACTTGTAGACAACGTACAACAGACATTTTTGACACCATATAAACTGGTGGACCCCACTGAGTGGTATTGCTGCACTTTTAACCTCATCAAACTTTCAAATCACAAAACATATTGTTACCAGACATTTTTTTGAATTTCCTGGTTGATGGTAGTGTCAAGTTTCAGGAATGACAGAAACACTGAAAACGCATTTCTTTAAATAAATAAGTTTCTTTTAAAACATTGCAACCTTGTTAAAGTTTTTTTCATGAATGTGAATTGATATCCATTCCTCTGCCCGCCCCCCTTTCCTTCCATACATTGTTGAACTTATTATTATATCACATCTGTCAACCCACATCTCTTCGCCCCTTTCTGTACTGCCAGGTAATCAATTTGTCGTCACTCTTGCTAACCCCAGTAAAGTCATCAGTGAAATGAGTTACAGCTGTGAAACCATCAGGAAGAAGAACAGCCAAGAATATGCTGCTGATAGCACATTGAGGTCTCAAAGATGAAATATTAATGCACGATTTGTTTATCTGCAAGCTCACATCTTCCAGCACTGAGCTGTTAATTTTCTATCTGTGCAGACAACAGATCACTCAGTCATGAACTCTTCACAGCCATTACACAGAGACATTTTGATTAAGTATGCCTAATGTAGTGTATAGGAAAGAATGAAAACACTCAGCCTGCCAACTTTTGATTGACCATTAAGCCACTGATGAATGTGCCTGTCAAGGGAGAGACAATTACCTCAACAATGAAGAAAGTCTTCTGGAGGGTTATTTCTATAGCAGTGACACATTTACCAGATTACAGCCATGCAAGTTGAAAGCGTGTAAACTAATAGCTAAGATTTCTTCATAATGTATTCATCCCACTCTCCTTAAAGGAGAGGAAATGAAGAAAAACACTCACATTAAAAAAAACTAAACAAAATAATTGTGCATGTCTGGGCAAGGAAATGACAGGGGCAGGCGTTACGTCACTAGCACATGCGTTGCCATAGTGAGTGATTTATTGATATTTATCGAGAATGAATAGATCAAAGCCTGCCAGATGACAGGTGATCAATCACGCGTCAAATCAAAGATGGCAATCGACTTTAAGACCAGTTAAGTGGGTGGATCCGGCGGATGAAAAATGAACTTCTATTTCTGCGCCCTACAACACCAAATATCACAACTCTCCGGAGGGAAAGAAAGGTTTAAACAGGCAAATTATTTCCCAGATGAGGTTCTTGTGTAAAACTGTGGTTTTGAGACTTGAGCTACAATTACACACGCACAAAGTTAGAGCGGCTCCCGCAGTTTCCCATTTTATTTTTGTCCCCCCCCCCCTTTCCCGAGATTGCAAAGTGCACACACTCTTTTCAACAACAATTTGCTGCTTCCCCCCTCCTCGCAAATGCTTAAACGGGCTTTCAGTCTGCCGATTTTTCTTTAGCCGCGTAAGAGCACAAATCCCCTGCACTGCAAACATTGTATCAGATTACAGTCAAATATTGCAACCCATCCATCTTTTTTTTTTTGCAGAGACGAAATTCTCCTTGACTGACAGGGGATAAACACACACACACACGAGTTACATTGTGCTGGACCAGCGAAAGCGCCCCCCCCCCCCCATCCAGCACACAGAGTCTCCGCTAAACATCAAAAAGAATTCACATACAACAACAACAAAAACTTCAAGCAAAAAAACAAAGTCTCACCGAAGACCCAAAAAAAACCCTCATCCCAGCACAGGAACTGTGTCACAGAACACATTTTGACAGGATGATTTTATTTTGAAACAAACAGTTTGTCTAAGGTCGAGGTAGGATAATAGAAGTTGTTTGTTTACCTGCAGCCCGTTTGGGTGCTTGCTGCTTCCTCCGCGGCATGCTGTGAGAGTTTCAAGTTGACTTTTCTTCAGGTGTGTAAGAGGTGGTTAGGGGAGGGGGTAAGGGACAGGAGGGGAGGGGGGTGCTCGGCGGAGGCTTGTCCCCGATGGCGGGCTGTCTACGTACGTGTGTGTATGTATAGATGTGTAGGTGTTATCTACACAATATATTAGCTATATTAAATATAAAACAATGTATGGATGTGTCTTTCGGGGGGAGCTGCTGGCTGGATTTACACAGGGATGGATGCATGCACCCCCCCCCCCCCCCCCGGACTGGACGATCGCAAGCTGTCGGTCCTGCCTCTCCCTCTGTCTGTCTCAGTCTCAGTCTCGCCCCCTCTCTCCTCTCCCCGAGCGGCTGTTGATCAGTGGCGGAGCGGAGCTGCTGCTGTTCTCCGTCGCTCGGTGGCTGGCAGCTTTTCCGGAGGGACTGGGCTCAGTCTCACTCGCACAGACACGGGTAAGCGATAGAAGCGAGCATCGATCCCCCTCCTCCTCCTCCTCCTTCTGCTCCTCCTTCTGGCAAAGTCAAATGCAATCTATAGCAGCCTCATCCTTGCATTTGACAGCATCTGGAACAGTGAAAAATGAAAGCAGAAGAGAAACCTATCAATAACAAGGCGCTGGGTATTTGTTAACGGCAATAAAGCAATGCATACATAATGACAAAATTATTAATTCCATCTGAGCTGAGAATTAGGTGAACATTTTCAACATATCCACGCACATTATACCTATTCATGCAAAATCATTCCAAAAGTATTATCTGAAAAATTGACCCTTAATATAAACTTTTGGAGCTGTCTCAATTTGTAACGACATTTGATTCCTGCAAAGATCATTTCTGCCAACTTTCTTTTGCGAAAGCTGATTTAGTAAATTTCCTATTTATGCTGCACACGGAAATATTTATCGAGAAAACATGCGTGTAAGCTTGAGCTGCAGCGACTTACGTTACACACACCCCAACACTCAACTTGCTTTAACATATGGCTCTTCATAATGTTGACAAACAAAACTATTTGATTTGTCTTATATAAATGTTAAGCACACATGGCTGTGCAAGCAAAGGTAAAAATATTGTTACATGGATTAAAAAAATAAATAAACATAAATTACAGCGATATATATGAATTAGGTATCCAAGCAGAAAAACGTCATGTACCCCTGGGAGCAGATTTTTCATGAATGTTACAAATTAATTGCTCCCAGAAAGTTAAAAAAATAGTTTTTTTCTGCTTTTCAAAATATGCCAATCAGGCATGAAGAGTCGACACTGTAGACATACATAGAATATATACCGGTAAGTACTATAATATCCGAAATTAATTCATGGTAATACATATGTAGATCGTATGCATGTATATCTATAAATATATTTAGAAATGCCGATAAGAAAAACCAGAATGAACTCTAACTGATTTGTTTTATAATCTGTGTTAAATGTAAATGAAACGAGAATTATAATTCCACAGCTAGTATAAGTAGGTAATTATGATTCACCTTTGCTATTAAATGCATGTACAGCACTGTATAAATCAGACATGCTGGGACGGGGCCAATGGAACCAGGTTTAAAATTCAGTGTTACTAAATATTCCAGGACAGCATATAACCCACTCAATAAACCTATTAATCCACAAGATTCTTTTCAGCTAAATTGGGCGTTTAAGTAAAACTCAGCTGAGGCTTCGAGTGGCATTTTGAAACGTACAAATTCCAAAATGTATTTGGCGCGAAGTTAAGTTTAATTCTGGTATTCGGAAAGTTGAGCAAAAATAATCTCGCTCTGTGAAACTAATTGATTACATATAAAAATATTTGTAGTTCTTAATTATTTGGAGAAGCAAAAATAGCTGTCCGTTCTTAGAGATTCAACTCACAAAAGTTGCAAAATACGAATGAGAAGGAATGGTCAAAATGAGTGAATTGTAACCAAATTTTAAAAAGCGTACAAAATCATATTCATAAAATATCTGACCTCTACAATTTAGTGTGACCTAATCTAATGCACTACCTAGAATAATATACGCATCATAACTGCCCCACGACGTGACAACCCAATAAAGTTGTGTAGTGTTATATTGTATCAATATGGCTTTGATGAGTAACGTTACTAATATGTATTAAGATTGATGGATGAGAGGACTGTGTCCGTACTTACGAATTACCACGTCCCAGGATTTGGAAGGCACATCAATAATTTACTGGATTGTTTGGAAGAGTCATTTGATGAACTTCGGCTGGCTATCCTTGATGGTTAACATACAAATTATTTCTATCCCTTGTATTGTATTAGAAATCCAAGAGACTTGCGCGCTTTGCGATCCGCTTGTACAAGAACTTCAGCCGAAGCTGCTTTTGTCAGTGCTATCAGTCCCTGGACGGCAATGGATCACAGAAATCTCTGATCACTGGCATCTCCAACCCTCTTCGATTAGTTAAACTCACTGGCAGGCTGCACCGATCGGCTACCGAGTGATTAGGAAACCATCAAAGACATGTAATCTAATCAACTAAATCAGCAAGCAAAACCACCGACCATATGGGTTAACCTCTGTTATGTCAATTCAGTGACCGTGAGCCCGCCTCGTGTAATTGAGCAGCCGAAAACTACAGCTCCCAGCCCAACATACTCGGTCAATCGTGTATGTGCACCCCAATCCAGTTTCAATCAATAAACCTCTTACCCACACCAGGACTATAAAACATCCCGCAGCTATGATCTCCCCTACATTTTACACGATCTGCTAATCATAACGTGTATTATGGTGTCAGTGTAATCAACAACTTGACAATGTAATTACACAATTCCTGTCTCAGCCTCCAATACGGTAATAGTAATAATGCAGCATTAACTGAAATGATGACAAGGGGATTTAAATATCCTGAACCCCAAAATAGTGATCTAAATGATTTTCATTTAAACCTTGTGGTAATCCCAATCTGTCGATCAGAATGACATTATTCCAGTTGGAAACGAAACGCCAACTAATTATATGACTTCAATTCTTCACTGAATCTGAAGCAGTCGGTAGAATTATTATTACGGTTTGCTGTCTGAACCACTACCTTGGAGACATAAGATTCTTACATAATTCTAGCTTTACAATCTCTCCCCCCTCCCTCAATATTCCTTTTTATAATCCTAAAATCTGATCTGTAGTTGATAATCGTACAAGATTCCTGTACCCCACAAATCTGTCGTCATACTTTCGTACTTCAATTTCTACCCTGAACCCCAAATCTATAAAAATTAATTCATAATTCTAATTCTACCCTGATGTTCAATCTGTCAATCATAATTACTTTCCAATTCCACCTTGAACCCAATCTGTCAATCATTCTTTCAACTTTAGCTCTGTCAATTATGCTCACCTACAGTAAACCCCATCTGCCAGGATCATTCATAGTGCAACCCTTGTAATGATATGGTATTCCTCATAATTAAATAGTCCTAGTAGACATACTGTTCTATTTACAATTATTGCATTTGGATACGGTATAATAGCTACATACAGGTGATGAAATAAAATATCTCTATACCAAGTCACACTCTGATGAAGTATATTCATAGACAATACTTCTAATTTTCACTTTATGATCAGTCTATTAATGAAAATTTAATAATCCATTGCTATTTTCACTTTGACACTAAATTGAAATCAGATGTGCCTGTCATCCTAACCCCATTATATAAAACATATTTACAGACATTTATTTCCATCTTAAGGTTGTCTTACGATTTTTGCAATCAAATATTCTTCACTTTATTCTAAGGAATAAGAAAATCTGAATTTTATCCCACCCTGCAGTGTACCAAACATTTTTTCTGTGCTAGCAAATTACAGCTTCACCCATTCAATTCCACAGTCATTCAAACCCCTTTCGGTCAAACATAATCTAATATTTTGAACTCAACCTTAACCAAAGTTATTCATCATAATCTTATAGTCTAACTCTTTTAGTATCTTTTACTGTTAATGAGATATAATAATCCATCTTGTGTTCTACAATAGGCAGCTAATTATGTCTACCATATACAGCCTATAAGGACAGCTATGAGTACTATTAATTCCCAACTTTGTCAAGCAATTAAAGCGCATATAGGATAATATCAAAGGTGAGTTATAAATGTTTGTATGGTTCTGTGCTACAAGTCCCACTGACCTCACTACATTGATATCTTTACTTCATTTCCTGCCATCCATTACTCCATGCAATAAAATACACCCATTTTCAGTTTTCATATCTGCATGCTAAGAAGACTTGGATGAAGACCAGGATGCCTTAGGTAAGTGTGTGCGTGTGTGTGTTATCTTATATATATAGCCCTATGATATTTTAGGAGTACAAATTGTCAGACATATATCCATTTTCTTATATTAGAATGTGCAATTTGAATGTAATTCATGACAAATACAAGAGAACAAACAACTGAACATATAGAGAAAAAATGTTATAGTTGAGCCTAAGGTTAAGGATGTAATTCTACAGATTTAGAAGACCTCATAAACCATAAGAACAATAAGAACATAGGGGCAGCACAGTGGCGCAGTGGTTAGCACCGCAGCCTCACAGCTCCAGTGACCTGGGTTCAATTCTGGGTACTGCCTGTGTGGAGTTTGCAAGTTCTCCCTGTGTCTGCGTGGGTTTCCTCTGGGTGCTCCGGTTTCCTCCCACAGCCAAAAGACTTGCAGGTTGATAGGTAAATTGGCCATTATAAATTGCCCCTAGTATAGGTAGGTGGTAGGGGAATATAGGAACAGGTGAGGATGTGGTAGGAATATGGGATTAGTGTAGGATTAGTATAAATGGGTGGTTAATGGTCGGCACAGACTCGGTGGGCTGAAGGGCCTGTTTCAGTGTAGTATCTCTTAAAAAAAAATCTAAAATGCTGAAATGGTTAACAATCATCCAAACCTTGAGAGTGTGTTAAAAACTGAAACATAGTTCCAAATATTTTTATATATAATATTTGGTTTATTTTGTTTATATTTGGAGAGTTATTGGGCTGGGGATTAAAAAGTTTACATTTTCTATTGTTAATTGCCATCACTTTAGCCACTAAAATTTCCTATTTGGGCCCATATTGTAAAGATGTCTTCTATTCATAACATGCTCAGTAGCTTTGTCTCTACTTAGTGACTTCTTTATTGCTGCTTTACAGAACACACAGCTTTAATACCATGTCTGAGAACTGATTCAATCCAGTACATCATTAAAATATGTGATGACCTCTTGAACTCTAGCAACTACACAGAGCATAATGATCTCAGGTGTTTGACAACTATAATCTGTGCATTCTACCCATCATATGAGAGGAAGTGAGTGTTTTACATTATGAGTCTAGACCATGGGTGCAATAAGGTGGGCTTAAAAGAGAGGATTTTACAAGGGAAAAAAACTCTATTTTGAAGAGATAGAACATTCCAGTTTATATTTATAATCTGATGATCCAATTTTATTTTACCCCAGTGTTTCTCTAATAATCATATCCATCCCATTTTCACCCTATCCTGCCTCTTATAATAACATGACACATCTCACTCCTTGTCTATCTGTGGTTTGTCAACCCTAATCAGAAACATTCTGTTTCAACACTAATCCTATTTTTTGCATTATCATCTGCATACAAAACTTATCTAAACTCAATTCTGTCAATCAGCATCTTTGTACCTCCATCTCTTTGCTATCACCAGTCATAATTAGACATATCCAAGTCCTAATAGGATCCCAGTCTGTCGATCACAGTTTTGTCGATTCTATTTGCACCATAACTCCAGATAGTCATCAGCAATCATCGTTTAGAGTCATAGAGTTATACAGCACAGAGACAGGCCCTTCATCCCATCGCGTCTGCGCCGACGATCAAGCACGCATCCGGTCTAATCCCATTTTCCGGTACATGGCCTGTAGCCTTGTATGCCATGGCATTTCAAGTGCTCATCTAAATACTTCTTAAATGTTGTGAGGGTTCTAACTCTACCATCCCTTCAGGCAGTGTGTTCCAGATTCCAACCACCCTCTGGGTGAAAAATGTTTTCCTCAAATCCCCTCTAAACCTCCTGCTCCTTACCTTGAATCTATGCCCCCTGGTTATTGACCCCTCCACTAAGGGATAAAGTTTCTTCCTATCTATCCCATCAATGCCCCTCATAATCTTGTATACCTCAATCAGGTTCCACCTCCACCCCCCCCCCCCCCCCCCTCAGCCTTCTCTGCTCCAAGGAAAACAACCCTAGCCTATCCAGTCTCTTTTCATAGATAAAATGCTCCAGCCAGGCAACATCCTGGTGAATCTCCTCTGCACCCTCTCCAGTGCAATCACATCCTTCCTATAATGTTGCCGGGTGGCACAGTGGCGCAGTGGTTAGCACCGCAGCCTCACAGCTCCAGCGACCCGGGTTCAATTCTGGGTACTGCCTGTGTGGAGTTTGCAAGTTCTCCCTGTGTCTGCGTGGGTTTCCTCCGGGTGCTCCGGTTTCCTCCCACATGCCAAAGACTTGCAGGTTGATAGGTTAATTGGCCAGTATAAATTGCCCCTAGTATAGGTTGGTGGTAGGGAAATATAGGGACAGGTGGGGATGTGGTCGGAATATAGAATTAGTGTAGGATTAGTATAAATGGGTGGTTGATGGTCGGCACAGACTCGGTGGGCCGAAGGGCCTGTTTCAGTGCTGTATCTCTAACAATAACTAACAATGTGGTGACCAGAACTGTACACAGTACTCCAGCTGTGGCCTAACTAGCGTTTAATACAGCTCCATCATAACCTCCCTGTTCTTATATTCTATGCCTCGGCTAATAAAGGCAAGTATCCCATATGCCTTCCTAACCACCTGATCTACCTGTGCTGCTGCCTTCAGTGATCTATGGACAAGTACACCTCGGTTCCTCTGACCCTCTGTACATCCTAGGATCCTACCATCCATTGTATATTCCCTTGCCTTGTTAGTCTTCCCAAAATGCATTCCCTCACACTTCTCAGGAATAAATCCCATCTGCCACTGCTCCTCCCATCTTACCGGCCCAACTATATCGTCCTGTAATCTAAGGCTTTCCTCCTCACTATTTACGATACCACCAATTTTCGTGTCATCTGCGAACTTACTGATCATACCTCCTATGTTCACGTCTAAATCATTAATGTACACTACAAGCAGCACGGGTCCCAGCACTGATCCCTGTGGTACACCACTGGTCACAGGCCTCCACTCGGAAAAACAACCCTCGACCATCACCCTCTGCCTCCTGCCACTAAGCCAATTTTGGATCCAATTTGCCAAATTGCTGTGGATCCCATGGGCTCTTACCTTCTTAACCAATCTCCCATGCGGGACCTTATCAAAAGCCTTAATGAAGTCCATGTTTACTACATCAACTGCTTTACCCTCATCTATACATCTAGTCGCCTTCTTGAAAAATTCAATCAAGTTTGTTAGACATGATCTCCACCTGACAAAGCCATGCTAACTATCCCTGATTTATCCCTACCTCTCCAAATGGAGATTAATCCTGTCTCCCAGAATTTTTTTCAATAATTTCCCAACCACTGATGTTAGACACACTGGCCTATAATTACCTGGTTTATCCCTGCTACCCTTCTTGAATAATGGGACCACATTCGCTGTCCTCCAGTCCTCTGGCACGTCTCCTGTAGCCAGAGAGGAATTGAAAATTTGTGTCAGAGCCCCTGCTATCTCCTCCCTTGTCTCACATAGCAGCCTGGGATACATCTCATCTGGGCCTGGGGTTGTATCCACCTTTAAGCCCGCTAAAACAGCTAATACTTCCTCCCTTTCAATGCTAATTTGTTCAAGTATATCACAGTCCCCCTCCCTGATCTTTACACCTACATTGTCCTTCTCCATAGTGAGCACAGATGAAAAGTAATCATTTAAAACCTCACCTATGTCCTCTGGCTCCACACACAGATTGCCACTTTGGTCTTTAATGGGCCCTACTCTTTCCCTGGTTATCCTCTTGCCCTTAATATACTTATAAAACGCCTTGGGATTTTCCTTTATCTTGTCTGCCAGTGTGTTTTCATGTCCCCTCTTCGCTCTCCTAATTACTTTTTTAAGAACCCCCCTACACTTTCTATACCTTTCTAGGTCTTCCGCTGTTTTCAGCGCTCTGAATCTGCCATAAGCCTCCTTTTTTCCCCTTATCCAATCCTCGATATCCCTTGACATCCAGGGTTCCCTGGACTTGTTGGTCCTCCTCTTCACCTTTACGGGAATATGTTGGACCTGAACTCTTACTATTTCTTTTCTGAATGACTCCCACTGATCTGATGTTGACTTTCCTATAAGAAGCTGTTCCCAGTCCATCCTGTTTTATCATATTGAAATCTGCCTTCCCCCAATTCAGTACTTTTCTTTTTGGTCCCTCTTTGTCCTTTTCCATAACTACCTTAAATCTTACAGAGTTATGGTCACTATCCCCGAAATGCTCCCCCACTGCCACTTCTACCACTTGTCCGGCTTCATTCTCCAGGATTGGATCCAGTACCACCCCTCCTCTTGTAGGACCTTCTACGTGCTGGCTCAAAAAGCTCTCTTTAATGCACTTTAAGAATTCTTCCCCTTTAAACCTTTTACACTAATACTATCCCCTCTAATATTGGGGAAGTCTTTCTTACCCTAAGATCTCTCTGCCAGTCATTACTGCCTATATCAAAACATTCAGTCTCACCCCAGAGTTCTACACTTCTCTTAGTCTTTTAGCCAAGTTCATATTAACCCCAAAGCTATCTTAAACCTACCTTAATATTCATTACAATATGAATTGTTTCCAGTCTATCAGGCCAAATACAAACCCAATAGTTACTTTACCTTTGATTATCTTACATATATACACACATATAAAAATAAAATTCCATGACAGTGGTAGATTTACATGGCCAAATAATTCAGCAACACAATGTAGTGCATACGATATCTGCTGTTTAGATGATAGATCAAGTAGAGATAATGTTTCACACATGGGCTATGGGCTATGCATGTGACAAGGTACAGGAATTACCATCAGCTATTATATATGCTGAATATATTATATTAGAATCTACTGAAAAATTCTCTGGCTAGGGAATGTTCTCATTGATACCTGTTTGGGACGTTATGATCCTGATTAAAGTCAATATTTTCTCCTTGCCCAATTCTTTGCTGTCATCCAAGGCTTTTTTTTTCGTTTTCAGGATGTGAGAACTGCTGATAATGCCAGCATTTACTGCCCATCCCTAGTTGTCTTGAAAAGTGGTGATGGGCCTTTCTAGTTTTACCCAACATTCAAGTGAGAAAGAATGACTCTCGGGGAAGGAAGCATCATCTGTGGCTAACTAAGGTAGTTAAAGATGGTATCAAATTGAAAGAAAAAGTGTACAATTCAACGAAGTGTAGTGGCAGGTCAGAAGATTGGGTAGAATATAAAAAACAGCAAAGAATGACTAAAAGAATAATGAGGGAGAAATTAGAATGTGAGAGAAAGCTAGCTAGAAATATTAAAATGGATAGTAAGAGTTTCTACAGGTATTTAAAAAGGAAAAGGGTAAGTAAAGTGAGTATTGGTTCTCTGGAGAGTACGTCGGGGGAGTTAATAATGGAAAATAAGGTAATGGCAGAGGAATTGAACAAATTTTTTGCATCGGCATTCACTGTAGAAGATACAAATAACATTCCAGAAATAATTGTGTATCAAGACTTGAAAGGGAACTTAAAACAATTACCATCACTAGGGAAAGGGTATTGAGAAAATTATTAGAACTAAAAGTTGACAAGTCCCCTAGGGTCGTAAAAGAAGTGGCTGCTGAGATTGTGGATGCATTTGCTCTAATTTTCCAAAATTCCCTAGATTCTGGAAAGGTCCGATCAGATTGGAAAATAGCAATGTAACTCCACTATTCAAGAAAGGAGGAAGACAAAGCCGGAAACTACAGGCCAGTCAGGTTAACCTCTGTCAAAGGGAAAATGCTGGAATCTATTATTAAGGAGGTTATAGCAGGTCATTGAGAAGATCTTAATGCAATCAGGCAAAGTCAACATGGTTTCATGAAAGGGAAATCGTGTTTGACTAATTTATTAGTGTTCTTTGAGGAAGTAACAAGCAATGTGGATAAAGAGGAGCCTGTGGATGTGGTTTACTTGGATTTCCAGAAGGCATTAGATAAGGTGCCATATCAAAGGTTACCAACAAAATAAGAGCCCAAAATAAGAATCTTTTGGGGAGGGGTGGGGGGGGAGGAATAACATTTTCAGGGCAAGGTGGGGAGCGGCAGAAACGATTGCGATTGGGTGAGGGGATGGTGGGAAGGGGTTGACGATTAAAGAAAAGAAAGTTTGGGGGGGAAAGGTTGTCATAGCAACTTTAATGTTTTTTTGGGGTGTAGGACAAATAAAGGCATGCAGCATTGCCGACAGTGCGCTGCAGATGCTCTCCGAGCCATCTCCCGCGGGCGCTTTGAAGTTGCGGCCGGGGGGGCCGTTCGTGGATTTTTTGGGTGTTCGGGGCACCTTTTCTCAGGATTTCTCTCGGGTCCCGCTGCTCCTTCTTCACCTCAATGGACTTACCGCATGCCGTGGCTGCAGACACTCTGGACTGTGAAGACAGCAGGATCGGAGATTGAAGTATCGGCAGCTGTGCTCGTCAGTTTCATCCGGATCAATTTTATTGAGAAAACAAAGAGCAGGTGTGGCTGGGGAGGGCAGTGGGCCCAGGTAACATACACTAAACTAACTGTTAGCCTTTAGATAGGGCTAAAATGAACTGATTTAAAGAGCCAGGGGAATTTAAACAGTTTAAGAGGGCAGATTGGGGGAGAAAACGTTAGGGATGGGAGCAGATGGCCATGGATAGAGTTGAACAGCAAGGGAGCTTCCTAGGGAGCTTCCAGCCCAGGAGCCATCTTGAAGCGTTATGTACATGCATGCCTTTATTTAAACCACTGCAAAAAAAACCCTTAGCAAATGTAATCACCTCTAAGTCTGCCAAATGATGCTTCACCTCCCGAAGGACGTGGATGAACTTTCCGGACGTCGATGGTGGGCACTGAGGAAATGGCTTATTACCTGCACCAGCTTTCCCCCCCTCCCCCCCCCTTTACCCCCCTTCCACACCCCCCACCCCCGTCCCCTTCCCTGCTCCACCCTCTCAGCTCACCCCCTCACAACCCCGTCCCAGCACCCCCCCCCCCTCGCACCCCCCCCACCCCCTCCTTCTACCCCTCCCCCTTGCATCCCCTCCTCCCACCGGCACCATCCTACACCTGTGTAGGGGCCCCAACAACCCCACTGCCTTGTGGGCGTCTCGGGAGAGACCAAGGCTAAGGGAGTAAACCCTAACAGAAAATCCGGAGCGGAACCCCGTAGGCGGTCATGTGTCACCTTTGGCATGTTTCCGGCAGTTCCTGCAGCCATACTGGTGCCAAACGTCGTGTCCTGCACTCCTTTGGACCCCACCAGAAAGGCCGAGAGGGGGGTTTTGACGACTGGGCAACTCTCAACCTCCACAAATTTGCCCAGGCATGCGCCATGGAGAGGTCACTCCATAGTTGCCTCACAGCGACTAAAACAACACGGGAGGCAGCAGTTACGGGTTATAAGTCCAGATAAATTAGCGTAGAAACTGGGCGCCATGGGTTGCCTTTGTCGGTGGGAGAGGTCATTGCACCTCACTGGACAGCTACCGCCCGCCTCAAACCGGGCAGCCCCCGGTCAATAAGGTTCTGTCCCGCCACAGTCTGCCTGCTTCAATGGGTGCTTGGAGCTCAGGGTCATTGCCCGAAAGGTGGACTGATACACCGCACCAAACAACATGAAAAAAGGAAAGAAGGTACCAGCCCTTCGCTTTGCAAGCTGGAACGTCAGAACTATGTGTCCTGGCCTGTCGGAAGACCTTACACAAATCAACGATTCTCGGAAGACCGCTATCATTAACAACGAGCTCAGTAGATTCAATGTGGACATTGCAGCACTTCAGGAGACTCGCCTCCCCGCGAGTGGATCTCTAGCAGAGCAAGACTACACTTTCTTCTGGCAGGGCAGGGATCCTGAAGAACCAAGACAGCATGGAGTGGGCTTCGCCATCAGAAACTCCTTGCTCAGCATGATAGAGCCTCCCTCAAATGGCTCGGAACGCATACTGTCCATCCGACTGCTCACCACCTCTGGTCCAGTACACCTACTCAGCATCTATGCTCCAACACTCTGCTCCCAACCTGAAGCTAAAGACCAGTTCTATGAACAACTCCATAACATCATTAGCAGCATCCCCAACACCGAACACCTATTCCTGCTGGGGGACTTTAATGCCAGGGTTGGGGCCGACCATGACTCATGGCCCTCCTGCCTTGGGCACTATGGCGTTGGAAGGATGAATGAGAATGGGCAGAGACTGCTTGAGTTGTGTACCTATCATAACCTCTGCATCACCAACTCGTTCTTTCACACTAAACCCTGTCACCAGGTTTCATGGAGGCACCCAAGATCACGTCGTTGGCACCAGCTAGACCTCATTGTCACAAGGCGAGCCGCCTTAAACAGTGTTCAAATCACACGCAGCTTCCACAGTGCGGACTGCGACACTGACCACTCCCTGGTGTGCAGCAAGGTTAGACTCAGACCAAAGAAGTTGCATCATTCCAAGCAGAAGGGCCACCCGCGCATCAACACGAGCAGAATTTCTCACCCACAGCTGTTACAAAAATTTCTAAATTCACTTGTAACAGCCCTTCAAAACACTCCCACAGGGGATGCTGAGACCAAGTGGGCCCACATCAGGGACGCCATCTATGAGTCAGCTTTGACCACCTACGGCAAAAGTGCGAAGAGAAATGCAGACTGGTTTCAATCTCATAATGAAGAGCTGGAACCTGTCATAGCCGCAAAGCGCATTGCACTGTTGAACTACAAGAAAGCCCCCAGCGATTTAACATCCGCAGCACTTAAAGCAGCCAGATGTACTGCACAAAGAACAGCGAGGCGTTGCGCAAACGACTACTGGCAACACCAATGCAGTCATATTCAGCTGGCCTCAGACACCGGAAACATCAGAGGAATGTATGGGCAAACCATCAAGAAGATCGCCCCCCTCAAATCTAAATCGGGGGACATAATCACTGACCAACGCAAACAGATGGACCGCTGGGTTGAGCACTACCTAGAACTGTACTCCAGGGAGAATGCTGTCACTGAGACTGCCCTCAATGCAGCCCAGCCTCTACCAGTCATGGATGAGCTGGACAGACAGCCAACCAAATCGGAACTCAGTGATGCCATTGATTCTCTAGTCAGCGGAAAAGCCCCTCGGAAGGACAGCATTACCCCTGAAATAATCAAGAGTGCCAAGCCTGCTATACTCTCAGCACTACATGAACTGATATGCCTGTGCTGGGACGAGGGAGCAGTACCCCAGGACATGCGCGATGCCAACATCATCACCCTCTATAAAAACAAAGGTGACCGCGGTGACTGCAACAAATACCGTGGAATCTCCCTGCTCAGCATAGTGGGGAAAGTCTTTGCTCGAGTCGCTCTGAACAGGCTCCAGAAGCTGGCCGAGCGCGTCTACCCTGAGGCACAGTGTGGCTTTCGTGCAGAGAGATCGACCATTGACATGCTGTTCTCCCTTCGTCAGATACAGGAGAAATGCCGTGAACAACAGATGCCCCTCTACATTGCTTTCATTGATCTCACCAAAGCCTTTGACCTCGTCAGCAGACGTGGTCTCTTCAGACTACTAGAAAAGATCGGATGTCCTCCAAAGCTACTAAGTATCATCACCTCATTCCATGACAATATGAAAGGCACAATTCAACATGGTGGCTCCTCATCAGAGCCCTTTCCTATCCTGAGTGGTGTGAAACAGGGCTGTGTTCTCGCACCCACACTTTTTGGGATTTTCTTCTCCCTGCTGCTTTCACATGCGTTCAAATCCTCTGAAGAAGGAATTTTCCTCCACACAAGATCAGGGGGCAGGTTGTTCAACCTTGCCCGTCTAAGAACGAAGTCCAAAGTACGGAAAGTCCTCATCAGAGAACTCCTCTTTGCTGACGATGCTGCTTTAACATCTCACACTGAAGAGTGCCTGCAGAGTCTCATCGACAGGTTTGCGTCTGCCTGCAATGAATTTGGCCTAACCATCAGCCTCAAGAAAACGAACATCATGGGGCAGGACGTCAGAAATGCTCCATCCAACAATATTGGCGACCACGCTCTGGAAGTGGTTCAAGAGTTCACCTACCTAGGCTCAACTATGACCAGTAACCTGTCTCTAGATGCAGAAATCAACAAGCGCATGGGTAAGGCTTCCACTGCTATGTCCAGACTGGCCAAGAGAGTGTGGGAAAATGGCGCACTGACACGGAACACAAAAGTCCGAGTGTATCAGGCCTGTGTCCTCAGTACCTTGCTCTAAGGCAGCGAGGCCTGGACAACGTATGCCAGCCAAGAGCGACGTCTCAATTCATTCCATCTTCGCTGCCTTCGGAGAATACTTGGCATCAGGTGGCAGGACTATATCTCCAACACAGGAGTCCTTGAAGCGGCCAACACCCCCAGCTTATACACACTACTGAGTCAGCGGCGCTTGAGATGGCTTGGCCATGTGAGCCGCATGGAAGATGGCAGGATCCCCAAAGACACATTGTACAGCGAGCTCGCCACTGGTATCAGACCCACCGGCCGTCCATGTCTCCGCTATAAAGACGTCTGCAAACGCGACATGAAATCGTGTGACATTGATCACAAGTCGTGGGAGTCAGTTGCCAGCATTCGCCAGAGCTGGCGGGCAGCCATAAAGACAGGGCTAAATTGTGGCGAGTCGAAGAGACTTAGTAGTTGGCAGGAAAAAAGACAGAGGCGCAAGGGGAGAGCCAACTGTGCAACAGCCCCGACAAACAAATTTCTCTGCAGCACCTGTGGAAGAGCCTGTCACTCCAGAATTGGCCTTTATAGCCACTCCAGGCGCTGCTTCACAAACCACTGACCACCTCCAGGCGCGTATCCATTGTCTCTCGAGATAAGGAGGCCCAAAGAAGGACAAATAAGACTCTGATTATTCATTGAGGGCGTGGGAGAGGGGATTTGAAGTGTGCATAACATTTTATTGAAAAATATTTCAAAATATGCCACTTTGAACATGGAAATGTAAGTGAAGGGCTTGAAGCCCTTTAAAAATGGCACCGGTGCCTGCAAAGTGGCACCGGACGCCATTGCCGGGGATGCAGCGGCCGTCCCCTCTACATTATCGGGGGCAGCCACTCCGCCCCCTCCATTTAAAAGAACCCCCGTGCGTAATATTGCGGGGGCTCTTCGGCAGTACTTCCGTGTCGGAAGGCCGCCGAGTCCAAAGCGCGCCGCCGCAGAGCACAGCGTGCTAATAAAATTCAGCCCTAGGAGTCTGCAAAGGGACATAGATAGGTTAAGTAAGTGGGCAAAGATTTGGCAGATGGAGTATAATGTGGGAATGTATGAACTTGTCCACTTTAGCCAGAAGAATAGGCAAGCAGCATATTATTTAAATGGAGAGAGATTGCAGAACTCTGAGATGCAGAGGGATCTGGGTATCCTAGCAAACAAAACACAAAAAATTAGTATGCATGCACAGCAAGTGAGTAAGAGGGCAAATGTAATGTTGTCATTTGTTGCAAGGCAAATGAAATTTAAAAGTAGAGATGTTTTGCTACAGTTGTACAAGGTATTGGTGAGACCACATCTCCAGGTGCTGATTCACAAACCACTGACCACCTCCAGGCGCGTATCCATTGTCTCTCGAGATAAGGAGGCCCAAAAGGCAAAAGGACATCTACAGTATTGTGACAGTTTAGATCTCCTTACTTAAGAAAGGATATAATTGTATTGGAAGCAGTTCAGAGAAGGTTCAGTTGACTCATTCCTGGGAT
The DNA here is from genome assembly GCF_036365525.1 of Heterodontus francisci. Classification (NCBI taxonomy): domain Eukaryota; kingdom Metazoa; phylum Chordata; class Chondrichthyes; order Heterodontiformes; family Heterodontidae; genus Heterodontus; species Heterodontus francisci. Next base: position 48,040,212 of record NC_090386.1, on the reverse strand, counting down.
GAGAGGGTTAACTTATGAGGAAAGGTTGGACAGGTTGGGTCTGTATGCAGTGGAGCTTAGAAGGATGAGAGTGATCTTATTGAAAAATATAAGATCCGGAGGGGACTTGACAAGGCGAATGTTGAAAGGCTGTTTCTCCTTGTAGGAGAGACTAAACTGGGGGACACAGTTTAAAAATAAGCGGTCTCTCATTTAAGACAGAGATGAGGTCACAAACGTGATTCCAGGATGGTATGTTGTCCCCTTGGTGCAAGGGTCATGGATATCACTGAGCGACTACAGAGCATTCTGGAGGGTGAGGGTGCACAGCCAGAGGCTGGGGTCCACACTCGTACCAACAATATAGGTAGAAAAAGGGATGAGGTCCTGCAGGCTGAGTTTAGGGAGTTAGGAAAGAGATTAAGAAGCAGGACCTCAAAGGTAGTAATCTCCAGATTACTCCCAAGGTCACATGCTAGTCAGTATAGAAATGGAAGAATACCCCAGATGAATGTGTGGCTGGAGAGATGGTGCAGGAAGGAGGGCTTCAGATTTCTGGGACATTGGGACCGGCTCTTGGGAAGGTGGGACCTGTACAAGCCAGATAGTCTACACCTGAACAAGACTGGGATGACTGGATATCCTTACAGGAAGGTTTGCTGGTGCTGTTGGAGATGGTTTAAATTAGATTGGGAGGGGGATGGGAACCTGAGGGCAGTTTCAAGGCAGGGAACTGGAGGCAGAAAACTAGTGAGTGACTCTGAAAGACAGAAGAACCAAAGGTTAAAAAGTGTGCAGGACAGTGTTAAAAGGTATTTATTTAAATGCAAGGAGTATAGCAAATAAAGCCGATGAGCTGAGAGCACTGATAGACACATGGCAACATGATATCATTGCTAGAATGGAAACTTGCCTTAAAGAGGGGCAAAAATGCCAGCTCAACATCCCTGGATAAAGCGTTTTCAGACAGGATGGAGAAGAAGATAAAAAAGGAGGGGGTGTAGCATTATTGGTTAAGGAATCAGTAACAGCTGTGAGGAGGGATGATATGCTAAATTAATCATCAAATGGGGTCATATGGGTTGAGCTCAGAAATAAAAAAGGGGGAGCCACACTACTAGGAGTGTACTACAGACCCCCAAATAGTGAGAGGGAGATAGGAGAACAAATATGTAGGCAAATTGCTGAGTACAAAAAGAATAGGGTAATAATAGTTGGGGATTTCAACTACCCTAATGTCAACTGGGATACAAGCAGTGTGAAGGGCACAGAGGACACAAATTCTAGAGAACTTTTATTAGCCAGCACGTAACAAGCCCAAAGACAGGGGGTGCAATTCTAGATTTAGTCTTAGGAAATGAAGCTGGGCAAGTGGGTGAAGTAACAGTGGATGACCATTTTGGAGATAGTGACCATAACACAGTTAGTTTTAGCATTATTATGGAAAAGGACAAAGGTAGAACCGGAGTAAAAATTCTAAATTGGGGAAGGCAAATTTTAAGAAGCTGAGAGGTGATCTGGCAAAAGTGGACTGGATACAGCTATTTGATGGAAAATCAGTGGCAAACCAGTGGGAGGCATTCAAAAGCGAGATTCTACAGGCACAGTGTAGACATGTCCCCACAAAGAAAAAGGGTGGTACAGCCAAATCTAGAGCCCTGGTTATCTAGAAGCATACAGAGTAAGATAAAGCAGAAAAGGAAAGCTTATGACGATCCCAAAATAAATACTTTAAAAAGCCTAGAGGAGTATAGAAAATGCAGGGGTGAAATAAAAAAAGGAGATTAGGAAAGCAAAGAGAGGACATGAAAAATTATTGGCAGTTAAAATCAAGGAAAACCCAAGGTTATTCTATCAGTACATTTAGAGCAAGAGAATACCTAAGGAAAGGGTAGGGTCTATTAGAGATGTTCAAGGGAACTTATGTGTGGATGCAGAAGATATGGGCAGGGTTCTTAATGAGTACTTTGTCTCTGTCTTCACAAAGGAGTGGGATGATGCAGACATTGTAGTTAAAGAGACGTGTGAAATATTAGATATGATAAGCATTTCTTTTGGGCCTCCTTATCTCGAGAGACAATGGATACGCGCCTGGAGGTGGTCAGTGGTTTGTGAAGCAGCGCCTGGAGTGGCTATAAAGGCCAATTCTGGAGTGACAGGCTCTTCCACAGGTGCTGCAGAGAAATTTGTTTGTTGGGGCTGTTGCACAGTTGGCTCTCCCCTTGCGCCTCTGTCTTTTTTCCTGCCAACTACTAAGTCTCTTCGACTCGCCACAATTTAGCCCTGTCTTTATGGCTGCCCGCCAGCTCTGGCGAATGCTGGCAACTGACTCCCACGACTTGTGATCAATGTCACACGATTTCATGTCGCGTTTGCAGACGTCTTTATAACGGAGACATGGACGGCCGGTGGGTCTGATACCAGTGGCGAGCTCGCTGTACAATGTGTCTTTGGGGATCCTGCCATCTTCCATGCGGCTCACATGGCCAAGCCATCTCAAGCGCCGCTGACTCAGTAGTGTGTATAAGCTGGGGATGTTGGCCGCTTCAAGGACTTCTGTGTTGGAGATATAGTCCTGCCACCTGATGCCAAGTATTCTCCGAAGGCAGCGAAGATGGAATGAATTGAGACGTCGCTCTTGGCTGGCATACGTTGTCCAGGCCTCGCTGCCGTAGAGCAAGGTACTGAGGACACAGGCCTGATACACTCGGACTTTTGTGTTCCGTGTCAGTGCGCCATTTTCCCACACTCTCTTGGCCAGTCTGAACATAGCAGTGGAAGCCTTACCCATGCGCTTGTTGATTTCTGCATCGAGAGACAGGCTACTGGTGATAGTTGAGCCTAGGTAGGTGAACTCTTGAACCACTTCCAGAGCGTGGTCGCCAATATTGATGGATGGAGCATTTCTGACATCCTGCCCCATGATGTTCGTTTTCTTGAGGCTGATGGTTAGGCCAAATTCATTGCAGGCAGACGCAAACCTGTCGATGAGACTCTGCAGGCATTCTTCAGTGTGAGATGTTAAAGCAGCATCGTCAGCAAAGAGGAGTTCTCTGATGAGGACTTTCCGTACTTTGGACTTCGCTCTTAGACGGGCAAGGTTGAACAACCTGCCCCCTGATCTTGTGTGGAGGAAAATTCCTTCTTCAGAGGATTTGAACGCATGTGAAAGCAGCAGGGAGAAGAAAATCCCAAAAAGTGTGGGTGCGAGAACACAGCCCTGTTTCACACCACTCAGGATAGGAAAGGGCTCTTTCCGATAAGCATAATGAGAGAGGAAGTACTAGAGGGTCTGACATCCTTGAAGGTGGATAAATCATCAGGGTCGAATGGATTTTATCCCGGGATGTTAAAGGAAGCCACGGAGGAAATAGCGGATGCTCTGAGGATCATCTTCAAATCTTCACTAGATACAGGCGAGGTACCAGAGGATTGGAGGTCTGCGAACGTTGTACTATTGTTTAAAAAGGGTGCGAGGGATAGGCCAAATAATTATAGGCCGGTCAGTCTGACCTCGGTGACGGGCAAATTATTTGAGTCACTTCTGAGAGATAGGATAAACTGCCACTTAGAAAGGCACGATTATTCAGGGATAGTCAGCATCAATTTGTTAAGGGAAGGCCATGTCTTACTAACTTGATTGAAATTTTTGAGGAAGTAACAAGGAGCATTGATGAGGGTTGTGCAGTGGATGTGGTCTACATGGATTTAAGTCAGGCATTTGACAAGGTCCCACATGGCAGACTGGTCAGAAAAATAAAAGCCCATGGGATACAGGAGAATGTAATAAGTTGGATCCAAAATTGGCTCAGTGACAGGAAACAAAGGGCAATGGTCGACGGATGGTTTTGCGAATGGAAGGCAGTTTCCAGTGGTGTTCCACAGGGCTCAGTGTTGGGTCCCTTGCTGTTTGTGGTATATATTAATGGTATTTATTTAAATGTGGGAGGCATGATTAGGAAATTTGCAGATGACAAATATTGTCCCTGTCGTTGTTAGTGAAGAGGATTGCTTTAGACTCCAGAATGATATCAATGGTTTGGTTGAGTGGAAAAGTGGCAAATGGAATTCAATCTGGAGAAGTGTGAGGTAATGTATTTAGGGAGGGAAAACAAAGCAAGGGAATACACAATAAATGGGAGGATATTGAGAGGGGTAGAAGAAGTGCATGTCCACTGGTCCCTGAAGGTGACAGGACAGGTAGATAAAGTGGTGAAGAAGGCATATGGAATGCTTTCCTTTATTGGCCAAGGTATAGAATACAAAAGCAGGGATTTAATGCTGGAACTGTATAAAACACTGGTTAGGCCACAGCTGGAGTATTTCATACAGTTCTGGTCACCACATTACAGGAAGGACATAATTGCTCTGGAGAGAGTACAGAGGAGATTTACAAGAATGTTGCCAGGGCTTGAAAGTTGCAGTTATGAGAAAGATTGGATAGGCTCGGGTTGTTTTCCTTAGAACAGAGGAGGCTGAGGGGTGACTTAATTGAGGTGTACAACATTATGAGGGGCCTAGATAGAGTAGACAGGAAGGACCTGTTTCCCCTAGCAGAGAGGTCAATTCCCAGGGGGCACAGATTTAAGGTGATTGGTAGAAGGATTAGAGGGGACATGAGGAAAAACTTTTTCACCCAGAGGATGGTGGGTGTCTGGAATTCACTGCCCGGATCAGTGGTGGAGGCAGAAACCCTCAGATCATTTAAAAGGTACCTGGATATGCAGCTGAAGTGCTGTAGCCAACAAGGCTATGGACCAGATGCTGGAAGGTGGGATTAGATTGGGCGGCAACTTTTTTCAGCTGGCTCAGATACAGTGGACTGAATGGCCTCTTTCTGTGCTGTAACTTTTTTATGGTTCTATGGTTTCTATGGTAGAGGGTCCTGAGTCTGTGGAACTCGCTTCCCGGAGAGTGCTGGAGGCAGGGTCATTGAATGTTTTTAAGGCAGAGGTAGACAGATACTTCACAAACAAGGGAGTCAAAAGGTATTGGAGGTAGACAGGAAAGTGAAGTTGAGTCCACAAACAGATCAACCATGATCTTATAGAATGGATAAGTCAGCTCGAGGGACCGAATAGCCTACACCTGCTCCAAGTTCATATGTATGTAACTGAATAGTTTGCTGAGCCACTTCAGAGGGCAGTCAAGACTCAACCTGATTGGTGTGGAAGGACTCCTTCCCTGCTGGACATTAGTGAGCCAGTTGGATTTTTATGACAATCTTTCAGCTTTATGGCCACTTTTAGCGATACCAACGTATTATTTTCAAATTTAAAGAAAAGCTAAATTCAAATTCTCGAATTGCCATGGTGGGATTTATACTCCTATGTTCTGGATTATTAGTCCAGTCCTCTGGATTACTAGTCCAGTAACATGTTCACATGTAGAAAAGAAATTGCACTTACAGTTTATATTGTAATTATATAAAGTTACAGACATTCCACCCAGACTCAATCTGTTCATTGTCTATCATTCTCATGCCTTGCATAACTTGGCCTGTCAATTACATCAACACGCCCAGAAACCAAATCTATCAAATCAATCATTCAGAACATCCCCAAACCTGCCTAACCTTGCCTGTTTACTACTTCAATGGACTCAGTGTTATACTCAACACAACCCATCAGTCAAAACAACAAATCTTTTATTTTAACTACACCCAAATTATGCATCATATAAAGATACCTTGAATCCTGTCTGAACTAGTTTTCCTTTCATCAAATATATTAATCTGTCACACAACTATATTGATGGCTGTACCAATTATGTTTTATGAAGGAGCTACCCTTAATGAAAGAAAACATTACATAGCACCGTTCATAACCTCAGGAAGTCCAAAAGTGTCAATGAAGTATTATCACTATTGCAAAGTAAGAAATGCTGCAGCCACATTGTGCACAGCAAGGTCTCATAAAACAATGAAATAATGACCACATAAATCTGTCTGTGATATTGGTTTAGGGATTGGCCAAGATACTGGAGGAAACTCCCTTGCTCTTCTTCTTCTTCAAAATAGTGCCATTAGAGTGAGCAGACAGTGCCTCACTCTAACATCTCATCTGAAAGTTGGCAGTCCTTCAGTACTGTATTAGAGCATCAACCAGATTTTGTGCTCAAGTCTCTGGAGTAGGACTTGAACTTACAACCATTTGGCCCATAAGGAGAGAGTTGTACCATTGAGCCACTGTAATTATCACACTACACAGATACAGTGGCTTTAAGGAGCCTACAAAGGAACTTGTATAACCAAGAGATATGGTGATCAACTCAGTGTTACTCAGCACTGTTTGAGGCATCGATATTGATTGCAATTCTTACAATGATGCTTTTTGAGCAATTACTAAGATGGGATTTGTACAAAAATATGTAACCTATAGCCATTGCAATGTTGGATACTTAAGACTTGGCTGTATAGAGTCTTATTCATCTTACATGATTATTTTGTAAATCCATGAGTTTCCATTAAGTGAAAATGTTGCTTGAACCAAATACTGAAATATCACTTTTTCATTAAAATATTTGACTAAGTTCCACTCAGTCTAGAAAGCTTTTGAAGTAATGTATTCAAACAAACAAAACAGATTGATTGCTAATATTCATGTCATATTTATATTACTTATATTATTATTAACAGATTCTGTCATCTCACTGGTGATAGTAGGTGCACCAGCGGAGTAATAGGGTAGAACAGCTTGGATACTATTGATAGTGACAGTACAAAGCAGCTCAATGGTGAATTTGAACCCTTGGTAATATATTCAATAATACCATTCCTGAAGTGTAAGTAATTACAGTTGATTTGCAGAGCAGTACCATGAAGGATAAAATTCAAACACCCGTATATAAGGTTTTGTTTCTATATTTCCTTCAAATTATTACTCTATTCTAGATTTAAAATCTTCCAGTTTCTTAACTCCTTACCTCAGTTTGAAAAATAGGCAAACAGTGAATTCTCCACAGCTATAGGAGCTGGCCTGGTCTGTGGTTAGTCAAGAAGAAAAATCTGTCCATGTGGAACTGCTGTTGCAGAAATAAGCCTTAACTGCAACTTTTGACTTTAGGTAGCTTTGTTGATGATATTCAAAGGAATGGCAAAAGGCTTCATGAAATAGTTGCTTCCTTCTTATTTCCTACCATTATTATTCAGATTGCTCACATCTGCTCAGTAATAAACAGTGCAAGAAATGCATTTGGAAAAAAAAACAGGTCTCCATGACCAGCGTGCAGTGACCCTTTATTTTGCTCCAATCCAGATGTGATTGTTCATCAGCCTGTTCTGTCTGGGGACTTTCAAGCACAATCACCCAATCCAATTGGTGATAAAAGATGAAAAGTATAATTTTGATTTACAGGTATTTTAAAAAGTTTTTGTTTCTAAATTAGAGGATGGGCTTCGATTTTCTCTTGGTGGATATTAAAGACTGTATTTTCCACTTTTGCTGGAATAATAAATCTGCTGGCCACAGATCTAGCCAACCAGTTGTAAGTATAAAAATTAATGATTTTAATGAGCTAGAAATGAGCCACTTGACCTTTATAAATGTGTCCAGTGGCATTAACACTAGTGGCAACATTTAAAATGGAGATTTCAAAAGAAACAACGATATCCCATTGCAGGGAAACATAAGCAGATAGAAAATTCCAAGACTGGAAAAGGCCATATCATTGTACAGTTCTAGCAGTTGTAGCCAATGTGTTTCTCTTCAAGAGACACATCTACTTTGACCTTCAAGAGATCTAACCTCATTGCCTCTACATGTACCCTTGGTTATTATTCCAAAACTGATTGCGCTTTCAGAGAAATAATACCTTTTTATGTCCCACTTGAATATACCCCTTTTTTGGTTTTAATTGTCTCTTGTTCTACTATCTGCTATGACTGAGGTGGGAGGAGTGCACTGTCTTTTCGAGTTCCACTTCTCCACAGGTCACAACATATATTTAAATGTTAACCCAGTTACCATTACAGTCAATCATATACTCTACTCTTTATCCCAGAATAAAATACATGAACCAGATTTCTGTAATAAACAACAAAATTATCAGTTTATTATAAAACCAAGACTTATCCAGTAATGAAGCAGAGCATTAAAACACAGATTAAAATATGAAAGTTCCGTTTCTAAATACCCAATGCACACACTCACACACACTGTTTAAAGAAATAAAAAATAAAGAGATATTCTCTGCAGAGGTCTTTTAATAAAAAAAGTCAAAAAAGCATACTTTGGCCAAATACTTGCTAATACTTGAAGAAAAAGGATGAGATATGTTGTCCCAAAAATGGCATACAGTCTCGCATCCGAGTACATGTACATGGGTCACTGGGATCGTCTCTAAAGCAGTTCTTTACAGGTGGCATTGAGAATTAATCTGGAAAGCTTTCCAATGGCTTCTCAGGAGAGATGCGGCATTGGGATTTTAGCTCTACCACACTGGATTCGGTGGGTTTTTTCAAAGAGATAGAGAAAGAGGAGCTGGGTTTTTTTTCCCCCAGCAGGCTACAGACCTAACTGCCTTCAACATGGTCCACATCCCAACTGAACCAAAACAATATCCCAGAAGTGAAACCTCCTGACCACCATAAATCTTGATATGTCACTTCTCTGTAAACATCTTCCCAAAGTCACCAAGGTTTTTGTTATTTATTAAGCTTAAGGCTTGTGACATCCAGTAAAGGTTTGTTTTCAAGCAAGACCTCTCCGTGACCGTTGCAAAAAAACCCATCTATGGAATCTTTACATTTACCCAAGTGAACTAATGTCCATAATTCTAAGATAGAAGTCCTCAAAAATATTTAAAAAGCACTTTCATAACATATCCATACCTTAATTAATCTCCGAACATCTCTGAGCCACTGACGGTATTCTAATTTGAACACTGCCATCATACCCCTCTTAGTCTCATCTTCATTGGGACTGTTTTGTGAGTCTAATTTTATATGCATTATTGTCAAGTCCCCAAATCATTCTAGTACCTTTTCACTCTTTAAGCTCAGCTACATCCTACCTGCAATGAGGGTTACAGAATTGCAAGTAATACTTAGGTGCAGCCTGATCAATGCTCTACAGTGGCAGAATAACCAACTTTGGTCTGCACTTTATTGTACTTTTTTATTCAACCTAACATTCCATTTGTTTTTTTGGCAGGAACCAAATATTAGCATGATGTCTTGAAAAATGTATCTATTAACAGCCCAAGATCCCTTTCCTGACTCATTTTTGCCAGTGTTTTCCCATTAATACTTACACTGTGGTTGGAATTTTACCCTTGGATGGCTAACGAGAGCCATCCACCTCTGCCTGGCTGGGGATCCAATCAGCATTTTGCGGTCCCCAAGCCTTTAATTGGTCTGAGGCAGGACTTCCACTTCATTGAGGCAGCAATCCCGCCTAATGGAGCTGCCGGCCAATCAGAGGGCCAGCAGGTCTCTGCCCCAGCAACACCACCGGGAGTGGTGGCCACTGCTGGAATTGCAACTCAGCCATTACAAAGAAGATGTCAGGGAGCCCCGGAGCCAAGGTCAGTTTTTGGTGCCTCGCTGGGGCCCCGGCAAGGCAAGGGTGGTCGACTGGGGGGAAGGGGGGTGCGTGTTGGGTGCCCCAGCAGGGGCGGTCCTCCATCGGGCACAGGGTGCCTGATCATGAGGGCTACCTCCACCAAACCATCAGAGAGCCACCTGCCTTTGTCAGGTGGCTTCTCTCGGGCCTGGGCCACCCGACCGGCCACAGGTAAAATCCCTGTGGCAGCGGGCAGAGGCCCTTAAGTGGCCACTTAAAGGCCTTGATTGGCCTGGGGTGGGAAAGCTGTTTTTCGCCTTCGCCGCCCAACGTAAAGTGAGGGCGGAGATGGGAGTGGGTCGGGAAGGCCCCCCCCCAAGCCTCCTGCTCCATTTTCATTTCCATTAAGCATGGAAAATACAAGTAGTACGGGGCTATGTACGGAATTTTTTAAATTTTCCCAATTGATTCCAAGTTTCGATGAGGGAGACGTGGAGGCATTTTTTGTATCTTTTGAGAAACTTGCAAGGCAGTTAAAGTGGGCGGCTGAGACTTGGACTCTTCTGTTGCAAAGTAAGCTCACAGGAAAAGCCCATGAGGGTTATTCCCTGTTGCCAGATGAGAGTTCATCAAATTATGGACTAATAAAAAATGCTATCCATGGGACATATGAGCTAGTACGGGAAGCCTACCACCAGAAGTTTCTAACCCTCAGGAAGCAAGCTGATCAAACTTACTTGAAGTTTGAGAGAAATAAGCAGCTGGCTTTTGACCAGTGGTTGAGGGTTCTTAAAGTGTAGCCCAGCTACGAAAGCCTCAGAGAGGTAATTTTGTTAGAAGAATTTAAAAACTCTCTCCCCCTCTCCATAAAGACCCATGTCCACCTCCACAGTCAGGAGAAAATGGAAACAACCATCCCTGAAAGTGAAATGCACTTGCATGACTGAAAGAGATATCAGAGTGGATCCACCCACTGCCGACTCCCATGATCAGAACTCCAAACCAGGGCTAATTAAATCTAACCCTCCCCCTGCCGATCTCAACACGAACAAAGGCACCCGAGACAGTCATGGAAATGTGCAAACTGCAAACCTCCCCAAAAATCACGTGTTTATTAGAATGCTCCTTCCCAATGTATTTTAGGCTGATAGTGAAGAAACTTCAAACCCCTTTAGGCAACACATAACTATCTCAGACCCACCTCAAGGGAAATGGGGCAGTTTAAAGCAGCACTGCTACAAAGGAAAGACAGGCTGTAACAATTTTTAAGATTTCTGAATAAATGAGAATGAATGAGAAGAATGCATGTGTGTTTTCCGGTACTTTTTCTTCTTTCTATTTTTATAATGAAATGCACCTCTAATGTCGCATTTCATTCTGCCAGATGTGAAGGTGTGACGGAAACCACACGTGCCAAAATGAAACATATTACTTTCGTCATATGGAAGATTATTTTTGAACTGTTACTGGACAAACTTGTGTCAAAAGACCACGGAACAGTGGCTGAAAACATGGCTGCACATTTGCATTCCGAGAGACAGTTGCATGAAGAGACAATGGGAGTACTCCCCAATTCAATTAGCCAGATGGGTTTTGTCAATAATGATGATTAAGAGACATTGAAAGTCATTGAATCTGTAAGAGCCAGCATTCCACCACCCCGCCCCCCCCCCCCCCCCCCACCACCACCCCCACCACTGAGAGTGTCCGGTAAACTGTGAGGAATCCACAAACCTTGCAGGCAAGGCTGTCTCAAGCAAAAAGCTAGTCACATGACTAACCTACTGGCCAGTCTGGAGTTAATTGAATTGTGCTCACAGAATAGTTTTTGAAAGAGACTGCAATTGAACTTCAAGAAGAGAGCACCCCACTCTCTCTCTCATGCAAAGTTCCAGGGACCCACGGAAGTAACTTAAGTCTGAAGACAGAAGACCAGTGAAACAAGTCTGAAAGTGTGCACTGAGCCCCAATGAGAACTGCAAGACTTAACTTCAATCAAAGACTTTACGTCCAACCCAAAGCCTTTCCCTTTTAATTCTTTCTCCTCGTCTGTCTCTATTTGCGTGTGTGTTTATCACATATGCATGCTAGTGTGGGCACATCGCGTATTTTTAGTCGTTTTAACTGAGCTAGAGTTTTAAGGTTAATAAAATTACACCTTTCTTGTTTATGGCCAAACTAGGAAAAGGATGAGATGGAGGCCCTAGACCCCTACCTCACCTGGCCGTAACAAAATGTTTCAGAGTTTGGTTCCAACATCAAGCCTCACGGGACCTGATTCATCACCTCTTCCCATCCAGAAAATTTGTCATTACTCAGACCCTCTGTTTCCTATCAGATAGTTATAATTTTATCTATCTCATCATACTTCACCCAATACCATGTCTGCTAATTTTGTCAGCTAGTTTTCCATGAGACAGCTTATCAAAAATAAGCACATAGAGTCATTTACAATCTCAGGATGTGCCAAAGCGCTTTAAAACCAAAGAAGTACTTTTGACGTGTAGGCAATATTGTAATGCAGGAAAGCAGCAGGTATTTTGCATACAGCAAGCTCCCAGTAAGACCGATGTGATAATGACCAGGTAATTTGTTTTCAGGTGTTGTTGAGAGATAAATATTGGCCAGGACAGTTGGAAAACTCCCCTGCTCTTCTTTGAAATAGTGCTGTGGAATTATTTATGTCAACCTGAGAGGGCAGATAGGGATAAAAACAAGAAATGCTGGAAATACTCAGCAGGTCTGGCAGCATCTGTGGAAAGAGAAGCAGAGTTAACGTTTCAGGTCAGTGACCCTTCTTCGGAACAGGGCAGATAGGGCCTCGGTTTAACAGCATAACTGAAAGACTGCACCTCTGACAATGCAGCACTCCCTCAATACTGTAGTGTGTTTATTAAAATCCAAATAAACTACATCCATATTGTCAACCTTATCTACAACCTCATTCATTTTATCAAAAAATTCTATTAAATTATTACTTCCCACTTGTAAATTTGTGCTGAGTCTTATCAGTTAATTTACATCTAACTGAATATTCCAACAGCTTGTCCATGGCAATAAATTACAGAATTTTCTCTGATACAGATGAATTAACTGGTCTATAGTTCCCAGATTCACCTTAGATCATGTTTTAAATTAATGGATTATATTTGCCATTCTCGTGTATTACTCTTTTATCCAATTAATCCTAAATATTTCTGACTGTGGTTCTGCCAGCAGTTCTTTGAGTTTCCCAAGAACCCTAGAATGAATCCCATTTGGCCCAGGAACTTTATTCACTCAGATCTTGTTCAAGCATTCAGTCAGCAACTCTGTACTAATACCAATTTTATCATACACCTTATTCCGATTATCTTGAAGCACTCACTTTTCCACAGCTTTTGAACTGTCCTGTTCCCTTGCAAATCTGAAATAAAAGAAATTATTCAATCTTTCTAGCTGTGTCCACATCTTCATTAATCTCACCTCATTTCTAACAAGCCAGCAGTCTTAAATTTGATGCCTTTTTTTCTTTTCAGGCAGCAGTAAAACTTATGTGGACCAAAGACTCAAACACAGTGAGGACGTATTTGAACCAAATCTAATCCTTTGAATTTTGGAATGAGGAGGATTGTCAATTTACTGGATGTAATCACCAACAATAGGAAGGGCTGCATAAAGTGTTAATAATAATGTAATGCTTGCCTATGGTAGGTATTGTGCAGAGAACATGAGGAGCAGGAAGAAGAGTCCCAGTCATTCAGCCCATTATCCATCCTGAGGAGAAGGCTGCGTGTCTCTTTATTGTGAATGGCATATAGTCAGAGGAATGTAATTTAGTTGTCACACCTCCGATTCAGGGAGGTCTTGTCATTTAAAGGTATACACATTTCAGAAACAGGAAACATTAATTGCTGCATTGAAAAATATATTACCTCACAACCATATCTCACATGTAAGAAACAAACTTTCTAGATAATCTCTTATAAGCAGTTCAGTCTTATTATCCTCCAACAATGTCATTGCATTCGAAACAAATTTATAAGAAAACATTCAGTTTTCTGTTCATGTTACTTTCCTCATTGTTATCTTTCACCATTCTTGCAAATGTAGTAACAGTATCTGCTGTCACACAAGCAGTACACACTGTTGAATCATAGATGTCATTATAGAAGCTACAGATTACCATAGTCCATTGGATTCACCATCATATGAGAAGGCAACACAGGGCAATACAAACTTCTGGCAAGTTCACCTTGCAACAGTGTAGCAGATGCAATAATTAATCATACACATTTTTTTTACTGGGAGACACGGGAATTGTCATCAGGAGATAGAATATGACACAAATATTCCATTTAATGATCTAACATTCCACAAACAAATGATGAAACTCCAACAGATAAAGAACATAAGACTGTTGTAACTATGTGTACAGATCATCATGGCAATGATGATCCAACTGACACTGTAGTTCTGCATGAAATATTCAGCTTGCCATAGCAAACTTGTAGACTGATCTATCTGGATTGTGTACACTTTCCGAAGTAACCTCAGAGTGGTAATAAGTAATTATAAGGCCACCAATCTGTGGGATGGTTAGAAAATGTCTTGATGCATGTGGCTCAGGAATTGGCCTCTTCACCAAGCTTCTTTTAAATCAAATATCTCCTCTACCAGCTCAAAGATGATGCCAGTTGGACCTTCCCAGACGATTGATATACAGAGGGGGATGCTGGGGCTAGTTCCAGTCTCACAGTAGTAGATATTCTGACCCATTTTCAGGATGACCTGGCCCAGATTAACAGCTCTGATCTTTCATCTTACATTTTATCATGAAGGGGCAACTTCAAATCATATGAAGCAGAGCAAAGCGGCCCTAAAATGATAAAGGCGAACACATTGTTTAGAAAACACTTATAACTTATCACACTTTAAATATATTTAAATACATTGATTAAACATATTACTTTCATACCACAATGACCTTGATTTATTTTCTGATTCATTACTTGCTCTAATTACCTGTTATGATTTTCATTCCTTGAAAGGGTTGATGGAGCACAGTCCTTCAAAAACCTTTGGTGAGATCTTGCACTAGTGGCAATCTCCCTTGTATTTAGGAGCCCTCATCAAAATTCTAACACTGTCTGTATTTACTGTGCTTGTCCATCAACTATTGATCTTCAATATTTTTCTCCTCAAGCTTTTGTATTGTGTGGACACAAGGAATATTTATTCGAAATGTTTTTTGATTGTTGGGAGAAATGCTAAACTATGCCTCAATATTGTGGTTGCAAAAGATTCTTTGACTTCTGCTTTAGCTCATTATTTTTCACAGCTAACAAAAGTTGACTTTCAACTGAAAGATCCTCTATGATGCTAGCCTGAAAGCCAATATTGTGCAAGATACAACAGAATGCAAATATTATGCAGAACTTCTCAAGGGTTTATTAAAGAGCACAATCTGACCTGCCAAAAATTGAAGTGCTTCTTCAACACTCCAAAATTATGTTTGATAACTGTTGAGTAGAATTGTATATTTGGCATATCTAAGTAGAATAAGTAGATGAGTCACTGACACTGTTTTTAGATATTAACTATTGTTGCCACCCAGTCAATCATGCAGTGTTCCATTTCTTTCTGACATTCAGATCCTAGATCACTGAATCTGAAATAAGAAGTTATTTGTGGAGAATGATAATCCATATATAAATCCAAAATTACTATTTTGGTATCATTTACAAATTAGATAATCATGGCCACTATAAATACTTCAATGTGTGTGTACATCATAGTATTCAATACTTAACAGTGGTGTAAGACTGAAATAAAACCATTGCAACAAATGCACAACAGATCAGTCAACATCCGTAAAGAGAATAGACGTGTTTTTGATGTTTTAAATGTGTATCCTTCATGAGTTCAGTCGACACCCAAAAAGTACAGTTCTGATGAAGAGTAACTCCTGAAACATTATAACATGAAATAGAGTTATCACTTTGAGTATATTTGGAAATCTTGGCACAAATTCTGATTGAAATTGCTGTAGGTTTCTGAAGTGAACTTATGGTTCAAATTTCCACTCAAACTTATTTGCATATCACCAAATGTAAAATCTTCCGTGAGCCATTGCACTAGGGTAGCCTCATTGAATGTAATTGTTTATTTTTCTTCCTTGCATTAAAAGATATTCCTTGATATATTTAAGATTGGTAATCTGGTGCAGTTGTATTAATTTAGCTGAAAATGCGTATATTACAAAAAATGAGCTTTTTTAACGATCATGTCCAGTCCACTACCTGTGAGTAACCTGATCTTAAATAATTTAAATAACTTTAAAAACTGTAAAGAACTATTTACAAGTTTCATTAGTCTACAGTGGTTACTTAGTAAATTAAATATTTTTTAATATTTAAAAACTTTTAGAATATGCCTACTAGTGTCCTTGCTTCCAAAAAAAAAATCTTAATTTGAACAACCTTCGCCAAGGGCCGCAAAGGGTGTAATCGGTGGAAACTTGTCAAACTCAATAATTCGATCTTGGGGTCAGTTTTGTGGATTGGCCCAGTTTCCAGCAGGATGTTTTTTAACCCAACATTAAAAATCGCGAAATCTTGATTTATGCTGAACTTATTTGCGCTTAAAGTTCCTTGATCTTTTATGCCGTTTTAGCTGATTTTGGCCAAATTGCGCAAAGCAGCAGAAAATTTAGGCCCCTGGCTTTTCTCTTTCTAGATATTGACTGATCGGCTGTGTATTTCCACCATTTTCTGTTTTTAGATTTCAACCAATTTTCTTTTTTTTTTCAGTCATGTTTGTAAATCAGTCTGCAATATGTGACGCACATTAGTCAAAATCATCAGATGAGCTTCCTTGGGTGCTGCTTTCAAGTGAATCAGATAGTTAACTTTTAGCCAGTAAATTCTATGGACAAATTAATGCCTCACCTTCCTTTTGTGTTGTGTAGTCATTGCTCCCACACATAATATATCATCTAAACTATTGATGAAGACATTGGTGGAAACAAAATAAAGGCACAGTGTGGCTTTCGTGCAGAGAGATCGACTATTGACATGCTGTTCTCCCTTCGTCAGATACAGGAGAAATGCCGTGAACAACAGATGCCCCTCTACATTGCTTTCATTGATCTCACCAAAGCCTTTGACCTCGTCAGCAGACGTGGTCTCTTCAGACTACTAGAAAAGATCGGATGTCCACCAAAGCTACTAAGTATCATCACCTCATTCCATGACAATATGAAAGGCACAATTCAACATGGTGGCTCCTCATCAGAGCCCTTTCCTATCCTGAGTGGTGTGAAACAGGGCTGTGTTCTCGCACCCACACTTTTTGGGATTTTCTTCTCCCTGCTGCTTTCACATGCGTTCAAATCCTCTGAAGAAGGAATTTTCCTCCACACAAGATCAGGGGGCAGGTTGTTCAACCTTGCCCGTCTAAGAGCGAAGTCCAAAGTACGGAAAGTCCTCATCAGAGAACTCCTCTTTGCTGACGATGCTGCTTTAACATCTCACACTGAAGAATGCCTGCAGAGTCTCATCGACAGGTTTGCGTCTGCCTGCAATGAATTTGGCCTAACCATCAGCCTCAAGAAAACGAACATCATGGGGCAGGATGTCAGAAATGCTCCATCCATCAATATTGGCGACCACGCTCTGGAAGTGGTTCAAGAGTTCACCTACCTAGGCTCAACTATCACCAGTAGCCTGTCTCTCGATGCAGAAATCAACAAGCGCATGGGTAAGGCTTCCACTGCTATGTTCAGACTGGCCAAGAGAGTGTGGGAAAATGGCGCACTGACACGGAACACAAAAGTCCGAGTGTATCAGGCCTGTGTCCTCAGTACCTTGCTCTACGGCAGCGAGGCCTGGACAACGTATGCCAGCCAAGAGCGACGTCTCAATTCATTCCATCTTCGCTGCCTTCGGAGAATACTTGGCATCAGGTGGCAGGACTATATCTCCAACACAGAAGTCCTTGAAGCGGCCAACATCCCCAGCTTATACACACTACTGAGTCAGCGGCGCTTGAGATGGCTTGGCCATGTGAGCCGCATGGAAGATGGCAGGATCCCCAAAGACACATTGTACAGCGAGCTCGCCACTGGTATCAGACCCACCGGCCGTCCATGTCTCCGTTATAAAGACGTCTGCAAACGCGACATGAAATCGTGTGACATTGATCACAAGTCGTGGGAGTCAGTTGCCAGCATTCGCCAGAGCTGGCGGGCAGCCATAAAGACAGGGCTAAATTGTGGCGAGTCGAAGAGACTTAGTAGTTGGCAGGAAAAAAGACAGAGGCGCAAGGGGAGAGCCAACTGTGCAACAGCCCCAACAAACAAATTTCTCTGCAGCACCTGTGGAAGAGCCTGTCACTCCAGAATTGGCCTTTATAGCCACTCCAGGCGCTGCTTCACAAACCACTGACCACCTCCAGGCGCGTATCCATTGTCTCTCGAGATAAGGAGGCCCAAAAGAAGTCATTGCTCCCACACATAATATATCATCTAAACTATTGATGAAGACATTGGTGGAAACAAAATAAAAACTGTTTCTGAACACTCTTTTATAATGCTCTGGTGGGCCCTCTTATTGCCAGTGTTTAGCAAAGAAATTTGTGTTTGAAGATTATAATTGGGCTGTAATTATTAGTTTAATTGTCTCTTAATGATTCTGGTGGTAACCATTATTGAAAGTCATTAACAGGAGATAGAAAATGCAAACTGGCAGTAATTCTCCCACTAGTGGATTTTAGTGGAATAAATACCATTTTACCACTGGGATTTCATTTACCAAATAATACTACAAAATGGAGACTCCACTCTCTGATCCAGGTGGAGTATTCTCCCTCTGCATTCTGAAAGAGGAGAATGATTTGCTCTTAATATACAGGTAAGTTCTAGATCAGAAAGATTCTGATTTATTCATTGTATGTTTAAATATTTAGGTGACTTCATCTTATAATTATTTGAAGCTTTTTATGTTGCCTTGCTAATTAGGTGTACCATTAGGATAGATTTGGGGGAAAATAATGTATAATTTAGAAGGCATCATTATAGATTTGTGTACTTTAATTATCAAATATGTGACAGTAAAAGTACTGAATCACCATTCTGACTGTGAGGTGCCCATTCATCTAGTTGCTTGAAAAGCAATACAAAATGGTTATGAATAACAAAGTTGGACAGATTTTGTAGATGGAAATTGTCGGATTATTCTCATTAAAAAAGGAAATATTGTATCATGGATCACTTGTTATATTTAATAAGTGTAAAAGACACATTGGCTTAAATTTCCCCTCTCCCGCCAGCTTTTCGGCAAATCTGGGGTGGGCAGGGGCAGAAAGGTAACTGGGGCCATAGTATCAAGAACTGTGTGCTTCTCACTCCCATTTTCCATGAGCAAAGAAATGCCCATCTATATCTGGGTGGTTATGTTCAACAGCTGGAAGAAAGGGGATGAAAACTTTTCCTGCCAGCCAGAGCTTGTGCATGTGCTGAAGTAGCATTGCTTGGCCTAGACTGACTAAAGGGAGTAAAGTCTTTTTGAATAAAAAAAATTCGGTCCTACCAGCAGCACAAATGCTACTTGCATCCCCCACAATGACATGCTCTGAAATCTACTACTGCTGAATTCTTCACTCTCGCCCTTCTAGAAAGCTAATGACCCTGAAAGTTGATGGAGGTTGTGGAAGGCATCTATGTGGCAGGCTGAAGTCCTGCTCCACATGCCCCCACACTTTTGGGATGTACCTCAAACAATGAAGTGGGTGGGAGAGGTGTATAGGCTATAATCTACACTTCTAGTAAATGAAATAAACTCATAATACCTCTTTCTGTTTAATACACCTTACCTCTATTTACATGTGGAAAAATAGATTGAATCATATTTGACACAGTGGCCTAGAGATTGGTTGACGCCCTGCCCATATTACAAATGTAAAACAAGTACCAAACTGTGCAATATGGCTGGTGCTATTTGCACACGCATATCATATTGATGAAGGCAGAAAAGGAGGCATCCAGGATTCATACCTAGAATAAGTGTTTGGCCCATTGCACATGCAAATAAAGGGCCTAATAGCTGTTTGAGACCCTCTTTGCAAAATTGGTCTGCGCTGAACACAGCCAAAGCAGGGCCTGTTACATTCAGGAAAATGGGGTCTACATGCAGCCTAAACAATGGTCATTTAAGGGACCAATCGAGGCTGCCATCAAAAAGATAAAGTTGTTCAAAAATACTTGCCAGAATGTGGAGCCGGGAGCCAGAGGTAGAAGAACTTCATCACTTTTAAAACAGGACTGTTCACTTTTCCAGAATGGCTGACTTCTCAAGAGTGTAGAGCCTCATTGATGGAAACCAAGTGGTCTGACCGAGTTGTTTCACCAATGCAATGACAATCATGAATAGGAAGAGTTTCCATTGTCCATCTGCATTGCCAGGCTAGTACCCAAAGGTAGTTGTGGATTTATTACTTCTTCGAGGTGGGTTTGGAGTTTGAGATTAGATGCCCCATCATTACTTGATGGTCTCTCCCTTCAGCTTTGGGTCCCTTTACTGCAATCACAAAGAGATTGGTGAAATGCTGTTTGATGAGACCTATCTTTGCTCTGATTTGCTACTGTGCCTTTCAAGAATGCAAGAATAGGCAGCATACAAGTGGGTTTTTTAGGTGAAGACTTTTATGGCCTGACCCACCACGATTGAAAGGCTTATTTGGAATGTGAAAGCTGTTTAAGTATGAACATGACTTGCCTTGTCACAGTTTAAAATAAGACAAAGGATTGCCTAACAATGAGCAGTATAGCAAATTATGGGAACAGTAATTGTGAGAATAACTTCTGAACATTTATTATTTTCACAGTTTAATATTTTGATCTTTTTCATTTGCTGATTCCCAGCATGTTACTACCATACTACTGGGCTGCTTTCATATAATGTAGGTAAGTTTTGATATATTTCACAATGCATTTTATTGCTTAACAACAAGATTGATATCTAAATTCAGTTTCAACAGTTTAGGTGCTAACAAGGAGATGAATCCCACCCCCCACCCTGCAGAAACAGTTTAGGCCATTGTTTGTATGGATAAATAAAATATCAGGTTGCCAGATTGTTGCACCAAAACACTGTCACAGTAGTTAGATATGGATTTATACACATACATTTTCACATTATGGTTTTCTCACCTAAACCATTTGGAGGAGGCAGTAAATGAAGATGAGGGAGAGAACTAAAATTGGAGGATATGTCAACAAATTTGAATCTTCCTGCAGCTGTTTAGAGTGGTATTGGCAGATGCTTGGAAGCTAGTTATGTGCCTTTTTTCTTGGAAGTGGTAACTACCGAGGACGGAACCATCGGAGCTCAGGATTCTATCAGTGAATGCAGCAGAGGGATTTCCAAGGCCTTGACCCAATTGTATTTTAATAAGGTAACTCATTCCTACAAAATTTCTGTTTGCAATTTATTTTCTGGTTCAGAAACTTCCAAATAAGACTGTCACTGAATTAATAAAAGAAGAAACCTAAACAGAAATTACAATGATAGAAAGTGTAAGGCATTGTTTTAGATAAATAGGCCCCAAAATATTGAATGGGGCCTAGAAAGATTCCTCACAGATCTATTGTTCAAGCATCAGAAAATGGGGAGGAAACTTCTTATGTTGGGATACTGCCCTCTATTTTTCCATCAGAACTTTTTCTGGCAGAGGGGGCTGGAGAATGAATGGATCTTCAGCTTGCTTCCACCTCATGTCGAGCAAGTCTGCCGAGGAAATTTCCCAGCCTAACCCAAGAGGTCCTACCTTTACGTCCTCCATAGGCCTCAGCAGAACTCATCCCAACTGTTAGCTGAGATCCCGCCTGAGTCCCTGTAAGGCCTGTAAAAGTCTTCTAAATATTTACTAGGGAAAGGTAATCAATCACAAAGTGGCCCACTTGCTCCATTGGGCGTTTGCCTTGATCTCAGTTGAAAGTTCTGGGCCCTATATTTAGAAATTTGATGCTGTAGTAATGTTCAGGTAAAATCAAAAAGCTCCAAAGAATCATAAATAACTTTGAACTTCCATTTTATTTGTTCTACCAGGTCTATTGAATTTTTGACCAGTTCGGCGGAATCCTTAAAAGGTAAATTGTATGAGGACGAAATTCAGCTTCGGATGCTGTGAAGGACTACCTGGGGATTTCCTGCGTGAGAAACTCCGCTGAACACTTCCTGCATGGTGTTAGTGAAGTGGAGTGAAGACATTGAAAGTGCGTTATCATGACTTCATTGATGTGAACGGGCTGTTGCAACTCCAGGATACCAAAACTGGTCAGCATGAAACTCGGAGGGGAGAGGTTTCAGAAATATCACCCTTAATACCAGACTTTTTTCCCACCTGGCTCCCTTCATCATCAATGCATGACATAGTCTTTAAATCGGACAGGTAGTTGATGAGGTCTCGATGATTTTCTCTGTGGAATTTGCAGTATTGATCTCAGCTGTGCTTGATTTGGCTGAGCTGCTTGTTGAGTTGTCACAGGCATGAAATCATCGAAGTTGTCTTTGTCCCTTCCTTCTGGAATTATTTTAGCATTGACTCTTTTGAAAAACGTTGCATTTCTCTTCAGAATGTAGTTTCCTCTCTTTGCTATGATCATGTTTCTCTGAACTACCATAAGCATTCTTGGGACAAATGGTGAGCTAATTTTCGATATCTTCTCTTGCTGAAACAGGACTTTTGTCTCCTTTTAAATCGTTATCTTTTGCATGCATCTGTCAGTCTACATGCGTCTTTATCCTTTACTTTTGACTCTTGTCTCTATCACTCAAGCTTTCCAATGAGTGTGTGGGCAGCACAGTGGCGCAGTGGTCAGCACCGCAGCCTCACAGCTCCAGCGACCCGGGTTCAATTCTGGGTACTGCCTGTGTGGAGTTTGCAAGTTCTCCCTGTGTCTACGTGGGTTTCCTCCGGGTGCTCCGGTTTCCTCCCACAGCCAAAAGACTTGCTGGTTGATAGGTTAATTGGCCATTATAAATTGCCCCTAGTATAGGTAGGTGGTAGGGAAATATAGGGATAGGTGGGGATGTGGTAGGGATATGGAATTAGTGTACGATTAGTATAAATGGGTGGTTGATGGTCGGCACAGACTCGGTGGGCTGAAGGGCCTGTTTCAGTGCTGTATCTCTAAACTAAACTAAACTAAAGGATTGAGTTGGCGTGAATTGTGGCAGTGGATATTTCTTCAAGATGTCTTCTCTCATCAGTCAGTTGTGACCTCTGATGATGTTCATCGTGATCAGCTTCAATTCACTGGCAGTTTTGAAACTCAGTAGATTTCCCTTGCTTATGTCTACAACATGAAGCTCAGTCTGACATGTGGACCCATGGAGGATTTGAGAGTAACTTAAATGATCCCTGGGACTGGTAGAGTGGTATCTGATCCATAGGAGAAGATTTTAGATATCATTTTGGTCAATTGTACTTTCTTTCTTCTCTGTAACTCATGGAATATCGAAACATCCATTAAGTTGAGTGTTGCTCCTGAGTCAATTACTGCAGAGATTGTTGAATTGCCTATGAACAGGTCACACATGGGCAGGCGTCGGTACTTGTGGTTGCAAGTAACAAAAATCTTCTCTAATGCTGCGAATATATAATTTTCCTTCTGGCATTCAAGTCTATGAATGTCTTCTGCAGGCTTCGATTGGCATACTCATTAGAAATGTCCCATTATTCTGCAGGCGTTATACTTCTTTCCTCTCACAGGACAAGTTGTGCAGTGAGGATGTGCACCACTGCAATGATTGCATGTTTGAACGGATATGATTGTAATCTCTGTCTTGGTCTTCCTTGATGTGCCTCAGATCTTTCTCTGGGTTTCCTCTAAGCCCTTGTGTTTGGTATGTTTCTCTGGTGAAACCTTTTTCTTGTGGCATTTACAGATTCTGCTGATGATCCTGACCTGGCCTCGGGAGATTCTTGTCTTATGTTATTTGCCTCTTTCCCTTCTAAGACTTCAGCCTGCCTTTCACTGGCTTTCAGTGTTCTGCCAATATCGACTAGCCTTTGCAAGTTTAATGATTTGCCCTGTCTAAGAGCTTGCCTTCTTAGCCTTGGTGATTGGCAGGCCACAATGATCTGGGAGGTCATTTCTTTGTCCACATCTGTGAAGTTGCAATTCTGGCTCAGACTTCTGAGTCTCGTCACATAGTGGTTAAGGGTCTCGCACTTATCTTGTTTCATTTGAAGACTTGCTGGTTGATAGGTTAATTGGCCATTATAAATTGCCCCTAGTATCGGTAGGTGGTAGGGAAATATAGGGACAGGTGGGGATGTGGTAGGAATATGGAATTAGAGTAGGATTAGTATAAATGGGTGGTTGATGGTCGGCACAGACTCGGTGGGCCGAAGGGCCTGTTTCAGTGCTGTATCTCTAAATTAAACTAAAATAAAAACTTTTTTTCTGTTCCAGCCCAGGTTTTCTCTCTACTCCAGTCCAGATTTTCCCTTTAATCTAGTCCTGGTTTTCTCTTGACATTTTTTTGTCTGTGTTTGCTTTCTGTCCTTGGATCCTTCTGTGCCTCTTTATATTTTCTCTTTGTCACCAGAAAATGTAGTGTTGTGCTTTGTTTTCTTAAGTCTTCAAGAAAAGATACCACAGGCTTTGCATTGGGATTCAACACAAACACTACTAATTGTCTTAAAAGCAAAATACTGCGGATGCTGGAAATCTGAAATAAAAACAAGAAATGCTGGAACCACTCAGCAGGTCTGGCAGCATCTGTGAAAAGAGAAGCAGAGTTAACGTTTCGGGTCAGTGACCCTTCTTCGGAACTGACAAATATTAGAAAAGTCACAGGTTATAAGCAAGTGAGGTGGGGGTGGGGCAAGAGATAACAAAGGAGGTCTAGATTGGATCAGGCCACATAGCTGACCAAAAGGTCACGGAGCAAAGGCAAACAATATGTTAATGGTGTGTTGAAAGACAAAGCATTAGTACAGATTAGGTGTACTTCTCACCCCACCTCACTTGCTTATAACCTGTGACTTTTCTAATATTTGTCAGTTCCGAAGAAGGGTCACTGACCCGAAACGTTAACTCTGCTTCTCTTTTCACAGATGCTGCCAGACCTGCTGAGTGGTTCCAGCATTTCTTGTTATTACTACTAATTGTCTTACTTATCGACATGCAGGATCTCCGATCCAGGTCTTTTCCTCCCTGGTGTGTGTGAGATCTTTGCAAGCCGTGCGTTGAGGGTGTCTCTCAAAATGGTGTCTCCTCCTTTATATATGTATGATGATGTCATCAGTTGCATTAGTAGCTTGATCTCTTAAAGGTATGGTTTCTTAAAAGTGAAGTCACCACTACACCACATTACAAATGAGAGGGACTGCATTGTGAGGCTTTACTCTTGTTGAAATGAGTTGGCCCTACCCTAAGTTGGGCCTACCATTCCTACAGTACATCCATTTCAGACTCCCCATCTCAAAGTCCCCTTGGCCAACATCATCCAATAAAGGCCAACAACTTTATCCAGCAATATGTCAATGATACAAAAATTAGAACTTAATCACCCTCGTGCATTCCCTTAGTTCCTGCCTTGCAATGTCCTTGCCTGGTCTAGTGTGGCATGTAATGCTACCTTAGTGGCTGCAGCATGGCTGCTGGAAGGCTGCAGATGGCTTAGCAGGACACCCTTGTGTGACTCTGGGCCTTGATGGCACAGCTTCGGACTGCACTACCTTAACATAGGTGGCAGCAATCTGGGCTGGATGGCAACAGTCTGAGCCTGCACACCAGCAGACCAGCCAGGGATCTCCTGACTGCCATCTGAGCTTCCATTGCAGCAGTGGAACATTGGGAGGCTTCCACCCATGCTGCAGTGGAAGCTGAGACAGAGGCCACCAGATGCTCCATCATGGTCTGGCAGTACTGCCATGGAGGTGCTCACCATGCCACATTGGAAAGAATGGGCTCCAAACTCAGTGCTATGCCCTTTGCCACGGTGGAGCCAAACTCTTCCATGCTCCAGTGACTGTAAGCTAACTGGCAGGCCTACCAGTGCACCGGCATCTCAGTGTACATTGTCATCAGTGTTTACCTGTAGTCTGCCCCAACAAGGTCCTCATCTGAGTCCCCTGAAGCAGAATTTGTCTGCAGCCATGCCCTCCGGCATGTTCTCATGAACTAACCTATTCTCCTGTCCTGGCTGCAGCCCATTCATGCCGGTGGCTCAACACTTGCAGTTGCTGGCTCTATACTAGCCCCTAAGGTATGTGCAGTGCCAATTTCTGAACTGGTGGCTGCGAGTGTAAGGTCAAGTGACAGTACTTCCTCTTCAGAGGTCTGCTGTTACTCTCGCTCTTCCTCATGAGGCTGCAATGGGTGGCCAGTCATCAATCCTTGACTATCTGAAAGCACAAAAGTGTAAAGGGAGGGGAGGGGTGAGGCAAGGACTTCTGTGCACTGACGGCACCCTGCCCAGGAGTGGCGAGAAGCTAATTGAGGTTGTTAATGAAGCATTTAGCAGGCGTTTTCCAAGGGCAATGGAATCTTTCTGGCAGCGCACAGGACCGCCTGCTCGTCAACTCACAGGAGGAGAGTGCACAGCGGGAAGTCAGAGCCCAATGAAAATAATATTCAGTCTGCATGTTAACGGTACAAATCAACAAACCTGAGGTCATCCGCTAGCTGAGGCTTGTAATTACATGATTTTCTCCTGGAGACTGATGTCACGGATCATGCTCGTGGTGAAATCAAAGCTGTTTCATGCTTTGATTTCATCCCTCCCACTCTTGTCCCATTCGCCTCAGCAGCATTCTCACTGCAGACAGAGTGAAGGCTGCCGGCCGCCCTTGCAATTGCACACGCTGAACCACCCTCTCGCCTCCTCAACCCACCCTCCGTCCCTACTTGGATGGTTATGCAAGGGGCGCCATCTTAATTGGATGCCTTCTGCATGATTGTACTTGCAGTCATGCTGCTGCAGTGATCGGGTTCTCGACCCGAAAACGGTCACGTTGTCCAGAGGAAAAACCTACGGTGGGAAAATTCAGCCTTGTGGTCAGTGTGCTTGGGTGATGTGTCTGCAATAGCTGATTAGCTGTAAGCTTGCAGAGACATGTGGTGATATCGTATAAAGATGGCAGGGATGAGTCCTGAGTGCCAGGATGAACTGAGTGATGGGGGTGTAGTGCATTTAACAGTGCGAGAGGTGGGTGGTATGCTGGGTGTGAGATGTGAATTACAGATGCAATCACTCACCTTGACCACCAACTGAGGTCATTAAATGTTTTTCTACACCATTGCCATTTCCTGAGTTCCACAGTCAGGCCATTAACTAGCATTTGTCACCTGCTCCTGTTCTCTTCTGAGGCTCTTTGTGATGGCTTCCTGCCCCCACAGCAGAAACATGGCCTCCACTATGGCCTCCACTTCTTTGACCAGTGCCTCTGGGGCAACATCATTGAACCGGGAAGCCCTTTCCCTGGAGTCGTGTGACATCCTCTTTGTCCCTCAGGACTCCAATGTGATTATCCAGCAGCCTGCAGTGCATTCCTGCAACTTCCCTTTTTTTAGGGACTGTGCCTTTGAAAAGGGAGGGCTTCCTGGAACATGCTGTTTCAGAGTACTACAGAGTCCTCCCCAGTGCGTGGGGGCTGTCGACAGCGCAATGGAGACCAGCTCAGTGTAGGAGCCACTCGTGGCCATGCTACAATCAGGGAAATGAGGTGGGTACATGAATTACATGCTGCTCATCTTGTTTCCAACTGGCATGGAGACGTTGCAAATCACAACCCCCACACCCAAATATTGTGGAAAACAAATTTCTAGCCCGACAAGTGCTCAAATCTTCCTTTAAAATGAATGGGCAGAAAATCATCGTTGTAGTAGGTGCATGGACAATTTCTTAACACCCTCTCTCAGCAGTTGGGGGTATGTGCTCAAAGAACATACACTTGTGAAATTGTCCCATAAATGTTGGTACAACTGCAGGAGTTGGCGTCGAGAAGTTAGAGAGCCACATGATGGGTAAGAACAATTTCTGCAGAAAAATAGTTATTTAATTGAACAAAAGTGCTGGCAATACTTAGCGGGTCAGGCAGCATCTGTGGAGGGAATAGTGGTATTGGCATTTCAGGTGTGACCCTTTATCAACATAGAGCCCACACCCAACCACCTGCTCCTCTGTTCTCTCTACAGATGCTGGCTGAACCGCGGAGTACTTCCAGTAGCTTTTATTTGTAGTTATTAACTGAGGTCACTATTATGTAGCATTTACTCTATTACATGTAATGGCATGGGTGATTAATTGAATACCGTCTCACTTGGGTTATATTTGTTAAATGCACTGTGTACTCAAGTTTTCTTCAAGCTGCATCACGTGTCAGGTGGATGTGTTTTAGTGCTCGGCATTTTTTGCAATATTGGTGTCCTGTTACAACTGCTTACTGGTGTGAATCTACCAGTCCTAGAGGCTGGATTTACATTAGTTGTTTTAGTATAGGATCATTTAAAACTGAATTGTGACTGCATGCTGCGCAGAGCATTATAGTGTGTTGTGTTACCTCCAGCTGTTAAATTGGATCCAACCCAACGCGACTGCATTACAGAATCATTTATTTGAGTGGATCTCATGAAGATGCTGCAGACAAATTGGAGGAATTTAGCAGCTTCATAAATTGTTTCAAAGATCTAGTATAACTGAATATATCAATTCAGCACCCTCATAATATGGAGTTCAGTAACCCTTCTTAGCTGGTTCCTTGAATTAAGTTACTAACACTCAACAATAAAAGTCCACAGAAATTGACAGAAAAAAAATAAGTGGCTGTTAAAATGATTCAGTTATTCATAATAGTTTGATATTTATAAGGTGTATTGATGAGGTTTGGATCAACACAAATGCAATAAAAACCCTGACTGCATTGCTGCATTTCCTAAAATAGAGAAGCCACTGATGGCAATCCCAAGCAGGAGGTTCCTGCTTCTCCTCTGGTACGACTTCTTGCACCTCCTTCCCTGTCCCCTGTGCTTCACTTGATGCTATCTCCACAAGCACATCATCTGATATATGTATTGTTGTATTGGTACTTGCAAATGGTGAAACAAATTCAGGATGCTTTGAGGCACCATCCTTTTTAGGACCACTGTCAGTAGTGATAGACCTATAATGACAGAGAAATGACAAATAGAACCTGGTTCCAAGGCACATACTCTAACAGAGTTCCCATTACAATATCCTAACTTTGAGATGTTTAGTGGTCATGTTTGGGTTTGTGTGGGGATGAATGAGGAGGGAATTAGATGCAAGAATAGAATGGTATTAATGCTGATTTTGGGGAGGCCCATGGCTTCACCTTCATTTACTCCCTCCTTATATGCAGGAAACTTATGGTGGTTTCCTTCAAGGAAATGTTTGATCTAGCCCATTGTGTTCTGTGGCATTTTTTCATGCAACATATAAATAATCTTCAGATGTTGCAATTTGAAGGAACATCTGCACAATAACAAGAACCTGCACAATCTACAGTCATCCTGCATGTCGGTAGTGACCATGCACCATATAGCTAGAGATATCTTTTGTTTCTTTACTTTTGTCCCATTACCATCCCTTTGCCTTACACCATCATCCTTTTCATCATTTAATCTCTCCTGCCTTCCACTCTGGCACAGACATTTCCTTTTGTTAACTCCTCCCCTCCCTCTTTCTCTGCCTTGTACTTGCTTAAAATCTGTTACATTTCTAATTTTTTTTAGTTCTGATGAAAGGTTATTAATCTGAAATGTTAACCCCATTTCTATCTCCATAGCTGGTGCCTGACATGCTGAGTATTTCCAGCATTTTTTGTTTTTATTTCAGATTTCCATCATCTGCAGTATTTTGCTTTTGTATCAGATAGCTAAGCTGTTTTACAATGCTTTTATATGTGAAGTCCTTTGAAAATGTCATTGTGTCAAGGCTTTCAATTGTCAGTTGCAGCTTGAATGTGTGCCCTGTTGGAATGAACAGTCATCAAAGAAGAAGCTGTAAGGTTGTGTGACGCCCAAAAGAAATGGGCAATAGGTTCATAGCAGTACTTAGTAGGATGCATATTTGGGATATGTACCTGGTAAATGGCACTACTGGTAATCTTATTGAAGTAGTTTACTTGAGATGTTCCAATCTTCTTTCACATCTGTTCCCAGGTCATGTAGGAACTGCCTGTCACTTCCTGCCAGACATGCTGCAGCTATCCTCCAAAGGAGGAACTTTGGAGTGCCAAACAGGGCAACTTTCCTCATATTCACCTCATGAAACAGTACTTCCACCTCGCCAGTCATCAAACAAGGGATCAGGGTTATGCCTTGCCCACAGCCTACTGTTTTCTGCTTCCTTCTTTATTTTGTCTGTCACATTCTTTTTGCAGCCATTTTTGGCCCATACAATCTTTGTAAAAGCGCAAAGGAAATGATATACTTGTAGCTTGCCAATGTTTTCCCACATGTTTGCAGCCACTTATCTCTGGGTTGACGAATCCCTTTAAATTTTAATGGTGACAAGCAATTCCTGCTCTCACTTTGGTAACCTCCCAGCACCAAGTCCAATGTGGACTGGGAGCTTGCTCTGAATAACTAATTAGGGCTGACGTTGGAAAACTCCAGGACACTGACCCAATGGAAAGTGAGCAAATATTAAGCTTGTTGTCATTTTAGCATAAGAACATCTCTGCCAGTTTTTCTCTATTTGACATCCAACTTATAGACCATACTTTCTATGTCCATTGAAGACCAAACATTTTGCTCCAAAGACTTGCTTTGTATCTCTACACCCGTTTAGACATAATGAAGACTTAAATCATGCAGCATCCTTTGCTAACATGAAATGTCTCAAATACATGCTACACTTATTTCTTAAAGTATAGTAATAAAAAAAAACTGGCAAACTCATCTGAAGCCAAAAGAGCAGTATTACATTAACTTGCAGTCAATATTAGCATATTTCTTCAGATCAAATCTTGCTTAAGATCACATTTCTCTCTGATAAATTGAAATTATTTTCAAGGAGGATACAATGAACCATTCATTTACTGTCATAATCCCCCATTGTCTCTTTATTTCCTCTCAACTAATAGCTTTGCAATTTAATGAAAATGTGGATAAGACAAGAATAGGACCATTATCACCAAGGCAACAAGGTATTCTTGAAACATGATGAAATCCTGCAGCTTTTCCCTCTTTCCTTGTAAAGGGGGACAGGAGGTGGGGGAATTCCGCTTCTACGATGTTTCTTACCCAAGAACCATGTCAAGGAATATAAAATAATTCTTCACTTTAGCATATATTATTCCTCCCATGAATGTAATCTTTTTCCATGCAGCCTCATATAACCCCTTTCAGCTAGAGTGCTGCTACCATCAGGGTTATAGAGTTACCCACAATTTTCAGCAATGTAACTCCATGACCAGTTAGTAGGAGGCTCCATTCGTAGTTACGATCCCTTACCTTAAAGATGGAAATATCTTTACAGTTTTACACAATTTATTGTCATTGCAAAGTACTCACATAAATAACAGCTAGAGGAATGAAGTTTGACAGGCAGCCCTGGGACTCAAATATGAGTTGTTATACTCAGAAAATAAATGGCCTGTTGCTTAATCTTCTGATCACAGTATAAATCTATTCATGAGATATTGCATACTCAGTCCTAAGGCAGGACCACACATTAGTCCAAAGCAGGGTTGAGGTAATCCACTTCTCTTTTTTCGTACAGTTTCATACCTTCTCTCCTTCAAGGTTCTTGGCCTCAGACTTCACTGCCATGCTTGTTGCTTCCACTCCACAACTGGCTTATCAGTGATTTAAAAAGAGAGGAGATGCCACTTGTTGGCTCTTAATCTCCTTAAATGAAACATATAGTACTCCATTTAGTGGCCTGCAAGAAGCAATGAAAAGTCACTCAGGGGAGGGACAAGTGGATCTGGGTGGCAAACGTCCCTCAAAGCTCAATCATCAACCTTCTGTGTATTATGTTACTATATAGCCTGGTCCAAACAAATTACTGCTGACCCTTCTTCCTACTTACCCAGGGATCAATGCTAATGCTGCTATTAAACATAGGACTCCTTGATCAATGTTGAAACTAGGACAGCACTCAATTCTACACCATACTGGCACATGTTTTGAAAAGGATACTAAACTCTACCTTTTTTTAGGGGTTCCCATGGGTAAGATAAGTGAGCAGTGCTAGCATTGCTCTCATTCTAAATTTAGCATGAATCTGATTGAAATGAAACATCAGAAAACTGTTTTTGCATCCAATGTCAGACAGCAATATACTTTAAACAGCTGTTTTATTTTTTGCTTGGAGGCTAAGGAAACTCTGTAGCTAATCACATGTAATGACACTTAGCTTTATAGTGTAATGCAAGAAATACATGCTACCTAACAGTTTCTCAGTTTCCCAGAACATATTGCTAAAGGTAACTGGGGTTGCACATTTCCAGAAAACACTACAGGCATTAAGTACTGTTCTGCACCTACTTATTACGTGACTTTGTAAATCATGTTGCTGTAATAAAATAAAACTGTTCCTTGAAATATATTAAAGCAAAATACTGCGGATGCTGGAAATCTGAAGCTCTCATGCTCACATCTCTGTCCTGGGATTGCTGCAGTGTTCCAGTGAACATCAACGCAAGCTCGAGGAACAGCATCTCATCTACCGATTAGGCACACTACAGCCTGCCGGTCTGAACATTGAGTTCAATAATTTCAGAGCATGACAGCCCCCCACTTTACTTTCATTTTTAGTTATTTTTTCTTCCCTTTTTTTTGGCATTCCTTTTTACATTTTTTACAATCTTTTTTTGTATTTATTTCAGTTCATCTTAGTTTGTTCAGTTTGCTCACCCACTGTTTTTTTCAGGTTGTTTTTCTTCAGGTTTGCACTTGCTGATGTTCAATATTCAGTATATTCACACCTAATCTGTACTAATGCTTTGTCTTTCAACACACCATTAACATATTGTTTGCCTTTGCTCCATGACCTTTTGGTCAGCTATGTGGCCTGGTCCAATCTGCACCTTCTCCTTTGTTATCTCTTGCCCAACCCCCACCTCACTTGTTTATAATCTGTGACTTTTCTAATATTTGTCAGTTCCGAAGAAGGGTCACTGACCCGAAACGTTAACTCTGCTTCTCTTTCCACAGATGCTGCCAGACCTGCTGAGTGAATCCAGCATTTCTTGTCCTTGAAATATATTGTCTAATGCTGGGTGCAAAGATCCAGATGATTCAATTTCAGATTTTGCATTGCAAAACTCAGTAAGACCTCAGAAGGTAAGTATGAGGAATATCCATTCAGCTCATTTATCTTCCTCCTTTATAAGAGTTCATGTTCAGTATCTAACACACATTTTCATCCTTTTTTCTGACAATCCCAAGTGAAGAAACCCCTTAGCCCTCTATTCCCAATTCTGCATTTAAAGTTGACACTGTAAGTATTGCAGATTTCTCGGCAATCAATGCTTTA
Organism: Heterodontus francisci; assembly: GCF_036365525.1. Taxonomy (NCBI): domain Eukaryota; kingdom Metazoa; phylum Chordata; class Chondrichthyes; order Heterodontiformes; family Heterodontidae; genus Heterodontus; species Heterodontus francisci. The sequence continues at coordinate 48,007,229 of NC_090386.1, read as the reverse complement.
AATGACTATCAACTTGCTTAGTCTCACCAAAAAATAGCTTTTGATTTTATGCTTTAGCACATGAAAGGTGCCACATAAATGAAAGTTCTTTGTCTCTTTTTCTTTATATATGTTGCATAGTCTTCTATAGCTTGAGGTAAGAGTTTTCTTCATTCCCTGTTTGGGCAAATATTTTTTTTTAAACTTTATCTCTTTTAGCTGTAGGAAGGTAATTTATAAAGCTGTTTTACCTGGGGTCTTCAAGTTTAGACTTTGTCTTCTCACCACAGCTGCCACCATGTGATGAGTTTGTTTTATGTTGTCTGATGCAATATAAATGAGATGCATGGAGTCCAGTTGGTTGAAAGTCTCAAACAGGTTTATTACAGCTAACTATTATATACAGTACAGGGCTATCTATTTACAGAACCTGTCTCTAGGTGTTGCAGTAGCAGAGTGCCTCTGGCTCTGAGTCACGTGACTACGTATTGGTACTTAGTTCATGAACAAACTAAGATCTTAAAGGGACATCACTCTTAAAGGCAAGCATACAACAGTTGTTATGGTACGACCATTCAAGACAAAGTCCCCAATCAATATATAGATAATTTTGACAGTGGTGGGAGCAACACACTGCCAATTCAGTCCCTCCATTCCACAGGTTGCATCCTACATATTTTAAAGCTTTCCAAATCAAAGAAAGCCACGGCCGAATTGAAACAATTGAGTAATGCCTGAATAAGGCGAACCAAACCAGGTATCTTTAGATCAACAAATTAACTATTTATTAAAAAAACCTAAAATCTTAAACACTACTAAGATAAACCAATATCTAAAGACCTTATAACGTCTTTAAAAATCTAATTCCCACATTTGCACATATATACCCAAACTAACAATAGTTTGGTATTTAATTAGCTGCCCATCAAAATAGAAATAACAATAAAGTCTTTGCAGATTTATGTTCCTGATGAAATGGAATCTTCCAATGTGGAACTGTCCAAGGTTGTTTGAAGTCTTCACAGTTGTCCGATGGGAAAAAAAACAGGTTCTTCAGCGATAGGAAATTCAGCAGTCCGGTTCAGCAGTTGTAGCGTTACTCTTTTTTTCCAGCGATGAATACAACAGATCAACAATTGCTTTTTTTTTAGGAATTAATCTGACTTTTCAGAATTTTGAGAGATAAATAAACAAACTAACTTCTCTTCAGTTTAAATTTTCCTGAGAGTTCTCTTTTCAGGTGCTAGCACGCAGCTGTCTGGTTCTGAACAAAACAGTTTTTTTGCCAGCTAGTTTCAAAGTCAAATGGCAACATTGTATTTCCTGTTCTCCCTCTCTGTATGGTTGTATCCAAGCAACCAAGATGCACTTTCACTCAGTACCTTCTGAAGCTGCCTGCCTGAAAGAAATACTGATCTTTTGCTGCCTTAAAGACGCACCACAAAAAAAACAGGATCTTAACACAGCATAGTCAACATCTTCTGAACAACAACACTCAAAGTATATAGAACATTTGTGCATTATGCTCCACATGAAAATTTGACTTAATGGTGCTTTCATACCAAGATTTTTGCAACATAAATGTGAAAAATATTTCACTAGCAATTTCTATTTGCATTTCAATGTACAAAACATTCACCTCTTGGAAGTTGCTTCTTGTTTATTTATCATTACCACAATTTTTTCCATTTTGGAGTAAATGTTTTTGTTCAACCTCCTCATGTTTTACTGATGAAAATTATAATTTTATTCCATGAAAGTAGCTCCAATGGATTATCGGACTTCTTTAAACTGAAAGTAACCCACATAGTCATGAGACTCATTCATGACCACAATACGAGATTCAACCTGCATCACAGGATGATGTCAAGCAATGTTGCCAACTACCTGCTTAACTTAAAGGAACACTTTATTTAGTATTTTTAGTGAGAGAAGCTTTAAATGTTCAATGTAGCTGCATTTAAAGTCATAGAAGAAGTGGAGTCACAACAAGTCTTCCAGCTGCTGATGGTAATTTCAAAATCCAGGAAATACTTCAAGGTGGAACAAAGGATAGTTCAGGAAATACCCTGCAAGAAATACTGATGTAATTTGGAAATAACATGCCTATTGGAATGAAGATGTTGCAGCAAATGACATCTTAAAAACAGAAAGAATTTAAGCTCTCTGTTCTCCAGGTTAATTTACTAGTGCGTGAATTTAAAAATAGAAGAATTATAGACTAGATGAAAAACCACAGATCCTGAAAAAAGAGATCAGGAAGTACACTCAACACCCATATCTGACCATAAGAACCAATGGACAGAGTTCAATTGCAATAGGATTCCACTTTTTGAAAGAATTTACTTGTCTGCATTTGAATGCTATACCGATACAGAGCCTTTAGTTTTGTCCTTTTATTATTTTTGTAATGTCTAGCCTTATCTGTTGATTTACTGTTAGGTTTGTACTCTCTATCCCTTCCTGTCACAGTCTGTTTATCATTTCTCATATTAATACCTTTCTCTCTTGCCTTGTCTCTATTCTTTGATTTCTTCCCAAATTTGATCCCTTGCCCCCACTATTTAGTTTAAACCCCTCTCTATCTCCCTAGTACTGATGGCAGTGCCCCACAAACCAGAACCCACTTCTACCACACTAGTCTTTGAGTCATCACGTTAACATTCAAAACAAAACAAATGAACTGATGGTGCAAATAGAAATAAATAAGTATGATCTGATAACCATTACAGAGACATGGCTGCAGGATGACAGCAATTGGGACCTGAATATTGAAGGGTACATGACATTTCGGAAGGAAGCTAGGAAAAGGTGGAGGGGTGGCTCTGTTAATTAATGATGGTATTAGCACAATAGAGAGGGATGACCTAAGTTCAGGAAATCAAGATGTAGAAGCGGTTTGGGTAGAGATGAGAAATGATAAAGGTAAGAAGTCACTCGTGGGAGTGATGTACAGGCCACCTACCAGTAACCGCATGGTCAGACAGAGTATAAAGGAAGAAATAATGGCAGCTTGTCAGAAAGGTATGGTGATAATCATGTGCGATTTTAATCTATGTATAGACTGGTAGAATCAGATGGGCAAAGGTAGCTTAGATGAGGAGTTCATAGAATGATTTTGGGATAGTTTCTTCGAACAGCATGTTCTGGAGCCAACCAGAAAGCAGGCTATACTGGACCTGGTATTTTGCAACGAGATAGAATTAATTGATGATTCATAGTGAAGGTGGCCTAGGTAGCAGCGATCATAATAGATGCGCTAGATAAAGTGAACTGGCAAATTAGGTTAAGGGATAGGTCAATAGAGATGCAGTGGCAGACATTTAAGGGGATATTTTAGAAAAGATAGAATAGATGCATTCCAACGAGAAAGAAAAATTCCAAAGTTAGGACCCACCATCTGTGGTTAACTAAAACAGTTTAGGATAGTATCAAGCCTAAAGAAAAAGCATATAGTTGTGCAAAGACGGGTGGCAGTTCAGAATTTTGAACAGAATATAAAAAAACAGCAAAGAATGACTAAAAGATTAATAAGGAGGGAAAAATTAGAGTTCGATAGAAAGTCAGCTCAAAATATCCAAACAGATAGTAAGAGTTTCTATAGATGTTTAAAAAAGAAAAGAGTTAACAAAGTGAGCGTAGGTCCGATAGAAAGTGAGTCTGGGGAACGAATAAGGGAAAATTAGCAGATGGCAGATGGGCAGATGAATTGAACAGATATTTTGCACAGTCTTCAATATAGAGGATATAAGTACAGTCATAGAGTCATAGAGTTATACAGCACAGAAACAAGCCCTTCGGCCCATTGTGTCCATGCCGGCCATCAAGCACCTGTCTATTCTAATCCCCTTTTTTAGCACTTGGCCCCTAGCCTTGTATGCTATGGCATTTCAAGTGCTCATCTAAATACTTCTTAAATGTTGTGAGGGTCCTGCCTCTACCACCCCCTCAGGCAGCATGTTCCAGATTCCAACCACCCTCTGAGTGAAAAAATGTTTTCTCAAATCCCCTCTAAACCTCCTGCTCCTTACCTTAAATCTACGCCCCCTGTTATTGACACCTCTGTTAAGGGAAAAAGTTTCTTCCCATCTACCCTATCTATGCCCCTCATAATTTTGTATACCTCAATCATGTCCACCCTCAGCCTTCTCTGCTCCAAGGAAAACAACCCTAGCCTCTCCAGTTTCTCTTCATAGCTGAAATGTTCCAGCCCAGGCAACATCCTGATGAATCTCCTCTGCACCCTCTCCAGTGCAATCACATCTTTCCTATAGTGTGGCGACCAGAACTGTACACAGTACTCCAGCTGTGGCCTAACTAGCGTTTTATACAGCTCCATCATAACCTCCTTGCTCTTATATTCTATGCCTCGGCTAACAAAGGCAAGTATCCCATATGCCTTCCTGTGCTGCTACCTTCAGTGATCTATGGAAAAGTGCATCAAGGTCCCACTGACCCTCTGTACTTCCTAGGGTCCTACCATCCATTGTATATTCCCTTGCCTTGTTAGTCCTCCCAAAATGTATCACCTCACACTTCTCAGGATTAAATTCTATTTGCCACTGCTCTGCCCATCTTACCAGCCCATCTATATCGTCCTGTAATCTAAAGTTTTTCTCCTCATTATTTATGACACCACCAATTTTCGTGTCATCTGTGAACTTACTGATTATACCTCCTATATTCAGGTCTAAATCATTAATGTACACTACAAACAGCAAGGGTCCAAGCGCTGATCCCTGTGGTACACCACTGGTCACAGGTTTCCAATTGCAAAAACAACCCTCCACCATCACCCTCTGCCTCTTGCCACTAAGGCAATTTTGGATCCAATTTGCCAAATTGCCCTGCATCCCATGGGCTCTTACCTTCTTGACCAATCACCCATGCCGGATCTTATCAAAAGCCTTACTGAAGTCCATGTACACTATATCAACTGCTTTACCCTCATCTACACACCTAGTCACTTCCTTGAAAAATTCAATCAACTTTATTAGACATGATTTCCCCCTGACAAAGCCATGCTGACTATCCTTGATTCATCCCTGCCTCTCCAAGTGGAGATTAATCCTGTCCCTCAGAATTTTTTGGAATAGTTTCCCTACCACTGATGTTAGACTCACTGCTCTGTAATTACCTGGTCTATCCCTACTACTGTTCTTGAATAATGGTAGCACATTCACTGTCCTCCAATCCTCTGGCACCTCTCCTGTGGCCAGAGAGGATTTGAAAATTTGTGTCAGAGCTCCTACAATCTCCTCCCTTGCCTCACATAACAGCCTGGGGGACACCTCATGCCAGAAATAGCTATAAATTAGGAAATAGAAGGGAGGGAGGAACTCAAGAAAATTACTATCACCAGGGAAGTGGTACTGAGCAAGTTGTTGCAGCTGCGAGCTGACCAGTTCCTGGGTCCTGATGGACTTCATCCTAGGGTGTTAAAAGAAGTGGCTCGTGAGATAGTTGATGCGTCGGTTTTAATTTTCCAAAATTCCTTAGATCCATGACCTAAGGTTCCGTTAGATTGGAAAATAGCCAATGTAACGCCTTTATTCAAAAAGGGAGAGAGACAGAAAGCGAGAAACTACGGGCCAGTTAGCTTAACATCTGCCATAGGGAAAATGTTCGAAGTTATTATTAAAGACGTTATAGCAGGGCACTTAGAAAAAATCAAAGTAATCAGGCAGAGTCAACATGGTTTTGTGAAAGGGAAATCACGTTTAAACAATTTATCGGAGTTCTTTGAAAGCAGTAACATGTGCTGTGGATAAAGGGGTACTTAGATTTCCATAAGGCATTTGTTGAGGTGCCACATTAAAGGCTATTGTGGAAAGTAAAAGCTGATTGTGTAGGGTTAATATATTGGCATGCATAGAAGATTGGCTGGCTAACAGGAAACAGAAAGTAGGCATAAATGGGTAATTTTCTGGTTGGCAAGATGTAACGCGTGGTGTACCACAGGGATCAGTGCTGGGGTCTCAACTTTTAACAATTTATGTGATGACTTGGATGAAAGGATTGAAGGTATGGTTGCTAAATCTTTTGATGACACAAAGATAGGTAGGAAAGTAAGTTGTGAAGAGCATACAATGAGGCTGCATCGGGAAATAGATAAGTTAAGCGAGTGGACAAAGATCTGGCAAATGGAATATAATGTGGGAAAATGTGAAATTGCCCATTTTGGCAGGAAGAATAAAAAAGAAGCATATTATCTAAATGGTGAAAGATTGCAGAGCTCTGAAATGCAGAGGGATCTGGGTGTCCTCATGCATGAATCGCAAAAGGTTAGTATGCAGGTTCAGCAAGTAATTAGGAAAGCTAATAGAATGTAATTGTTTATTGTGAGGGGAATTGAATAAAAAAGTCGGGAAGTTATGCTTCAGTTATACAGGGCATTGGTGAGACCACATCTGGAGTATTGTGTACAGTATTGGTCTCCTTATTTAAGGAAGGATGTAAATGTGTTGGAAGCAGTTCAGAGAAGGTTTATTAGATTAATACTCGGAATAGGCGGTTGTCTTCTGAGGAAAGGTTGGACAGGCTAGACTTGTATTTGCTGGAGTTTAGAATAAGAGGCGACTTGATTGAAACATATAAGATCCTGAGGGGTCTTGACAGGGTGGACTTGAAAAGGATGTTTTGCCTTGTGGAGAATCTAGAACTAGGAGTCACTATTTAAAAATAAGGGGTCGCCCATTTAAGACAGAGATGAGGAGACATTTTTTTCTCTCAGTGGATCATGAGTCTTTGGAACTCTCTTCTCAAAAGGCAGTGGAAGCAGAGTCTTTGAATATTTTTAAGGCAGTGGTAGATCGATTCTTGATAAGCAAGGGGGTGAAAGGTTATTGGGGGTATGTGGGAATGTGTAGTCAAGGTTACAATCAGATCAGCCATGATCTTATTGAATGACGGAGCAGGCTCGAGGGGCTGAATGGCCTACTCCTGCTCCTAATTTGTATGTTTGTATGTTTGGACAAGCATTGTTAATGTCCATTGCTTATTGTTGCAACTGGGGAAAAGGCTATTGCTGCACATAAGGTTTTCTTGGCAGCTAGTTGAGTATGCAATACAATGTTTCTGGCCCAAGAGATGTTACCTGGTGAATCTTCTATTATTCTCGTGAGGGAGAATTACACCACATAAATTCTATTACACAAAACTGAATTTCGAGGGCTTTATACTGTGCTAGAGATGATAACTACAACCGTTCTGTGGCTCAGTCGTAACACTCTTGCCTATGAATCACAAGATTCCAGCTTTAAGTCTCATTCCAGGACTTAAATGCAAAAGTCAAGGATGATACTTCAGTGTAGCACTGAATAAGTGCTGCATGGGTGAAGGTGCTGTCTTTCAAATGAGATATGAAACTGAAGTCCCATCTGCCTGCTTGGGTGAATATAAAAGATCTTATATGCTATTTTTGAAGAAAAGCAGGGGAGTTGTCCCTGGTGTCCTGGCCAATATTGATCCTTCAATCAACATCACAAAAACAGATTATCTGATCACTATTA